>NC_066833.1:5005792-5336625 GCF_001640805.2 Lates calcarifer
GGACTCTGTAGGTTCTCCAACATACTTGAAAGGGGATGGGAGAGGGAAGGGGTACTCAGTTGGTTGCAATCTGCAACCTCACCACTAGGTGTCACTAAATCCCACACACTGGTCATTCAAATAGGCAACTATTTGCTAACACATTTATTGTTGTGTTTTTGTTGCTGTCAGCATGATGATGTCTCATAGGCTCAAACTGGAGCTAGACATTTATTAAAGTTTTTCTATGAAATGTAAAAACTAAACTTGAGATTAACAATAGCTAGACAGCATTTTCTACCTCCATCTCACACACACACAGATTTTCTTCACAGAGATGAATCCATGAGAAACTGTCACCAAGTGACACTGACACTGGTGATTCACTGGTACTACTAACTAAGAATTACAACTCGAATAAACAAAAGCGTTGCCTAACTTTTCACAATAAAAGCTTTTGTTCCATAAACCACATATAACATATAGAAAACATAAAACCTTCTTGCTTCACATTTAGGAAATTACTTGGCTCAGTAATCAACACATGACTTATTGTGCAACATTTTCAGCTTTTTCAGCTCCAAGTGGCCAAAAAATAAATGAATGAATAAATAAGATTAATAAATACATTTTCTAGTTGTTCTAATATATGTACACAGACACCAGAGAACTGATCCTTTTCCTCTCCAGGGTCTTAAATAGTTGCCAAACTACCAAACTAACAATAAAGCTGTTTAAACAATATTTATATTTTGGGTTATGCCATTCTGTTCAATGACATCTCTAAGCTGTATAACCTTTAAACTAAATATTATCCCAAATATCTGAAATTGTTAAGATCACTTATGTGGAGATGGCAGATAGAAAACTGACTAAAAAACACAGCACCATCTGGTGGTGTTACTGGGTAAAATATAGTTAAACAAAGTAGTAGAGGTGTTGGTTGCATCTCATATACTGAATATTGTGAGTGAAAATGTGGTCCACCTGCTGAATTTCAGTTCAGCTGTTGTGATTATACTGATTACATCTTGTTGTCGTTTGCTGTCTGTTATTTCTGATTATTCTAATAAATATCAAACCCAGTAAAAACAGTATTTGTATTTTTGATTCTTTTCAATGTGGTGAAGCACATTTATGTCTTACATTAAAGTGAGCTGTGATCCATCAATCCATATCCAGGTTCCCTCATGGGCTTCGTCAGTCAAACCAATCCAAGCCTGAGTTTTTCTCTTGGTGAAGTTAGACATGAACATCTGTTTTATAAAAATAGAAGAAAGTTACAGTATTTATATTTCATTGCTACTGAATTTTGTTCAGACATTTGTAGAGACCACAGGATGATTTCTACTGACTTAGTGAACTTCTGACTTTAATTCTTTACTGGCAAGGTTGACATTTATTTATGAGTGAAATATCTCCACAACTATTAAATTGATTTCCATGAAATTTACAGGAGATATTCAAGATCCTGTCCTTTAGCACCACTGGCAGGTCAAAGTTTTCACTTAATCTGGCAAATATCTTAATGTCTGCCTCATGGACTGGCACAAAACTTGGTTCAGACAATGTCCACAGACGATTCTCTGACTTTTCACAATGTATATTTTTAGTTTCTCATTCTAGAAAAAATCTCTACAATTATTAGTGGATTGTTGTGAAATTTGGTACAGACATTCACAGTCCACGCTCCAGTAGCAACCGTTTAAAGCCAAGATTTTTTTACTGATGCACACAATCCACAATTTGCTGTATTAGATTCCACAAGCAAATTCAAAAGTACATTACAAATAAATCTATCAAATAAATGTATGAATTAATAAATATGTAAAAATATACAGGTTTTAGGCCTATCTATATTCAGACTCTAACATTTATATATAATTCCACAATTAACCAGATTGTGCTTGAAATATATGCTGACATCAGAGATAGATTCAGTATAATATTTTTTCCCTTATCATGACAATGATTGTTTTTTTCCATATATCCTCAGTATGTGTCCCCCTACACGTTATGTATATGGAGACTTTTACTTTTGTGACTATTGCCCCACTATTGTCCGACTGGTTGGGGGGTGAGGCTGACCCTGTCGCGGTCAGACAATTAACATGGTAACATTTTGGTCAAGTACATTGTCATAGAACCACTGGGGTGTCTGTGGAGTCTTGTCAGTCTTGCTTGGAAATCAAGGGTAAAATATATCTACAAGAAACATTTAGGAAGCTATTTCATTTGTGTATAAATGTTACACAAACACACACACAGTACCTGCTTTTCAAGACTGTCTATGACCACCAGATCTGCTCCTCTGGCTCTGCAGTCCATCCTGCCATTTTCCCAGGGACCAGTATTACGGGAGAGGAAATAACAGGCAGCATTAAACAGACTCCAATCGTCAGGACAACATTTCACTGTAAGAACCAATAAAAAAGGTGGAATAAGTGCCAAAGATACAATATGGAGGTTAAATTACAATAATGACATGCCACTGTAAGAGCCATCATGTCAGCAAATGTGTTGTGCTGTGTCACTGTGTCATTAATTAAACCTGTGCTTTTTCTGCTGTGAGCAATCAAAACAACTGCTGTATAAAAGGTCTAAGCACAAGGTATTTTACAGTGCACCTGTTGAGTCTAAACACATTTTTTGCAGAAGTGAGACAGAATCAAGTGCCACGGCATCTATTTTTACCTTAGTATGTGTGTAGTGTCCACACTTAATTACTCAGCCTGTCTCTACTGTCTCTGCTGTTATGCTGCGGTTAGTCAGAATAGCAACATGCAAAAACATTAAAGGCAGAGTAAAGTGTTTTGGTGCTCTTCTATATTGTTTGTGTGTGTGTGTGTGTGTGTCTGTGTGTGTGTGTGTGTGTATGTATGTGCAGTAGCCACAGATGTGACTCACTCTGTTTGAACAAACTCTGAAGCCTGTCCAGCTCTTCAGTCATTTTGATGAATGTGGCATTTAGCTGGTCACTCTCTTTGGTCAGGGAGGAAAAATGAGGATTCATGTGAAGTGAAAATAGTGTAACTTGGAATCTCTATGAGAGCTGAATCATCATTAAGGAGATGGCAATCTTTCAAATGTAGAACTGAGGATCCATGTCAGGCATCATGGATGTTTAAGATAGCAGTGCAGAAATCATACAGAACCCACACAGGAAAACACTCACTCTGTTTGGACAAAGTCTGAAGTCTGACCAACTCTTCAGTCATTTTGATGAGGCTGGCATTTAGCTGGTCTCTCTCTTCAGTCAGGAAGGAAATCTTGTCATCAGTGGCTTGACGGTCAGTCAGGTTGGCTCTGACACTGGAAAGTTCTGCAGCTGAACGCTGTACAGAGTTATAGTCTAAAATAAAGACACCCTTATATTTATTACAGGATCACAGAACCATATGCCAAATAATTAGAAACAGAATCCCATTTGGAAGAAATTTGCATCCTGCTTTCAATAATTAACAATGCCACTCTCTTGATGCGGAAGTGAAATACATATATGAACAGTAGATACCAAAAATTTCATTTCCTTAACACAATATACCTTCTGTATATGAAATAGGAGTTGGATTTACACAGATTTGCTGCTTTAACTTCTTGACTGTGCATATTTATCACCTTGGAGAAGTGTCAGAATAACAAAATACTAAATCCGAGGAAAATTTGGAAATGCCAGAAAAGAAGAGTACATTTCTTTTTAAAGTACGTGGATAATTAGTTACTTCTCTTTAAATTAGAATGATGATGCTTTATGTTAATTATTGTAAAAAAGGAATAATCTTATATTTGGTTCCTATGCATTTAAATGTAGTCAGAATGTTACCTATTTTCTGTTTAGAAAAATCAATAAAACACAACTGAAGTGACTCTCAAGGTGTCTTATTGTGCCTGACCATAAGGCAGGTTAAAGGCCACACAACATAAATGAAAACAGACATTGTGATAAAATGAGCAGAATGAGCAGAACAGTACTCCTAAAATCATCACTCTGATATCTATATGTGAACCAGACTCACGGTGGACACCAAGACCAATGAGCCCAGCCAGCAGGGAAACACTCAGCAGGCCCAGTGAGAGAATAACAACTCCATGAAAGGTCCTCTCAGAGCTGCTGGGACCTGAGCAGAGAAAAGACCAGTCAGTTGTACGGGAATAACAGATGATAACACAGTAAATATTCAAAGCTCAGTCTGTCAGCCTCATTATGTTTACCTGTCTGATTTGTGGATGGTCTTGGGTTGACAGATTTGATGCGTTCAGCGTTGGCATAGATTTCTTCCATCGCTCACAACATGGACAGCTATCTCAGAGATAGTCAGGTCTGCATTGAGGAGGTTTCAGTTTCTTGCTACATAAACTTTGGAGGAAGTCACATGTGGAGAGGTCTGAGGAAAAGCAGGAAATAGGAGGAGTCTGGCTTGATCAGAGCCTATATATTAGGGCAGTGCAGGTGTGAGTCCTTTTGAAATTCCTGTGAGTTCCCTATGTTTTAATATATTTCTTACATGTACATGTATAGTACATGGATATTTAGTTACTTCTGTTTAAATTAGAATGATGATGCTTTGTGTTAATTATTGTAAAAAGAGAGTAATCATACTTGGTTCCTATGCATTTAAATGTAGTCACAGTGTTACTTATTTTCAGTTTATAAAAATCAATAAAACACAACTAAAGTGACTCTCAAGATGTCTTATTGTGCCTGACTGCACAACTGTGGTGTTGATCACTGCACAACACAAATATACATCATTCAGTTCAAGACAAGCTATTTTAAACACAAATTTCAAAGGTTCTAAAAGAGGTTTGTTTGACAGTCTGCAGCTACAAGGTGTGAAGCACTATTATTATCACACACAATTACCAGATCCTGTATCTATCTATCTATCTGTCTATCTGTCTGTCTATCTGTCTGTCTGTCCTGTCTGTCTGTCTGTCTATGCAGCTGTCTTCCATGGGTCCAGTCTGAGTCAGAAAACACTCAACAGATCTCTGAGAGTTGCAAAAATACTTACAAAACCAAGTTTATTGAGTATTTGGCAAGTGATAACAACAATAAACTTGAGCAGGCAAAAGAAGGCAAAGCAGACTGACACAGGCTTCAGAATGCACAAAAACGACAACGACAGACTGACTTCTCCCTCTGAGACTGTCATTTTTCATCAAATGCTCCTCTTTATTCTTGAAAAAAAAAAACGTCTGTGTTACCTGAGTCAGGCCTAGCCCTCTCTGACCATATTTAGGATACCGTCATGACCATGTTTATTGGCTTAATTCCTCAAACTGTTAACCCTTTTATTCCCTGACTTGATCACTCAGCATCATAAAAACATGGATCCACACAGGCTTACATACGTTTAGCAGTGTTTTATGAAATGTATAATCACCTCATGTTCTTCACTATCCTTGGCTTTGGCCATTCAAAGTTACACACATAACACATCAGTTATAACACAGTCAGAGGTGGAGGCTGTGATGGATGTGGACTTTGTCTATCCACCCTGATCTTCCCCTCAAGAGCACCTGTGGCATGACAATGCCTTTTCTTCTGACAGACATAATCCACTTGGCCACAAAAGGTCCCTATTAGATACTTAAATAAACATGCTGAAGGTCGGTGTTCGCCTCTGTAAAAGCTAACACTACATATTAAAAATATGGTCAATCAGAAAGATCAGTATATATATGGTGTGTGCTTTCATCTCGGCTGACAGTTTAGAGAAGCTGCTAAACGTAGCTGGTGAAAGTCAACTAATGGTGGAGAAAATATAAAACATATCTCTTCCCTTTAAATCGTCCAAAGCAAGACACAGCATCAAGAAGTGAGAGTGAGACTGAATGATCCACAGCCATGTTTAAACAGACGTTTCACTGTTTTATGATACCAGGTGGCTCTTATACTGTACTCTGTGTATTTATCTATCATGCCACTACTGACACTATTCATGAGGAAAACAGTGAATACATAATGAAAATCCAATATGCTGAATGTAAACACTCTCTATTAACAAAAATATCATTTAAAAACTCATTCAACGCTAAGGCACTTTTTCACAGATCCACTGCTTAGAGGCATCACAACGCACATCATTCCAGTTTTGGTCAGTTTTCATGTGAGCCTGCAGATGTGCACAGTCCTCTTCACCCCACTGTGGATTTCCATTACCACTATCTGGCTGCCCCCTCATCCAGTACCTAAGAGGTTAAATAAGTAAGTCAACTTTTACTGCATTTTCCACTTTGCCCAAGTGCCAAGAAACCCCAAATCATGCAACTTAAATTTGAGAGCAGTTTTTTTTGGCTCCATCCACTGAAGCCAACCAATAAGTTGAATTCAGTTTGATTCCAATGACAATTATTTATACATTCATAATGTATAAATAATTACATCATTAAAATAAATTAATAATTACACCTAGAAATGTACACAAATGGTTGTATAAGTGTTTATGTTAAAAACAGTGTGTATATATGTAACTTTACTGCACTCCTTACGCCAGAATAAGAGGAGCTCCATCAATCCATTTCCAGTTGCCCTCATTGTCTCTGTCATTCAAACCAATCCAAGTGTCCTGCTTGATGATGAATTTACAGAGAAATTCCTGTTGAAGATGAAGGAAAGAAAGCTTGGATTTACTAGAGCAATAAAAGAAGAATTTACTTAAAGGTTTAGCCTACCCTCTGTTACAAATGGGGTGGACAAAACAATAGAGACACCTGTAAGTTTAACACAATACCATTCAACTCCAGCACAAACTACATCCTCCAAAATGACATTAAAAGTTGAATCAACACAGCTCTAGAACAATTTCAACAAAAATGAATAATGAAACCTTCATGGAGTTAGGATTTATTTATTCAATTTATTATTATTAGTTTTAGTTGTTTGAGAAGCACTGAAAGTAAAACACCCGAGTTAAACTTGAATGCAATTTCCCCTGTTCTTGTGTTCTGAATGCGTTTGAATAAGTTGTGTAATTGATCTTTTTGAAGAAAGTTAAATGTCATGGGAACATATAGCGTTTAGGGTGGTGAGAAGGCAAGCTGTCAGTTTTATTCTCATAGCTCAAAACCACAAACTGCAACACCCTCTATACCTCAGTCTTGCAAATGCCAGTGGCAGTTCTGAGAGCACAAAAACTGTCTGTCAAAAAAATAGTAATAAATACTACCTCTTCTTTATAACTGTCTATGACCACCAGATCTGCTCCTCTGTCTCTGCAGTCTTGTCTGCCTTTATCCCAAGAATCAGACTCAGTGGAGAGCAGATAACAGGTATTATTGAAATTCACCCATCCTGCAGGACACATTTTCTCTGTAAGATACATCAAACAAAAGACACTAAAGATCAGAAAGGATGTCCTCATGTCCCTCTTCAGAAGTTATGGATGCGCGAATCCCTAAAGTGCAGTATGTATTATACAATGGATAATGAATCCAAACACCTCTAACCAAGAATAGAACAAAATAACTGTTATCAAAACCAGAAATCTAGTTTTAAGATAATTTCTTTTCCCCATTTTGACGACTCCCCTTACACTTCCTCATTTGTTGGGGCTCTAACACTCAAAAGTCAAAGTACTTTCAAACTGCCTCTTCTAATGACTGTTCACTGTCTACTTTTAGTCCAATTATTTACTCAACACAGCACATCAGAACAAAAAGGGAAGCAATAAAAAAAAGATTCAAGCAAAAATAGTGTAACTTGGAATCACTGTTGAATCATCATTGAGGAGATCACAGTCTTTGAGATGTAGACCGGAGGATCTGTGCCAGGTGTCATGGATGTTTGAGACAGCTGTGCAGAAGTTATACAGAGCCCACACTAGGGCTGTCACTTTTTCAAAAAATCAAGAACCAATGAATTCAAAATGGCCTACAATTCATTCAAATGCGCAGATGGTTTGGCGTTGTGATTGTCCGCCCAGGATGGCTCTGCTTACTATTGTCCTCGATTTTCATAACAAAACAGCACTGTATTACCATTATCTTACTGATAGATCAATAGCGCATTAAGATTAAGATTAACTTTATTGTCCACTTGAGTGAAAATTTGTCTTTGGCTTCTCATCCAACACAATAAAAAATGAACAGAATTACATACACATACATACACACACCCGAAACATTCAGCATATATTACATACAAACAAAAGTGCAACAAGCAGATAGCAGCAATATCAGAAAGCAAAATAACACCAAAGTTGTTTTTGGCTTGCCAGTCACCTTCTCTGCAACTTCAACAATTTTGGAGAGCTTGTTTTGCTCTTTGTACTCAAGTTGCCATACAAGCAGTTGTGTTAAATGATAACATAATTTCAACCAGGCTCCTGTATGCTGTATAAAGTATGTACTGGCAAAGGCCAAAACTCCTCAACTTCTGACACTAGTTCTGCAATACAGTGACCTGGCTAAAATAAGCCTCCTCATGGATGGCATTATCTTTCAGGAGAAGACCAACAAGGGCCATATCATCAGCATATTTAAACAGCTTCACATTACTGCTGTGAACAGCCATTTGATTTGCACAAATTGCAAAAAGCAATGGAGATAGGACACACCCTTGTGGTGCCCCAGTGTTTAAAACAAGTTCATCTGAGTAAAGCCCATCCGTTAAAACACTCTGGGGTCAGTCAGTTAAAAAAAATCCAGTGAATGAGACCCCCATTAAAATTCATCTGAAAATGTTGCTCTAAAAGAATGTCAATTTGCATAATGTTAATAGAAAAAGATCTGCACACTTAGATCCATGCAGTGATTTCACTTTATTTGTCGAACTTTTGGTCTGTCAGACCTTCATCAGTGCATACATACACATATGAAGGTCTGACAGAATCTCAACAAACTCAAAAAAATAAAGATCTAAGTGTGCAGAAAGCTTTTTCTATCATCTTGGACTTTTGATGCTCCCAGCACCTTAGGAAAGAAAAGTTCTTCTGTAAATTTGCATAATGTTAATGCAATAAGCTCATGCATGACCAATAGGTCAGCAGGCCCTATTGACCCGCTGGATAACAAGCAAACTACTTCAAATGGTCTGATGCATTTATAGAGACTGCAGTCCACACTTTGAACAGGTCATTACAGCTAGAATATGAACTTTCATCTGAAAACACTCACTCTGTTTGGAGAAACGCTGAAGCCTGTCCAACACCTCGGCCATTTTGATCAGGCTGGCATTTAGCTGGTCTCTCTCTTCAGTCAGGGGGGAGAGCTTGTCATCAGTGGCCTGAAGATGCTCAGTCAGGTTGGCTTTGACAGTAGAGAGTTCTGCAGCTGAATGCTGTACAGAATTATAGTCTAAAGTAAATCAAGAAACACCTTCATGTTTATTACAGGATCACAGAACCAGACACCAAATAAGAAGAAATCTGTGTCTATGGGCCCTGATCGCGATTATTTATTGACTGGACCTTCTTCTTTTCAATGTTCTGATCATACAATACACATAATGTAATACACTGTGTCTTTAAAGTAATGCCACTCTCTTAACACAAATGAAATACATACAGTACCAGACAAAAAATTGGACACACCTTCTCATCCAGTGGTTTGTCTTTAGTTTCATTTTCCTACACTGTAGATTAATACTGACATCAAAACTGTGATGGAACACATGTGGAATTATGTAGTAAACAAAAAGTGTTAAATAAACCAGAATATGTTTAATATTTTAGATTCTTCAGAGTAGCCACCTTTTGCTTTGATGACAGCTTTGCACATTTCTGGAATTCTCTCAGTAGCTTCATGAGGGTGTCACTTGGAATGGTTTTCAATTGACAGGTGTGACTTGTCAAGAGTTAATTTGTGAAATTTCTTACCCTTCTAATGTATTTGAGACCATCACTTGAGGTGGAGTTGGTCCACAGTTCTTTACAGTGAATAGCTCTATTGGACTACTTTTTTAAAGACTGAATTTTTACTGAATTTACACAAGTCAAAAAGTCTCCCTCCTAAAAACAATGTTGAGAAGTTAAACTATACACACTACACAATCAACGTAATCACTGACAAAACACTGTTGTAGTTAGGACCTTATTTTTTCCCAGAAAACTCAGCCACAACATTATGAACACTGAAATGAATAACACTGATTATCTCATTACAATGGCACCTGGCAGTGGGTGAGATATATCAAGCAGCAGGTAAACATTTTGTCTTTGAAGTTGATGTGTTGGAAGCAGAAAAAATGGGCAAGCATAAGGAGCAACTTTGACAAGGGCCAAATTGTGATGGCTATACAACTATGTCAGAGTGTCTCCAGACCTACAGCTCTTTTGGGATGTTTCTTCCATGCCTCAACAGGTCAGGGCTGTTTTGGCAGCAAAAGGGGACCTACTCAATATTAGTGGTGGTCATAATGTCATGGATGATCAGTGTATGTTCATATTAGATAAATGTTGACAACTGACACCAGAAATCAAACATGATTGGATTACAACACTAAAGTGAAAGCTTGCTTGGTGCTGGTGTTAAAGTGTCATAATAAATACAGATACAAAAAGTTCCTTTATAGATTATTAACTATTATAGAACTTTTTATAATGACACTCTTCAATTGAAATTGATTTGGGTTTAAAAAACAAACAGACAAATGGAGGAAAATGAGGAAAAGCCGGAAAAGAAGACCAGTACAAATTAAGGGTGCATGAAGCTGACGATGAGGCGGGTTAAAGGCAACACAACATAAATGAGCAGAATGAGCAGAACAGTACTTCTAAAATCATCACTCTGATATCTATATGTGAACCAGACTCACGGTGGACACCAAGACCAATGAGCCCAGCCATCAGGGAAACACTCAGCAGGCCCAGTGAGAGAATAACAACTCCATGAAAGGTCCTCTCAGAGCTGCTGGGACCTGAGCAGAGAAAAGACCAGTCAGTTGTACGGGAATAACAGATGATAACACAGTAAATATTCAAAGCTCAGTCTGTCAGCATCATTGTCTCATCATGTTTACCTGTCTGATTTGTGGATGGTCTTGGGTTGACAGATTTGATGCGTTCAACGTTGACATAGATTTCTTCCATCACTCATAATGTGGACAGCTATCTCAGAGAGAGTCAGGTCTGCATTGGGGTTCTTTTAAATCATGAAAATGTAGCTGGTTTCAGTTTCTCACATCTTCAACCTTAGAGGAAGTCATAAGTTTCAGTGGTTAAAAAGGGGTTTGTGTGACAATCCACTGCCACAACCTGTAAAGAACCATTATCTATCTATCTATAGAGAGAGAGAGAGAGAGAGAGAGAGAGAGAGAGAGAGAGAGAGAGAGAGAGAGAGACCCATGCACTAGCAACGGACAAGCTGCGAGGCAGTGCTGATATCATGCCAAGGATACTGTTCCAGTGAACCGGACTTGGGAGCAAATAGTTTTGGTAGTTGTTGACAACAGATCCTGAAGTAACAGGTGGGAGGTCTGTGATTAATTTATTTCAAAAATTCTGGTTTAGTGTATTACTCCCAAGTTGTACAATATTGTTTAATATAAAAAATATTGTTTAATATAATGCTTAATGATTGGATTTTTGGATTGATAATTGATTTTTTAAATACATTTTAATTACTCATCACTTCATTTCTCATTTGCATATTTACTTTGTAATTACAAACATTGCTGCAAAATTGAACATGCATGTGGGGAAAGCCTGAAACTTGACAGTTGGTTTGTGGGTGAAATACACCCTCATCCCCTATGGTCCAAATCCCACCCATGATGGGGCAGAGACCAGCGGATCAGGTGCCTCCTGGGATGTGGCAGGGATCTCTGGTGTGGGGTCCACCACCCCCAGGGTCAATGACCAACACATTGGGTTCGACCTCAGGGGCAGGCAGAGTTTGCTTGCTCAGAATGTCAGAGAGGGTACTGAGAGAGAGAGAGCTAAGTTCAAGAGTGCATTCTGTCCAAAGAAAGAAGGCCTTCAAGAACAGCAAGAGAAAGGAGGAAGTGAGAGAGACTGACTGCTTTAACTTTGCAAGCTGCAAAAACATTTGAGAACTGGTGCTTACTGTTTCATATCACATTTTATTAAAATGTTGCATGTGAGTGATTATATTGTCTATGTTTAAAGCCCAATGAGAGGAAACTGTCAACCTGCTGTTGATTGTCAACTGCTTGTCAGGCCTTATTCTAAAAATAATGTGTCTGTGTAAGTTCTACGAAAACAGGACGATGGCTGCATGAACACTGAATGCATGTTCAATGTAGCCAATGCTATGCAAATGCAATTGCATTTAACATGATAATGCTTTTGAGTATTGATCCTCTGAAATGTTTTGAATTTTAAATGTATACATGTATGTTTGAGTTAGAAGTAGTGAAACAAAAACAAAACAAAAAGGAGATGCACTGGGCAGATGTTGGAATAACGTTGGCTGACTTTTATTGGGTGCAGCCTGCAGAGGGCTTGAAATGTTACCTGTTGCAGATTTACCCTCCTGCTCAAAATCTTTTCTATTATTTTTTGCATACATAATTTAGAAGTAGTCCTTTGTGCTCAACAAAGCAATTCATCCTTGAGATGGGAATTTAATGGTTTTTTGTTTCTTTCTGTTTCCATTACATTCAACCCTAACATCCATTGTATTTTTAGCAACATATTTTTGAGGACTTTATATTCCACTTGCTATGCTGAATAAAACTAAGCAGATTGTCTTAATCTATTTAAAGGGCAGCATCCCTACTCCACTGATCCAAGGCTTTAATAACTTTCCAGTAAAGCCCCTGGCTTTCCATCTATGTCCCTCAAGGAAGGGTTTAGTGTTGGGGTTGTTAGGGCAGGAGCCACTGTAGCCCCAGGGTAAGCCTAAAAGAATGTGTGTGTGTGTGGGGGGGGGGGTCACACTGATAAGTTGAAGTTACTGTGTGTTACTGTGTTCTTATTATTTTTGCCCCAGTGATTAGGGTCACTGTGGGAAGGTATTCATTCTCGCTCACTGACAAACCTGACTACCAAGCTGACAAGCAGAAGGTAGTATAGGAATGGTACTTCCTTGAACCATGACCTGGGCTCCTAAGCCATGCGCGGATTGACATGTGCATTAAATTTGAGTTCATCAGCACCAGCTAACACCTGCCACAAAGATAACAGGTAGCTACAGTATATCTGAATCATCAATCATCAGAAATCTGATGGCAAAATTATATTACCATTCATTATATCTTATCTTAATGCCCAATTTGACCTTGTACGTATGATGCTCCTCTGTAACTATTCCACATGTGAAAAAGAGAGTTTGGGGGGGGACCATGATTCTTAGAGGCAGAGGCTCTGATGGATGTACTGTACATTCATTCTGAATGTACATGCATTGATCCCCCCTAAAGAATATCTGTGGCACTACAATGCCTTTTCTCCTGGAGTCATAATTCACTTGGCCACAAGAGGTCCCCGTTGCTTGTGGATGAATTAGTATTTTATTTGAGTTAAAGAAAAGTGGTCAGTCAGAAGGGTAAGTATATATGGTTTCAACTAACTGAGCAGAGAATGACTAATTTGCATATTTCCTTCCTTTAAATTGTCCAAAAAGGGGGACAGTGTAAAGTACTGAGAGTGAGACTGCATATTGTACATAAACAGATACATTTATGCAAAATTCCTGTAGAATTTATGATAATAAATGAAAGGAGACATAAAGACATGTGGTTTTAACACAGCTCTGAAATGAAAGTTGAGGCCATGCATGCAACATTCAGATTTCTACCTGCGTAGTTTTGATGCTTTGGTTGCTTGTGTATGAATTTTAAAACAGGCTATTGTAGTGTAAAAAGCCAACAGCTATGTGATGTGTAAAGAGTAAAGTGCCTCTAAAAAGAGAAAATATTGCAGCAAGCATTGTATGAAATGGTATTATCATATACTGTACTACATGATTCAAAAAGCGATTCAAAGAAAACATATGTAACATGTTACTGTGTGAGAATAGATGTTAGTATTCACTGCATATAATGCATACCTTGTATAATCCATATTAGAGTGTGAAAAAGTTAGATACTTTTTAAAAAATGATGCTAGGGAGAGTAAAGAAATAATGGTGTAAAAGTAAGGGATAACTTTGTTTTTAAAAAATATAATCAGGACAGGCCAAGACATAATGGTGTATAACAGAGAGTGAACAGGTCAGATGAGGACAGGGCCAGCAGGTCAGATGAGGACAGGGCCAGCTGTAGCCTGACTCAGCAAATAATTTAGCAGAAAGGCCCATATGCCTGCCACCACAAAGATATGTGCCTTAATACATAATGGTGTACTTTTAACATAGGGATAGACAATTAACCAAAACCCATGTTTCTAATGGTGTAAACCAATGAAATGATCTAAGAGGCGTGAAAAGTCACAGCCAAAACTGTATATAAAGAGAGACAGAGCCAGTGCATTTTTGGAGCTTTTCAGGTGTATCTTGTGTGCACTTTGAACTGTTTTCGGGTTTCTTTGTCGACAAATAAACTCTGCTGCCTTGGACACTGCCGTCTCCTGATACTTTTTGGACACCTGAATCAGGCTGAAGAATTCTGATTGTAGCCCAGTGGTTTGGGACTTCTAACCCAAATCCACGTCACTATAACAGTTAATATAAAAAATGGGAACATGAGGAAAATTAATAAGGAGACAAAAACATGTTAAGAATGTATAAGAGACAGAAAATTAAAAGAGTAAAGTCAATGTAACACAGAAAAAAAAAAAAAAAAAAAAAAAAAAAACAGCCTGCAGGAAAACACTCAGCAGGCCCAGACTGAAGCTCCAAGAGATATTCTCTCTGAACAGAGAAAAGACCAATGAATACAAACCATTTTCCAATAGTAATAATGTCTGACAATGACATACATCTCTGCAGAGATCAGTCTGTTATTTGAATGTCTTGATTCAACAGACATGACATTTTCCATATTGACACAGATTTCTTCCATCGCTCATAAGAATGTCAACTCTCTCCTAAAGTACAAGCTCTGCAGGACAAGTTACTCAACATGTAAATGATGAAACTGTTGACGGGCTCACTTTTTAAACTTAAATTTACTGACATGACACATTTCAGGAACTCAGAAAAATACTGTCATCTCATTTGAAGGCAGGAATTTCAGAAGCTACATATTGGAGGAAGCCACCATTAACTACAGTATTAGAAACAGACAGATACAGCCTAAATGCTGCCCTATCTAAAAAGCAACCAAAAACTAAACCCTAAAAACAATAATATAACTTCAATGGCTCTCAGCAGAGCTCGTACCTCTGCCAAAATGTTGAAAAATGCAATGTTAAGTGCTTTTTGTTAATTGCTTTTGCATAATGCCACTGACGGACAGATGAAAACATAATTTTACCCTAAAACAAACAATGATAAAATAAACTGCAGTCTTTGCCGGTGAACAAAGCACTGCATAAATCTGCAATATTTTATTTAAAACAAATTGCATGTACTTTGCACCAGGTGACAAAATTGCAGAGCTTCTTGTCCTATAAAAGTCATGGCTGACCCACTTTTAAAACACGGTATCTCAGGGTATTTATCCTCACACTCTTACTATTTATATTAAAGCAATATAAAAACTCTATGTATGATAAAACAAAAGGTTTGACTTACCCAAACCACCAGCTTACATGACAAACAATTTGTGAGCAACAGACCAAGGAACTGACTGTGAAGGGGGCCTGACACACCTAATCCCCATCAGCTTAATTATCAGGCTGTGGTTGAATAGTCAAAAAAAATCCTTTCCTAACTACTTTTCCTTGGAAAATGTCACAAGGTCAAGAGAAGATGTGAAGGAGAACTGATAAGAAATTAGGACAAGAGAACTGGGGTATTTAGGGAATCTGACTGCACTTACACTAGGCTTTTTTCAAACCAACTTTATTTATAACATATGGAAGTTAAGTACAGTAACAAACCTTTCAGTAAGGTTTCCTGTCAAACATAAAATCACACCTCCTAAAGAAAGGATGTTTCCAGTTTATACACAGAGAATTGTTAAAAATAAAAAGAAACAGGATTGAAATATTGAAATAATACGATAACATGAAAGGAAAATACAAGTAGAGAATGTTGAGCCATTAAAATGATGATTAAATAAATTGAGCAAGGGTCCAGAGTAAATTATACTCAGACAGAAGTATATTTCCTGTCATGGGTGCTTTTACCTCTTTTCAATACATTTGTTAATTAAAGAAAATTAATTTTTTAGTTCATTCCACAGAAGGGGCGGGTTGGGATAGGAATGGGATTTTTCGTGAAACCACATTTCTCTGTACAGTACTTAGTTGTGATCGAAATTAGAAATTAACCAAACTAGAATAACATAAAATAAATAAACTAGAAACTGAATCTGTCTGTTCATCATGACGATTCCTAACGGGATCTGAAAGAGAAGATATCTTTACTTATGGATTTGGAGCTTGACCAGTCATGAAGGATTTACGTTTTGTCACAAACATAACACAGGTGCTCTGTTGTGTCTACATGTACGCATGGCTACCATGGAGAAACTACAATAGTGCATCTCTTTAAATACTGCTGCCTTTCGCAAAGAAACCCCTAAAATGTACCAGGGTAGTCAAGATATAAGTTTTATGTCTTATGAAACTCCTTGGAGTGGGCTTTTCATTCACGGCTCACAGGGAAAAATACAGATTTTCATACTACTAATACTGACTTGAGTGTTTGATCACTCTTATGCAGTATCTTACTGTAAGAATGTAAAATATAATAGTCATGTAAACAATGATGTCAGAATATTTTCCAACTCCGGCTTGTCCAATTTGTTTATTAAGCTAATTAAAACCAACACAAGTTCACCAAAGTACAGTTAAGTTTTCAAGGCAAGAGCAAAATTTTAGCAGCCAACAGTTTCATGTCAGAAGACCTCAAAGACCTAGAGGAGAGTAGAGGTTTCCAAGGTCAAACTTGACAAAAGAATATTTTTAAATCTACTCTATAACAAACTGGAAGTCACTGAAGAAAGGTCACAACAGCTGCAGCCGGGATAAGAAGACTGACTAACACCAACATTAAAGGAATTACAGTAGTCTACGTGAAGAGAAATGCAGATGTGGATTACATCCTAATTTCAACTCCTGAGCTTGTTAGGCGCTACAGGTGGAGAGTCCATATCCCAGGCAAGCCCATTCATTGGTCATCTCCATGAAACCTGGAGTTGAGGTGAGGCCGCTTGCTAAAATCAAAACATTCATTCACAAACACAGATGGATGGAGATTAGATCATACATATCATCATAAGATCATACATAATGTGAACAATACTCATTTAAAAATAAGACCATATTTCCCTAGTATACACAGAGCAGCATGCATTGCAAGATAAGTAACATCTGTATGAAATAAAGTAGTTCCTGGTTGTGCACTCACCTGACAGCAGGTTGTGGAGGTTGCAGTAGTTGACACCATTATCAAGAAGACTGGTGAAGCTGAGAGAGACAGACTGACCCTGGCAGAATAAGAAATAAATTAATTAATACACTGTTCTGCTTGTAGTCAGATTTTATAACTGAATTAATTAGAGATCACCAAGTAGTAATACTTTTGAGCTGCCTGAATAATGAAATTCACTCTCATAAATTGAGCATCATTGATACTTACAGACACCCGGCAGCCAGCAGCCAGTATGGTGGGACTGAAGGTGAAGGCTATATTCTCAGCCTTGAGGCCATCTGGGGAGGTGTGGTTGGCTTTGATGGTTAAAGGAGTGGCTGACACAAGCTAGAACAGACCACAAGATCAGTCTAATTAATAGACTTTTTTTTTTCATTTATAACATTTCTTTGAATTCTACCCATGTAAAACACAATAGAAGACTGGCTTATACCGAATAATGACATTCATCACAGCCACTCAGAGGGCTGAAGGCTTCAATCTGTTGCACTAGTTTGGTACTAAGTTCAGCACATGGTGTTGTAAAGAGCCTAGAACAAGAGAGTGTGACACAGTTTGGACACGTGGCTAAAAACAAACAAACCAACAAAACATGAACAATTCAGTGCTTTCAAGTTTCCACTGTATCTAATATTAAGCATATCAGAATTTTTTAAAAAATGTATAAATTTACTAAATGATGCAGGGACATGAAGCAGATCAGCGAGCTGGACCTACCAGACTGAGCTGCAGAAAGCATGGTAAGGAACAGGGATGGCAGATAAGGAGCCACACAGTGCTGCGACGAGAGCAGAAGCAAACAGCAGAGTCCTCATGGTGACGATGAAGCAGGTTTCTTCCTCCTGTAGAACAGTGGGGTGGTTGCTGAGTTTGGGACCACACTTTTATACAGGCTTACCATGAGGGTCACTGAAGATACTTGAAATTGATTTGGTCAAGGGTGTGATTCCTCAGTCTTGTGCTCATTGTCTGTTGGTCTAGGGGTGTATCCTTACACAGTAAAATACCCTTTGTTTTACATTGTGGAACAAGCTAATTGCACTTTGGTTCATTCAAGGAAAAAGGGGAATTTCCTGACAAAAATTTGACGAAAAAACTATTCACAGCATGTGATCATCCATCCCTCTATCCTTCAGCTGTACCACCTATCCTTTGACAGTAGCAGGAGGTCTGGAGCCAATTCCAGCTGACATTGGGTGAGAGACAGGATACACTCTGGACAGGTCAGAATGTGATAATCTACCTCTGAAATTACAACTCTTGATCAAATTTAAATTATTATTTTAATGATAGAACTTTCAAATTGTAGAGGCCTAATGCACTTTCTCAGCTATGTATGTAGTATCTGTCATACAAACATTTTGCTCTTTTTCTCTCCACTCTGGCATCATGAATCTGATGTGACACAAAGACATCCATGTGAAAATGGGGTAAGTGGTCATCTGAGTTGTTGATGACACACAAGCAGTTTACAATGCATATGAGGAACAAAGTGATTTCATGGACATTAGCATGCCGATAGCTACCATTAAGGTCAGTGAGGTAATGTGAGGTTTTTTTCCTGAGGATTTTGGAGGACTTAGCAACAATCTACAATTAAAATATTTGTCATGATTATAATTTGAATAATAATAATTTAATTACAGTATGTTTAGCTGTAGTATATTTAAATATGACAAAATAAGCAAAAGATTTGGTAATAAAACTCCACTAAAACAGCACTGATACCCCTGTGCAGAGACATTTTTCAAGTGAGACTCTCTGTTACTGGTCTGTGATTTTGTAATAATGTTTTAGTGAGTTTCTGAAATGAATAAGGGGGAATAAATGTCAGAAAAGGTTCAGGTTGTTATTTTTTAAGTTGTTATTTTTCCAGTGAAATACTTTTGAGAGAACTTCTCCATCTCACTGACACTTATAGAAAACACAACTGAACAACTAAAAATGAAAACTATAAGACAATAATTGGTTTTGGCAGCAGTTGTAGAAACAATATATTCTGTATATTCACACACTTAATTTGGATCTAAAGCCTCAGTCAGCATTCTAGGACTCAACTACAACAGTGACCATTAATTAAATAAATAAATTACTATATTCTTCTTATTATTATTCTATTCTAGTATAATCTAAAAAGATAACAGGTCACTCCTTCAGCCTTCACATAACTTGCCTGAGGGGTTTATTCGTTCAGCCTTTGTTTGGAACCACAGTTTTATGCAGGCTAACCATTAGGGTCAGTGAAGATGCTTGAAATTGATTTGGTCAAGAGCGTGACTTCTCAGTGTTGTGCTGATTGTCTGGGTGTTGGTCTTGTGGTGTTTCTTTACACAACAAAGACCTCTTATTAATAATTAATTGTGGCCTAATCGTGGACAAAGCTTATCACATTTTCTCTAGGTTATGTCCTTGGTCTTTTTTCTCTCTGGAATCGGGGTATTTTAGCAAAACAACAATCAGCATTTAAAATTTTCATTAAATTTTAGACTGATTCCAGTATTTTTAAACTTGTCATGTTTAAATATCCCTACTTTTAGACCAACAAAATTAGATAGATTATTTAGTTGTTCACAGTCTTGCGCTGATTGTCTCTTTTTTGATCTGGTGGTGTAACTTTACACAGTAAAATACCATTTAATCACATTTTGGCTCATTAATATATTAATAGTTTCTCCAAAAAAGGGGATTTGTTCATTGAGATGAGAGAGTTGCAGAGGTCTAATATGCTTTCATGGCTACATATGTAGTGTCTATCATACAAAAACATGTTTGCTCCTATTCTCTCCACTGTGGCGTCATGAATCTGATATGATACAAAGACATCCTTGTGAAAATAGGGGTAAGTGGTCATCTGAGTTGTGAAGAAGTTTACAATGCATATGAGGAACAACATGATTTCATGTACATTAGCAAGACCATAGCTGCCATTAATGACAATGGGTTAATGTGAGGGCTCCCTTTTATGATGGTTTTGGGGTTTTAGCAACTTTCTGGGAGACAGTAATGTACAATTTCCAGACATTCTGGATGTAGTATATTTACGTACCAAAGATGCGTAAAAAAAACCCAAAACAAAACAAAACAAACAAACAAACAAAAAGAACTGATACACATTTCATGCTGGTTTTGTTAGAAATGTGTACACAATGTATTAGTCCAGGGTGTCAGTTCTGGATGTCACTATCAGTACTTATTATTTATTTGATTCATGACTGACTTGTTTCAGCTTCCAATGGGGGGCATGGTAGAAAAAAAGTTTACTCAATAATTTAAACAATCCAGTTTCACACCACTTCTTGAAATAGTCTTGAAATGTAATCTACTGATTTCATGTACATGGACAAAAATTTACATATATATGTTTTCTTTTTTGTGACAGCCAGCATGGTTTGCAGTTCATCAAATAGTCATGAAATTTAATGCATTGATTCATTTAGATTACATGACAGTAAAATATCAACTTTTACTGAGTACAGAAATGTTAGACTTATTTATGGTTATGTTTAGGCACAAACGGAATTTGGTTACGGTTGGAGAAGGATCATGACCTGCTTTAATTTTTACAGAAAGATTTTACACTGGCTTCAGAACCATCATGTTCATTTGAATATAATCAAAACCGCAGTCTTTAACTAGTTTGACAATTGTACTCACTGTCACGAAAATCATGGCGAATTTGTGTCCATGAACATGAAATCAATAGATAACATTTCATGACTATTTTGCTGATTGCCGTGAGAGCAGGTTGATAATTAAAGCTCAAAATGTGAATTCCAAAACCCGAATCTGCTACACCACAAACTAGTCCATGCTTGATCAAATTTGGAAGTTGCTGTATGTTCTAGAGACCCTCCATTTACAGCTGTTGAGCTGCCCTTTAAATAAAGACACTTTAGAGAAGGTACATACTGAAATTGGAACATGGATTGCATTACACACTTCTAATGCTAGCTGGACTAAGACATAAATTTAAATCATCATGTTACCAACATAAATAGGCTGAAAAACTCATTAGCAAGTCCTATGTCCAATGTTTCTTCACAGCTGATTAAAATGTAATCAGGCAGTCATGAGTTCACTTAATGAAGAAGAAAATGAATGAGGCGTATCTTTCACATGACTTGCCTAAGGACTGTTCTGTCAGCCTTTGTTTCACTAATCCTGTGTCGAGCCAGTTGTAAGGACGACTTCTTGAGCTCTTTAAAAAGGTCCGAGGGACTAAATACTCACTTTCCAGAAGACACCAGACTCGACTAAGGCAAAGATGAGTATCAAAGCTCTGCTTATAACCTCAGCCTTACTCCTGCCTCTGCTGCTGCCTGTCACCTCAGCAGACCAGTGCAGAGTGATATGGTATGATGTATTTTTGGATCACTTTGTCATGAGGTCAGCTCTTTGACCTGTCAGTGTCTGTCTGTCTTGTCTGTTTCTGTGTTGACTGCCCCTCCCCCTTGCTTTTCCTCTCCTGCTGGATCTGGCTGTTTGCCTCTCCACATCTGCCTTGCCTCTGCAATTAAGCCCATCTGTTTCCCATCGACTCATCACCCAGGATGCACTTAACTCCTGCTCCTGCCTTCAGTCCCTGCCGGATCGTCGCTCCTGTTCATGGTTTGTCAAGAGAGAAGTTCGGCTCTTCTTAGTCTTACGCCAGCCTTTGCTTTAGTACTAGTCTGTTCGTTACTCACCTTGTTTTCTCTGTTCAGTTCCTGCCTGCCATTCCCTCCAGTCCACCTGCCACTCATTTTTCCATTGGGACCAGCATCAACAGCAGCACAACCTTCCACCCCCAATCCCTAAAAATAAACTTTGTTTGGCCTTCAGTCTGTGTTCTGCTTTTGGGGTTCCTAGTCCAGATGTGACACACTTTCTTGTAAGGGTACTGTGTATTTCATCTTGTTTTTTTTTTTTTGTTTTTTTTTGTTTTTTTTTCACTTACTTGTTTTTGTTCGCAGGCTCTTTAATCTGTCTTGTTCTGAACCTGCCACTGCTCTGATGAACCAGGTGAAGGCTTGGAGCACAAAGATGTGTGATGACCCCCAGGAGAAGTGCATGTATGAGGTAAGTTACAACTTTTGTCTGACTTGGGTCACCTGTAAAGCATCTTCAGATTACTTTCTGTGACAATTAAGGTGGTGCTGACCATTCACCCTTTGCTAATGTCTCCCTTTCTACGTTGCCGTTGCTACGAATCCATGTTAGACCAACACCTCTGTTGATCACCTGGTCATAGCCCTTGTTCTACAAGCCTACAAGTGTTTTTTATTTATTTCTTAAAAATGTGAACAAATAATATTCTTAGTAGCTTTTACCTCTGGGCATATTTTTAAAATATTGTACATTGCCAGATCTGATTCTATTAGTTTAACAGTGGTAGAAAACTCTCCTGGAATTTCAAGCTAAATCTGCCATCAACTTTTGTAATCAGTAGCTAAAATCCTAGATGTGCACTGTTGTAGACCTATACTGCTGTATAGCTTTGAGAATTCATTTTGCCACAGGGTTAGGCACCTGTGGACAGGATATATTGACAGAGGATCTGTCAGTTTGTAGCCAATTCATGTTTAAAATGGAACGTTTATGCTAAGCTACAAATCTATAGCTCCTTTCATACAGCCCCCTCAATGCAGGAATGCATCACACCTGTGGTTCTGGAATGGCATCATACCATCTAAAATCACTCACTAGGGTGGCATTACATTGGTTTTGATTGGTTCAGCATAAACAGGAGTGGTAGGTAGAGGTTTTGTTGAGCTCTATAAACTACTATGTCTGCTGAATAAGTAGCTCTGTTAATTTCGAAGTGGCCTAATCTCTGCCTAATGGTCCTAATAAGTGTTATCTAACCTTACCATGTGCAGATTGAAATGGTCTGATGGGTTACCATTTCTGTGTTTTTGTTTTTTTAGCTTGTGGACAGCTCACCCACGTACCTTAAAGTCATGCACATGTCACCCAGCACCCAAAAGACGAGCACTGTCATCTTTGACCTTAATCCCCCATCAGCACCCAGTTTCTGCAAAATTAAGGTAGGTTGGACAATCAGAGACTGCTGCATGTGTTGCACAACCAACCACACCACCACTTGTCTATGCATGCCACATAAATGTGTATCTAATATTTGGATGCTTATAATGAAATGGTATATTGTATTCCTACATAGGCCACTTCCACTTCCTCAAATGCTTACAATGCCACTGGTCCAAATGACTACTGCGTCATGTATAATCTGATAGAAGGTATGTGATCTGTTAGATATGCAATATATATCAGAAATGAATCCAAATTTGATGTGTGCCTCATCCCTGTTTGTATTTTCTACCTGCTCTATTACTAAAAAAGGAAGTGGACTGACTGAGGCTCCAGGCTACAGGGAGATCTGCAGCAAGACAATGTGTCCATCAAAGCAAACCGCTACATGCACAAAATGAATGATGAAGGCTTACAATGCCTCCAGATAACGTCTGTTGTGAATTGGCGCTATATAAATGAAATTTGACTTGTAGTCTGACTGGCCCATAATGTTTGTATCTATGTCAAACATTTGTTGCATGTGAATCAAAGTTGCCTGAAAAAAAGTCCAGTGGTTTACCGGTGACAGTACCCAGTGGGTGTTCTACTGATATCCTGTCTGTACAAAATAATAAATGTGAAATATTTCAACTGATATAATTTAAAGCAGCATTAATCATTTTAATATTGCACATTCATTCTGTATAAATGGCTGTCGACCAAACCTTAAAGTAACTAATGCATATGAAGTGTTAATAACTTACTGTACATTCAAACACAAACATCTTGATACAAAGAAACAGGATGCTAGTTAAGGAGCTAAGTGTCCTTTCTGGGTTTTGTATGTGATTAGATTAGATTAAATTTGTAAATTATTGTTATTGTAATTCAGAGATAGTTAAACTTCGTCAGCACTGTATACTGTTTTTTCCAGTATCCAAGTAGTACCATCCCAAGCAGGGTTGCTGGATTCTTTTGATGAATGGTGAGACGATTTTGTAGGAGTAGCAGAAAACAGTTTTTACAAAAACGGCAGCAAACAAAATTTTCTTGGTCTTTCAGAGAATTCAAAGGGACAAGCTGTTGACATCTTCATAGAAAATTATAGGAAGTTGCATTACATTACACATTACACATACTTACTTTTATTTCCAACCATAACCACTAAACCACAAAAATATACTGGAACATGCATGTGCGGGTGCACACACACACACACACACGCGCGCACACACACACACACACAGCTGTAGCTTGTAAATAAATAAAGGGGAAAAATGTTCTGTAAAACTGCATCATACTCGAGAAGGAGAGATAACTAGATGAGGTTATGTTATGATGAAAAAAAGACAGGAAGTACCACTGGCAGCGTCAATTCTTCCTCTGTTATCACCTCACGTCAGTGTGAAAAGTTAAATTTAGAGGTGAAAAGTAGTTTGGGTAGGGGTGGGGGTGTTTGTGTGTGTGCTTAAATAACATTCCAGTGCATACAGCTATACTGCCAGAACTGAGGGTGAAGCATTTTTTTAACAAACATACAAGAACAATTATCACTAAAAGTTTTGCATAATGACCGCAGAAACTGTGAAAGCATTTACAAATACTTCATCTTAAAACTAATTATACAGCAGTATTATGACAGTTTTTCACAGATCCAACGCAGAGAAGCATCACATGACAGATCATTCCAACCATCACTTCTGATCTCTGCACAGTCCTCTTCACCCCACTGTGGGTCTCCACCACCATTATCGGGCTGAATTTTTTCCCAGTACCTAGCAGATCAATGAAGAAGGGAATCATGACACTGTTTATCTTTGACAAAGTAATCCAAGTTGAAACACTTGTACGGGCAAACCTCACAGAGAAAATTAAGAGGTTTAGGATAAAAATATTATTATATTAATATTAATATTATCATATTAACCTCTTTCACCTGATTTTTAAGGCATTTATACTATAGTTCAGTCTAACTGCTCTCATCAGCCCCATTTCCAGGGGAAACCAGCTATTTTCAGCAAAATAAGCTATGACAAACTATGATGAATATACACTGAAAAAAAAAGGAAAATCACTCATGGATAAAGGACTGAATGATTACTGGACAAAGTTCAGATAGAGCTTTGTGGAACTGTTCAGCATGATTATTTTGAGAGGAAGTGAACCCAGATGAAAGCGGTTAGCATTCTGTTTTTTCCTTCTGTAGCAGTCCCCGCACTTGTTTAAAGGTGACTGCCAGAATACAACACTTACAATCGATCTCATATAGCCCAATATATAAATGGAGCAGATTATTTCTGCATGTACAGCATTGGTGCTTGCAAGAAATGTCTGCTGGTAATTCAATTTCAAAACAAATACATTCTTGTCTATTATCTGTAAAGCACTTTAAATGGCACTAAGCTTTACAGAAAGTTGCAACACAAATACAGTTTGATTGCCTGACAGTAATAGTGATATCCTAAAATTCTTGGTCAATTTACAATGATTTGCCTTTATGGACTCAAAAACTCTTTCTTTTTCTGTGTGGAGTTTGTATGTTCTCCCTGTGCTTGCATGGGTTCTCTCTGGGTACACTGTCTTCCCCCCACAGTCCCTTGTGTTTCTAAATTGCCCAAAGGTGTGAATGTGAGTGTGAATGGTTGTTTGTCTTCATGTGTTGGTTCTGCAATGGACTGGCGATCTGGCCAGGTGGTAGCCAACTCTTGCCCAGTGTCATCATCCCCCCGCCACCCATATTTGCTACATGTTTGTTATATTATTTGTGTCAAAAAGAAAACGAATAAAATTAAAAAAAAAATCTCTATTCCAAACTGAAGTAAAGCCTTACACCAGATTCAGTGGAGTTTTGTTGACCCATTTCCAGGTCCCCTCCTCATCTCTGTCACTCAAACCAATCCAAGCTGATCCTGAGGTGAATCTCAAGAGAAATTCCTGTTCAACATCAAGGGAAAAAAGCATGTTATATTTTAGTTTTAACCACAACATATATGCAGTATTTATTAGCATTTATGTCAAATATTTATCTTAAGATGTGGAGGACAAAGAAAAGAAAATTAAAAGGTAATAAATACATAATAAAAATTATTATTGTAACAAATTCTTTTCTTGTACACACAGTTTGTCTAGCAACAGACATTTTCTGTGCAGATATTTCTATTTATCAATATATGTTTTAGAGAACTTGGTCAAATACATGAATACCAGGTATTTGCAAACAAAAGAACATTGGCATACATAACACACATACACAGACATACTGTACCTGCTCTTTAGGACTGTCTATAACCACCAGATCTGCTCCTCTGGCTCTGCAGTTCTCTCTGCCTTGATCCCAGGAGCCAGACTCATCAGAGAAGAGGTAACAGGAACAACTGAAATTTGTCCATCCTGTAGGACACGTTGTCTCTGTAAGATACACAAGAGATTCAACAAGAAACATTGCTCATCAAAAAGCTTCTACTTGTTAGTACAAGTTAGTTCTGATAAATGACCCTTTAAGGCCTCAAATACTGATGCTCATTTGGTTGGTATGACCTTATTGGTTTGACCCTCAACTCCAAATAGTGAGCTTTTCTTTTATAAACTTTTGACCTGATTGACTGATTATGATTGAAAATTACAAATTTTCCCCATCATCTACTAATAATCATCTCATGACTGTGATGAATCACTTGTAGAAATCTTTTTTTGCAGCTTTGAAACCAGTGCCAGCAATACCATCATCCCTGGCTACAGTGTTATCCTTGTGCAACCGTCTTTCATGACAACCACTGGAGATAATAGTAAGCAGTTGTGTCAGTAGTTTGGCAATTTGGCATCCAGCATTTGGCAACTGTACAGTTTGAATCTGTGAATAGAGTAGCATTTAAATCATGACACTGTTGGATAAATTCATTCATCATAAATTTAGGTTTTATAATACATGGTGTCTTAATCATTGACTGAGCACAGTAAATAACTTTAAATAACAAAAACAAGGACTCACTCTGTCGGAGCAAAAACTGAAGTTTGTCCCGCTCTTTTGTCATTTCCAAGAGGTTGGCTTTCAGCAAGTCTCTCTCTTGAAGATGCTCACTCAGGTTGGCTTTAACAGCGGAGAGCTCTGCAGCTAGCCTGTGTACTGAAACATGGTCTGAAATAAATCAAGATACACAACACACTGTGAAACACAAAACACCTGCATTCATATCATACATACAGGAAGGGTTATTATTTTGTCCCATGATTAAGAAAGATGATCCTAACTTAACTAAAGACTTACACTAAAGCAACACAAAGTGAAACTCTGACTAGATAAAGTTGAACATATTTCCTACTCAGGACTTTTAGCACTCACCCACCTGCCACCCATTAAAACATGCAACTGATAGACGGGCTAAGAAATTTTATGTTATCAGAACTGAGTATTTAATTACTGTAATTATCTGGACTTTTATTCATATACACATTTATGTATTCTTGATTTGGTTCTTTGCAGTAGAACAGTCATTCAAAAAAAGCTGTAAATTTAGTTCTTCAGGTCAACTGTGGCACCTCATTGTCAACGTTAATGAAAACAAAAATGCTGATTGGCTTGTAACTTGTGGTGGTTAAATACTGAAATGACAGATTTGTTTACTGGGGTTTGACTTCTTCTCTATGTACATTAACAAAGCATTGAAAACAAAACAGTTTTAAAGGAGCAAAATGTGAGGAAATTGAGACAAGACCGTGAATCAAACTAACACAGACCAGAGTCCTGGAAGTGCAGAGAGTATAATTAGAGTATAATAATCATCTTGAATAATTGTGAATACATCTGACATTTTGTTAACCAGACTCACAGTGGACACGGAAGCCGATGAGCCCAGCCAGCAGAAAAACACTCAGCAGCCCCAACAACAGCTCCATGATATCTCCTCTTTGAGCTCCTCGGACCTGAACAGACCAAAGACCAGTGAATCCAATCAAGGATAAAGCAGTAATAACAGATGATAATACATATTTTCATCACAGCTCAGACTGTCATCTGAACCTCAGCCTCTCTGTCTGACTTACCTGTCAGATTTGTTGGAATTCTTGAGTCTCCAGATTTGGTATATTCAACATTAACATGGACTTCTGCCATTGATAGTGAGTATATTATAAGGGATCAGCTACAGCACAAGATATCTTACATGTAAATGACTTGATGGTTTATAAAAACTTTTGAAAAAACTCTTGATGGTTTCAATAGTTTCTCTGAAGCTCTGAGGAAGTGGTAAAGATGACCAGTGATAGCGGTTGTTCATGTTGAAAAAGGAAATTTGTAGTGTGACAACTGACTCTTAAGTCATTAACAGTTGCATAGAAATAAATACACTGTACACTGTGGTACAAATATAATGTGAAAGTAATTGCAGGGAAATCTGAGAAAGGGATCATATTAGTCAGGTGAAATGGTGACCAGAGCAGTGAATATGAGTTTAAATGTCTTTATCCAAGTTTTTAAAATTAAATGACAAAATATGTGGTTTTCTGATATAGTAGCTTAAGCAGATAAAGGGCCTCCAACCCCTTACATATTTATAACACACACTTTCTGTTTCTCCTTATTTACTTAATTCACATAAAGAAAGGCTTTTTTGTGTGTTTTTCTTGCATCATCACTTACTCATACAATATTGACAAACTGACAAATTTTCTTTTTCAAAAACTCATTCTATGCTATGGCACTTTTTCACAGATCCACTGCTTAGAGGCATCACACCGCAGATCATTCCAGTTTTCTTCAGTTTTCGTGTGAGCCTGCAGATGTGCACAGTCTTCTTCACCCCATCGTAGATCTCTACCACCATTATCTGGCTGGCCCTTCATCCAGTACCTGGAAGTCAAGTCAAGTCAGTTTTATTTATATAGCGCTAATTCACAACAGAAGTTATAGTTAAAGCACAGTACATATAGAGCAGGTCTAGACCGTACTCTTTATCTTATAAAATTTAGAGTGAGAGACCCAACAGATCCCACCATGAGCAGCACTGGGCGACTGTGGCAAGGAAAAACTTCCTTTTAAGAGGCTGAAACCTCGAGCAGAACTGGACTCGGGGTGGGCGGCCATGATATGATATGATATGATATGATATGATATTATATTAATAATAATAATAATTATTATAGCTAAAGGAATAATAATGACAGAATGGTGAAACATTAATAGTAATAACACTACCACTAACACTAATAAATGTTTAATTGATGTAACATCATCAGCTGAGCTGGATCATGGGGACAGTAGAAGAAAGAGAGAGAGAGAGAGAGGGAGAAGCACAGCCTGGGCACTAATGTGCTTGAGGGAAGAAACACACAGGTAGAGTGATGCAGCGATATGAAGATGGTTTACAGTAATCTCGTCAGCAGGACATCATGGACAACATTTATTAACTACTAAGCTTAACTGATGAATTGAGACTGACCCAACCCGCCGAAGGAAAAATGGTAACCTGAAATAAGAATCATAATAAAATGTTAACCAAAAGTTAAGGCATAAAGATGAATTTTTAGATTGGATTTAAAGGCCTCAACTGAGTCAGCCTGTCTAATATCAATAGGGAGATCGTTCCAGAGGAAGGGGGCCTAATAGGAAAAGGCCCTGCACTCTGAGAACGCAGAGCATGGGAGGGAATATAAGGGTTAAGAAGATCAGACAGGTGGGGGAGGGGGGCTAGCCCATTTAGAATTTTATAAATCATTAGGAGCACTTTAAAGTCTGATTTAACATGAATAGGGAGCCAATGAAGGGAGGCTAAAATTGGAGTAATGTGGTCAAACCTTCCTGATTTGGTTAGAGTTCTAGCTGCAGCATTCTGAACCAATTGTAGACTTTTAGTGCTAGCACGTGGTAGTCCCGAAAGCAAAACATTACAATAATCAAGTCTAGAGGAAACAAAGTCGTTAACTAGAATTTCAGCAGCTGCCATGGAGAGAAAAGACCAAATCCTAGCTATGTTGTGTAGGTGAAAAAAGGCAGTCCTTGTAATGTCTTTAATGTGCTGATGGAAGGAAAGAGCAGGATCAAATGTGACACCCAGATTCTTGGCTGTTGTACTTCGAGAAATCACACAGTTGTCAAGGGATATAGTTACTTGATTGAACTGGTGTCTATATCGTGCCAATAACCAGCATTTTAGTTTTGTCTGAGTTAAGAAGCAGGAAGTTTCAAGACATCCAGCTTTTCACAGAAGACAAGCAGACCTCTAGTACCCTAATTTCAGAGGTATTGTCAGCCTTTGTGGGCACATACACCTGGGTATCATCAGCATAACAGTGAATATTAATTCCATGACTCAGAATAATTTGGTCAAGAGGAGAAAAATAAAGAGAGAAAAGCAGGGGGCCGTCACATCAGAAAAGGCTAATATGGTGTTATTACAAGAAACACACTGAGTTCTGTCAGATAAGTAAGATTTTAACCAGCTGAGGGCCAGGCCAGAGATTCCAAATCTATTTTCCAGTCGGTCCATGAGTATACGGTGGTCTACAGTATCAAAGGCTGCACTAAGATCAAGTAATATGAGCAGAGAGGTGGAATCTGAATCCAGAGAGAATAGAAGATCATTTACTACTTTAGCAATTGCTGTTTCAGTACAGTGAAAGGCCCTAAAGGCAGGTTCAAAAGATTATTTTCAGCTAAGTGAGCTGAAAGCTGCTGAGACACAACTTTTTCTAGTATTTTAGAGAAGAATGGAAGATCAAGGTGTGGTTTCTTAAGTAAAGGTTTAACCACAGCTGTTTTAAAGCTAGAAGTTACTTGATTGAACTGGTGTTGGTGGTGATTTGTACATGGTGGTTAAGAAACTTAGGAAAGTTGTGATTAATACGGCGGTGAAGCATCTAAAGCCTGCATATTTTCCTGCTTAGCTTTATCATCTAAGCTAGTGGACCTCAAAACCGCACCACCTAAAGACCTAGCAAGTTCTCTAATCACCTGCGACCTGCTGAGCATTAGGGTCCTAGTGTCAAACCCGACATAAACACCTGTCTATATTCCTAGATAAAATAGCAGCGCTCGCTCCAGTAAGATGCAGGCCATCTGCCTTCAGCAGGTCAGGGTGGCCCCAGAAAGAAGGCCAGTTATCCACAAAACTATATCCCTGCTCGCTACAGTGACGAGCCAGCCAGCGATTCAGAGATGTTAATCTGCTGTACACACATTACCCCACATGGGTAAAGGACCAGAGACGACTAATCAATGCCAAGACAACTCAAACTCAAACGACCTAGCTCTAATGTTATTGGTGCCGACACGAATCACAGTGTTGTTATAGCTAGGTGCGGAATGTGCCTGAGCCCCCTGTTTCTCCCTGCGTGATGCCAGCACCCTAAGATTATCCTCTATGTTGGAAGCTCTGGCCCCAGGTAGGCAGTAAACATTGGCTGGCGAAGCTAACTTGACATTGTGAGTGATGGAGTCCTTTATGACTAGAGTGCCTTTATGACTAGAGTTTAGCCCTGTCAGCGGGAGCAGGAGAGAGATACACTGGCAAACAGGACTACCAACGGGGCTAGCAAGTCAAAAACTGGTTTACAGTCGGGAGAGGTGACTGCAGACCAGGCCACACAACCAGTTGCACACACTGCTGACAAGATTAAGCTAGCCCTAACAGGCTCGCTGTCGAACCCATGGCTATCGCTATCTGGAGTGCCCGCCATATCTAAGGTAATTCTAGGAGAAAGGAGCTGCTCTAGTTGACAGACACGTCTCTCTAGCAGAGACACTCTGTCTTCAAGAGCAGAACAGCTAACCCAAGCCATAGTAGTAGTTAGTTTAAACTAGGTTAGCTGTAGGAATGAGAAGGTGAGGGTACAATTTAAGATGAGGCTACAAACGGCTAAGCAAAACTAAACTAACAATGAACAGGCTAGAGTCTCACTCAAAGAAAATGTCAATAAACAGGTAGCAATCAAAAAATAAAATAGAGTAGTACAAAGCAGCAGCAGATAATGTGTAACAGAAGACTTTAGGACAAGAGAGTGAAGAGAGCAAGCAGAGCAGCAAGTAAGTGTTGGTCTCACAAAATCACGGCGTACGGTACAGGTAGCATCACAGAGTCCAACCCAATAAGGTTAAATAAGCAAGTCAACTTTTACTGCATTTTCCACTTCCCCTGAGTCAACAAATGACTGAGAGGACATTAGCTATGCTTACTGGCAATTCCAATTATTTCCAATAGTTTGATTCTGAACATATCTATCAAGACTTAAGTTATTTTCCTGTATATATATTTTAAAGATTTTCTCAGCGTTTTTCATCATGTTGTCGTTATCTATTGTTGCTGTCTCTGCTGCTTTAACACAAGAATTTCCCTCGTGGGATCAATAAAGTACATTTTTCTTATCTTATAAGACACTCATACAAAAATAAAACTTATGTACACCAATAGATATATATGTGCCTATGTTAAAACAATGTGTAGAACTGTAGCTTTACTGTACGCCTTACGCCAGAGTAAGAGGAGTTCCATCAGTCCATTTCCAGGTGTTCTCTCTGTCTCTGTCATTCAGACCAATCCAAGTGTCCTGCTTGATGATTATTTTACTGATAAATTCCTGCTCAAGATAAAGGAAAGAAAGCCTTTATTTATATTTTGGTGTAGGTTAGGTCATCAGCAAAACAAGTTCTCCAACCTTAACAACCATACAGTCATGTGAAAAAGAAAGCACATCCTCTTCGAATTTTATGGCTTTTTATGCATTAAGGACATTAAAAAATTGTCTGATCCTTACAGTCTTCTAAAATTATCACTAAGCCAAAATGGAGAAGCAATGTGTGAAAACCTACCTATAGCCAGTAGTGATTCAGTAGCTTGTAGAACAACAACTTGAAGTAATCCTTGTTTGCTTCAGTTCTTTTAAGTTTGCATTCATTTATACACAGCTCTCTTAACATCCTGCCACAGCATTTCAATTGGGTTGGAATCTGGACTTTGACTGGGCCACTGCATCACCTTGATTCTTTTCTTTTTCAGCCATGCTGTTGTTGTGTGCTTAAGAGCATTTTCCTGTTGCATGACCCAGTTTCAGCCAAGCTTTAACTGTCAGACAGATGGTCTTACATTTAACTCTAGAATACTTTGGTATACAGAGGAGTTCATGGTTGATTCAATGACTACAAGGTGCCCAGGTCCTGTGGCTGCAAAACAAGCCCAAATCATCACCCATCCACCACTGTGCTTGGCACTTGGTATGAGGTGTTAGTGCTCATATGCTGTGTTTGGTTTGTCATGCTGCCATGTTCTTTTTAGAGAGAGGAAGCTTTCTCATGGCAACTCTTCCAAAGAAGCCATACTCGTTCAGTCATTTTCTAATTGTACTTGTACTAGGACATTCACTCCTGGGAAGATTGGCACTGTACTGAATGTTTTCCACTTTCCAATAATCCTTCTCACTGTAGAATGGTGGACTTAAATTTTCTTGGAAATGGCCTTATAACCCTTCCCAGATTGCTGGGCAGCAACAATTGCTTGTCTAAGATCATTGCTGATGACTTTCCTCCTTGGCACTGTGTTAACACAAATCTGAATGCTCCAGACCAGCAAACTGACAAAACTTCTGCTTTTATAGAAGTGATCACACTTGCTGTTGATCATTTTATCAAAGCCCTTTGATTAGCAGCATCTGGCTACTATTTACCCTCTTAATTCCTATGAAAGCACTAAGGGTGTACTTAATATTTCACACACTGCTTCTGCATTTTGGCCTAGTTTTTGTTAAATAATGACATAGTGTAATGTGTCGTGTTGTTCCAGTTGATTTTTTATTATGTCCTGATATGTAAAACCATAGAATTCAAAGAGGGTGTACTTCCCTTTTCATGACTGTAGGTTGTTTATCCCTACCCTCCTGTATGAACAGGGTTAGGGTTAGGGTTAGGGGAACATCTTCTGAAACAGCACCTCAATGCTGACAGCTGTACCAGACCTTTGTTGTCATGGTTACAATAATTAACACATAGGTAAGTGTATGGAATGTTTAGTTAGGTTTAGGCACAAAAACTACTCAGTAAATTTTATGAAAATAAGCACTTCCTTCAGATTAGAAGACACTGGTCATCATGGTATATAAAGAATGTAGCCGACTACTCTTTAAGTTCACTTTGGACAAGGCAATGTTACTGTAGCTCAGATAAAAATCAAGCTTACAGCAACTGAAAAAACACACACATTGCGAGGGGTGTCATCTTTGTCATTCAAACATGCAAATTTCACTGACAGATGACAAGTTTGCAGCTATGATATTTACACTTCTGATTTGGTCAAACAAAAACTCCACATAAATGGGACAAAGTAGCTACACTACCTGTTCTTCACGACTGTCTCTGACCACCAGATCTGCTCCTCTGTCTCTGCAGTCTTGTCTGCCTCTGTCCCAAGAAGCAGATACAGTGGAGAGGAGATAACAGGCATAACTGAAATTCATCCAGCCTGCAGGACACTTTTTCTCTGTAAGATATATCAAACAAAAGACATTTAAGATCAGACAAGATGTATGTTCCTCTATTTGAGGGATTCAACACGTTGTGTATTTTTAGTGAAAGTGCATGGCAGTTCTAACCCATAACAGCAACCAGTAGGGCTGCACGATTACGATATTAAAAAATACAAGAATTCCCACCAGATTACTTGAATAGCTTCACCGAGGTCAGTGATCTAATTAGTAAACATCTTTTAAACAAAAATCTAAAAATAAAAGAGCAGCTGCATCAGCCCCCTGAGTGGTTTACAAAACTGCAACAATGAAATAAAAATCTCTTTGTAAAACAGCAGTTCTTTTGCAGCTGTGTACATTGGTACCATGTCAATTGCGAGGTGAAAAGTTATGGCGTATGTAATCTCTCTATGCCGTTTGGACTGTTTGTTGTATGGTGTCACAGTAGCATCCAGAATGTTTTTTTTTTTTTTTTTTTTTTTTGTGTGTGTGTGTGTGTGTGTGTGTGTGTCGTAACGTTAGAGTTCTTGCTTTGCACTCATATAGCGCTCTGTGGTGGCGACTCAGGTGATCAAAAAGACTTGTTGTGTTACGTGTTGTGGCAACAACGTACTGAACGTCCTTTTGGTCTACATCTCTTTTTATATTTCAATATTTCTGATGTTGACCTTCTAAATCGTCTTCACAGTCTTTCCCTCTTGTTTATCTGTCATCTTCGGCGTGGTGTGTGAGGGACAGCATGTGCATACGGGGGAGGGGCTGACTGTGAGCTGACTGCGCAGAGAGAGAGAGAGAGAGAGAGAGAGAGAGAGCAGAACAAGGAGCAAGTTCAGAGATGCTCATCGGAAGCAAAACAAAAGTTGACATGTTCTAAAAAAAGAGAAAACATCACACGTCCTGCGATGTGACTATCGCACATGCGCACATCGCGATGAGGCTCAAACAATACATCGTGCAGCCCTAGCAACCAGAATAGGAACTAAAATCAGAAATGGAATCTTGATATATTTTGTTTCATAATAACTTTTACCATTTGTTTGACTCCCCTCAAATTTCCTCATGAAACGGGGGCTGTAACACAAAGCCAAAGTACTTTCATGCTGATGACTGTTCACTGTCTCCTTTTAGTCCAGTTACTTACCACTGTCGGTCAAATGACTAGTAACTCAGTCCTAACACATGCCCATCAAAAGAGAAAAGAAAGACAATACAAAAAAGATTCCTTAAAGAATAAAAATTGTAGAGTTTAAGAATCACCATATAAAGAAGCTGAATTATCTTGAAAGTATTAAATGTAGAACTGAAAATCAATGCAGTCATAACTGACACCAGCTGCTGGTTGGAATAAAACATAAACAACTTCAGAAACTCCAAAACAATTTGGAACTTTTAGTCATAAAAGTGGAAGTAAATAAATTGAGATGCAAACTGACTAACTTTAGACACCTGCTCAGAACCCACACAGACAAACACTCACTCTGTTTGGACAAAGTCTGAAGTCTGTCCAACTCTTCAGTCATTTTGATGAGGCTGGCATTTAACTGGTCTCTGTCTTCAGCCAGGGAGGAGAGTTTGTTATCACTGATCTGGAGATGTTCAGTCAGGTTGGCTTTGATGGCAGAGAGTCCTGTAGCCGAATCACGTACCAAGGAACGGTCTGGAAAAAAACAAACAAACAAACAAACAAACAAACAAACAAACAAACAAAAACAATATACATGTTTATGAAATACAAAAGATTTATGTTTATGCAATTTATCAGAGGCTGAAGTGAAACTGTTATGGCTGTGGTTTTGCAGAGAACCAACCAAACTGTGTGGCTATCATTGGTAGAAAGACATAACAAATCCAAACATTGTTAGATGATTACTTTTGTGTAATATGCCTCTTTCAGAGGAATCCTCTTGACAATTACAAGTTCAAACTGATGTTGACATATGAAAACACTCACACTGGACACTGAGGCTGATGAACCCAGCCAGCAGGAAAACACTTATCAGGCCCAGAGAGAGAACAACAGCTCCATGAAAGGTCCTCTGAGAGCTCCTTGGACCTGGGCAGAGAAAAGACCGGTGGAGGTAGTGAGTTATATAATTATATAATCGGAATTATGACTGCTCATTCTTACCTGTCTGATTCGTAGAAGATTTTGGGTTGACAGGCTTAGCATCTTTGATATTAGCATAGATTTCCTCCATTGTTCATAGGAATGTCCACCATCACCTGGTAGCTCAGCACTGCAGCATGGACTACATACAATAGAACTCCTCTTGGTTTCAATTTCTCATTTTTTTCCTCAATTTTTGAGGAAGTCACAGGTTTCAGAGGTCATGAAATAGACTGTACAATAATAATCCTCCACAGATGTTGTACATCTGTGTAATGGTGGTCATGAGAAAAGATACCAAGTCAAAAGAGAAAAGGAAGACATTACAAAAATTAGAGCAGTGTTGAACAGGCCCTCGCATGCACCCTGTGCCCGTCAGGGGACCCACGGCTGCGGGGTTGCTGCAGGTTGTGTGACATGGCTCTGCAACTGCGTGACTGCTGGACACAGAACAAATTAGTCAAAAGTCAGGAGACTTTTTTGTACATCTTGGCATGTACAAAAAAGTCATCAAAGGCATCTTACATGGTGGGAATTTTGTCCATGTAGGACAAACTAAGCCCAATGACAAGGGGGTTCTGAAAATTTCCAGGGGTCACTATAGAGCCATTTTGCAGTGCCCATGCATGAGACCCTTAAAATATGTAAATTTTTGCCAGGTCTGACGTGTTTGCAAAGTTTTATGAGTATTTGAGCATGTTTAGGTCCTCAAAAAGGTGATTGTTGCGCTAGGGAAATAATAATAATCCGATCTTGGGAATGACCATGTTGAATGTCAGAATATCAGTTGATGAGTTCCTTTTTTCGCAGTTCACACTCAGAACACTGCAGGAGCAACAGTGCGACAACCAAATCCTGTCTTAAAATCACCATCTCTACACAAAGTAGAGACAGCGGTCATAGAAAGGTAGATTGAAGTAGCTAACATGAAGTAAGATGTATAATCACATTTGATCCTCACTCTGGGATAAATACCAAGTCCTGTAAAGTTTAATGTCTCTACTTGCTCTCCGTCGACAGAGACATTCATGCTAACAAAGTACCAGTATGAATATGTCTATCTGTTCACACCGAGGCTGAGACTCCACAACCCCAACAACAGCTCCATGAATTCTCCTCTTACAGCTCCTCAGACCTGAACAGACTAAAGACCAGTGAATCCAATCAACGATAAAGCAGTAACAACAGATGCTAACACTTTTTTTTCACAGCTCAGACTGTTGTCTGAACCTCAGCCTTACCTGTGGGCAATTGTTCTAACCAAGTATTGTCTTCTTTTTATTTTTTTTAAAAATGTATCTCTGTGTATTATGTGCAGCAATGTTAAAAATTTTGACACTGCCAGTAAAATGCAGCATTAACAATAAAACATGAACTAAAAAAAGAAAACACTGGCATTTGAAAACTTTTTGTTTTTTTTCACTATCAGTATTTTTCAGTAGTATTTTTGAATTTTAAAAATTTCTAAGTTTTCTGCTTTAACTTTTTCTCTGCATTTAGGCAAAGAGAGTGGGGAGTGGCTGGGTGGGAGAGCAATGAGCTTGCAATGGAGCTCTGGGTCTTTAACATCTGAGATTTCAAAGGGGAAGAGGAAGAGTTCATTTAGCAGAAGTTAAGAAGTTAACTTTTTATAAATGATGATGAGAAGTTACTTAAAAACATCATAAAGTCATTATAACACACTTGAGAGGTGTGCTATGGAGTTACTACTATCATAAAATAACAATATATGGAAGAAAAGTCATCACAGAGATCAGTATCAGTAATGAGTATGAGCATGATCCCACAAAGCTGTCGGACCTCACGGGCTCGGGCTCTGTTTTTGGACCCCAGAAATGTACCAGAACAAGCACACACTTTACTCACATAGAATCAGAAATGTCCTTTGAACTTAGTATGTGTGTAGTTTGTAGTTCATTAATAAAGTAAAGCATTCCTCTGTCAGGGCTGTTTCTAAGATTTTATTAGCTTTGATATGTGTTTTTTTTTTTTTTTTTTTTTTACCAACATATAAGAGCAGTTATTACTAAAAGCGTTACATAATGATAGTTAACACTGGTAAAAGCATTTACAAGTGCTTTTATCTTAAAACAAATTATAGAGCAGTGTTATGCCATTTTTTCACAGATCCATCGCAGAGAAGCATCACATGACAGATCATTCCAACCATCACTGCTGATATTTGCACAGTCCTCTTCACCCCACTGTGGTTCTCCATTACCATTATCAGGCTGGTTGACTCTCCAGTATTTAGCAGTGACACTGTTTGACAAAGTAATCCAAGTTGAAACAAACAAACCTCACAGAGAAAATTAAGAGGTTTAGGATAAGAATATGAAAATATTATCATTTTAATCTCTTTTACTTGATTTTTAAGGCATGTATACTATAGTTCAGTCTAACTGCTCTCATTGCTAGGGGAAGCCAGCTATTTTCAACAAAATAAGCGGTGACAAACTATGATGAACACACTACACCAAAGAAAGACAAAAGAAAACACAGCAGATGTGATCTGCAATCGTTGAATTGCTCATGAAGGAGGGACTGAATGTCTGAATGATTACCAGAGGAAGTTCAGACAGAACTCTGTGGAACTGGTCAGCATGATTATTTTGAGAGGAAGTGAACCCAGATGAAAGTGGTCAGCATTCTTCTCTTTTTTCCTACTATAGCAACACCAGCTGGAGCTCGCACTTACTTAACGGTGCTTTTCAGAATGCAATACAGTGATGCATGAAATCAATCTTACATGGGCCAAAGTTTGTGTACCTGCATGGAGCATGTTCTGGGCTAAGTCAACCATTGAGATTATTGCTGCATGTATCTATGCTTGAAAGAAATGTCTGCAGGTTACTCAATTTCAAAACAGATGCAGTCTCGTGGAGCACCTTCTTAATTAATGTACAATTATTTGTCTTCATGGACTCACTGAACTTACTACAACCACAGCAGTCTGCTTTTCTTCCAGGATGACAGAACAATAAGAACTGCAGTCTGAGTAAATGATAAAATTTGTCTTTGCCTTGGATAAATAACTATTTTGTGCTGTTCTCTTCATGGATCTCTCAAAAGCATTAGATACAGCTGATCACAAAATTCTACATATACAGTACCAGTCAAAAGTTTAGACACACCGTCTCATTCAGTTTTTTTGAGTATTTTCTACATTGTAGATTAATATTGAAGACATTAAAACTATGAAGGAACAGATATGGAATTATGTAGTATGCAAAAAACATGTTAAACCAACCAGAATATGTTTAATATTTTTATTATTATTATTATTATTTTATTATTATTCTTAAAAGTGGGCTGATAGTAGCTTTGCACTTTTCTGGCATTTTTTCAATCAGCTTCCTGAGGTAGTCACCTGGAATGGTTTTCCTACCCTTCCAACTAGTCTTAAAGGAGTTCCCAAAGGTGCTTGGCACTTGTTAGCTGCTTTGCCTTCTCTCTGCTGTCCAATTCATCCCAAACCATCTCAGTTAGGTTTAGGTGATTGTGATTGTGAAGGCCAGGTCATCTGACGTAGCACTCCATCACTCTCCTTTGTGGTCAGATAGGGCTAACATAGCCTGGAGGTGTGTTTGGGGTCACTGTCCTGTTGAAAAACAAATGATGGTCCTACTGAGCGCAAACCAGATGGGATGGCATGTCGCTGCAGAGTGCTGTGGTAGCCATGCATTTCTTGTGAATTATTCACTGTATAGATCCATGTACCAACCCTACCTCTGCACAACACAAATGACGGCTTCAAACACTTTAAAAAGACGAGAAATTTCACTAATTAACTCTTGACAAGTCACACCTGTTAATTGAAAACCATTCCAAGTGACAGCCTCATGAAGATGACTGAGAGAATTCCAGAAATGTACAAAGCTGTCATCAAAGCAAAAAGGTGGCTACTCTGAAGAATCTAAAATATTAAACATATTCTGGTTTGTTTTTGATTACTGCATAATCACATATGTGTTCCTTTCTAGTTTTGATGTCTTCAATATTAATCTACAATGTAGAGAGTAATAAAAACAAAGAAAAAACATTGAACAAGAAGGTGTGTCCAAACGTTTGACTGGTACGGTACATAGTATATTTTGTTTGTTACATGTTTGTTACATTATTTGTGTCATTAACAAAATAAATAAAAGAAAAAAGTCTATATTCCAAACTAAAGTGAAGCCTTACGTCAGATTCAGTGGAGTTTTGTCAACCCATTTCCAGGTCCCCTCCTCATCTCTGTCACTCAAACCAATCCAAGCTGATCGTGAGGTGAATCCCAAGAGAAATTCCTGTTCAACATCAAAAAAAATTCATCTTATATTTTAGCTTTACCCACAACATATGTGATTTTTTTAGAAAACTTGGCAAAATAATGTATGCCAAGAATTTGCAAACAAAATAACATGAGCATACACACATACACAGACATACTGTACCTGCTCTTTAGGACTGTCTATAACCACCAGATCTGCTCCTCTGGCTCTGCAGTTCTCTCTGCCTTGATCCCAGGAGCCAGACTCATCAGAGAAGAGGTAACAGGAACAACTGAAATTTGTCCATCCTGTAGGACACGTTGTCTCTGTAAGACAATAAATACAAGAAGAATCAGAAAGATCAAAAAGACCATGTGCTAATTCTGAAGTTAGTACTGACAAATGACCCTTTACAGCCCCAAATACTGATGCTCATTTGGTTGGTATGACCTTATTGGTTCAAATCTCAACTCGAAAATAGTGAGCTTTTTCTTTTTTAAACTTTTGACCTGATTGACTGATTATGATTGAAAATGAAAATATTTACACCATTATTCACTAATGATAATCACATGACTGTGGTGAATCACTTGTGAAAATTTTTTTTGCAGCTTTGAAACCAGTGCCAACAATTACGTCATCCCTGGCTATAGTGTTACCCTTGTGCAACCAAGTCTTTGATAACAAATTTGGCATCCAGGACAGTAAACCTGTTGAATCTGTGAATAGAGAAGCATTTACTGCTACAATGTAACAAATGAGTGACAATTTATTGGTCCATATTCATAGATTTTTATCATAGGGTTAGGTTTTAGAATGCATGATGTCTTAATCATTGACTGAGTTAAGCAAATGACTCTTAATATCAAACACAAGGACTCACTCTGTTGGAGCAACCACTGAAGCTTGTCCCGCTCTTTTGTCATTTCCAAGAGGTTGGCTTTCAGCAAGTCTCTCTCTTCAGTCAGGGAAGAAAACTTATCACTGATCTGGAGATGCTCACTCAAGTTGGCTTTGATAGCAGAGAGCTCTGCAGCTAGCCTGTGTACTGAACCATGGTCTGAAATAAATCAAGATACACAACTGTGAAACACAAAACACCTGCATTCATATCATACATACAGAAAGAGTTACTGTATTTCAACATATTTCCTTATTCTGCTAAGTCAACTAAAGGTTCATGATTAAATGACCTATGAAATATCACCACTTGAAGAGTGAAGTGAAATTCTGTGGAAGACTTGTTGAACAGTTGAACATATTTTCTCGGAACATCAGCAGTTGTGTCTCAAAAATGATACCAGTGTTAAAAAGGGAAATTAGTTGGTGGTTACTGCTTTAATGCTGAAATGACAGATTTAGCTGCTGTGGTTTAGAATCTTATTCATGTACATTCACAAAACATTGAAACAAAACAGCTTAAAAGGAGCACAATTGTGGGAAAAGACAGTGAATCAAACTAACACAGAATCTTGGAAGTGCAAAAAAGAGTATAATAATAATTGTAAATTTCCCCATTGTGGGACTAATAAAGGATTATCTTATCTTATCTTAATAAGAGTATAATAATCATCATGAATTCAGTTTGACATTTTGTGAACCAGACTCACAGTGGACACCAAGTCCGATGAGTCCAGCCAGCAGGAAAACACTCAGCAGCCCCAAACAGAGAACAACAGCTCCATGATATCTCCTCTTTGAGCTCCTCAGACCTGAACAGACCAAAGACCAGTGAATCCAATCAAGGATAAAACAGTAATAACAGATGATAATACATATTTTCATCACAGCTCAGACTGTCATCTGAACCTCAGCTTCTCTGTCTGACTTACCTGTCTGATTTGTTGGAATTGTTGAGTCCCCAGATTTGGTGTATTCAACATTAACATAGACTTCTTCCATTGATGCTGATTATGAACGATGAGTTGCAGTTACATGTAAATGACTGTACTCCTGATGGTTTCAGTAGTTTCTGTGAAGCTCTGAGGAAGTGGTAAAGAAGCCCAGTGACAGCTGCCATTGTTCTCACCAAGTATTCTCCTCTTTTGATTTTGAGGAATAGGAAACCATTAACATCATCTAGTCAACTCAAAGGTCATGTGAACATTTTTCATTTGATCCGCAGAAGACAAATCTCACTTCAAAAAATTAACGTACATATATTTAATATGTGACCTTTCACAGGATTATAAGGTTAAATCAGATTGTGGTGTATGGGAACAACTCAGTTTACAAGGTATGTTTATATATATATATATATATTGTATGTATGATGACTACTGATGACTATTTCCATGATATTAGTGTAAAAAAAGTCTTATCTCTGCCGATTGACAAGCCTTTATATTTGACATTAAAAATGTAAGTGAAAAATTCAGTACAAAACAGATGGTTAATAACTAATACATGCTGTTGAATGAGTGCATTCTTAGGAATGTCAAGGGTTGCAGTGTGGACACAGGCGCAGACAGGAGGCAGAGACAGAGTTAACAAAAAAAAGGTCCTTTATTCCAGCAGGGTCAGTACACAGGTAGGCAGTCAGAGAAGGCAACAGTACAAAGGGCTATAGCTAAGACACGGTCAAGCAGGCTGAGGTCATACACAAAGGAAAAAGGCTGAGCTACAAATGGACTGGAGCTAAGGCAAGGTCAAAAAACACAGGCAAGGGTCAAAAAACTATGGCTACTAGAGAACAGGTTGCTCACTCGAAGGCTGGTAGGTCTGGCGAAGGCACAAGACGAACTGGCAGGGAGTGCAGGGAGACACAGACACTAAATACACAGGAGCAGGGCAGACAATGAGACACAGGTGAATCACATTAGGGCGGGGTAGGTAATCACCAGGAGGAGGGAGCACAGAAGGAAGGGGAACACAAGACACCTGAAACAAGAGGGAGGTCAGTGATTTCAAAATAAAACAGGAAATAATACAAACATAACTGAACTACAAAATAAAAAGCCCTGGCTCAGAGCTGACATCCTGACAAGGAAAGTAAAATGATGTAACAGTTAATTTGGAGTCAAGAGGAGTTACTTAAAATTGAAATACTTAAAATGGAAAAATTTGTATTGGCACTGAAACAAGTTCCAATGAAAAATAAAACACAGGCATAAAAAATTACAAGCTTTTTTTTGATATGTTTTGTATTATGATGTGTCTTCCAAGGTCAATCAGCAGATTTTTTCTGTTGCTCATGTCTGTTATTTATGTTATCAGTATTTTTCAGTGATTTTTTTTTTTCAGTAGTTTTCATTTTCAACTTTCTGTCGCCATTTTGGAGAGGAGGTAATATCTTCACAGGAAGTTATAGGAAGTTGTCATAGGTCACATTACATAGACTTATAGTTACTACCAACAGTAATTGCTTTACCCAGCCCTAGCACCAAATCTTAATCCCCAAACAGTCCTTTAGAGCTGTGCGTCCGGCATTTAGGTCCCCACAAAGCTGTCTGACATCTATACCTCAGACCTCATATAGAAGCAGAACTGAACTCTGAGCACGGTATGTTTGTAGTTTTTAGTTCAGAAAAAAATAAAGGGAATTTTTTTTTTTTTGTAAAACTGCATCATACCCCAGAATGAAAGACAATTAGATGATATTCTGTTATGATTAAAAAAAAGCAGCAGCAACACTGCAATTGTCACCACCTTCTCTGTTGCCTGTACTTGAGAGTGAAAAGTTAAATTTAGGAGGTGAAATAGTTCTTTTGGATTGGGTGTGGTGGATGGTGGGGGTGTTTGTGTGTGGTTTGCCTAAAAAATGCTGCAGTGCATGCAACAGTACCGCCAAAAATGTGGATGAAGCACTTCTTTTTTTTTTTTTACAAACATACAAGCGCAGTTATTATTGAAAGCTTTGCATAATGCTAGCTGACACTGTAAAAGTATTTACCAATACTTTATCTTAAAACAAATTATACAGCAGTGTTATGCCAGTTTTTCACAGATCCAACGTCGAGAAGCATCACATGACAGATCATTCCAATCAGTACGTCTGATCTCTGCACAGTCCTCTTCACCCCACAGTGGGTCTCCACCACCATTATCAGGCTGAATTTTTTCCCAGTACCTAGCAGGTCAATGAACAAGAGAATCATGACACTTTTTATCTTTGACAAAGCAATCCAAGTTGAAACACTTGTACGGGCAAACCTCACAGAGAAAATTAAGAGGTTTAGGATAAGAATATGAAAATATTATCGTTTTAATCTCTTTTACTTGATTTTTAAGGCATGTATACTATAGTTCAGTCTAACTGCTCTCTATTTTCAGCAAAATATGGCGTGACAAACAGCTTTGCACATTTCTGGCATTCTCTCAATCAGCTTCCTGAGGTAGTCACCTGGAATGGTTTTCCAACCATTCCAACTGGTCTTAAAGGAGTTAGCTGCTTTGCCTTCTCTCTGCTGTCCGATTCATCCCAAACCATCTCAGTTAGGTTTAGGTCGGGTGATTGTGAAGGCCAGGTCATCTGACGTAGCATTCCATCACTCTCCTTTGTGGTCAGATAGGGCTAACATAGCCTGGAGGTGTGTTTGGGGTCACTGTCCTGTTGAAAAACAAATGATGGTCCTACTGAGCGCAAACCAGATGGGATGGCATGTCGCTGCAGAGTGCTGTGGTAGCCACGCATTTCTTGTGAATTATTCACTGTATAGATCCATGTACCAACCCTACCTCTGCACAACACAAATGACGGCTTCAAACACTTTAAAAAGACGAGAAATTTCACTAATTAACTCTTGACAAGTCACACCTGTTAATTGAAAACCATTCCAAGTGACAGCCTCATGAAGATGACTGAGAGAATTCCAGAAATGTACAAAGCTGTCATCAAAGCAAAAAGGTGGCTACTCTGAAGAATCTAAAATATTAAACATATTCTGGTTTGTTTTTGATTACTGCATAATCACATATGTGTTCCTTTCTAGTTTTGATGTCTTCAATATTAATCTACAATGTAGAGAGTAATAAAAACAAAGAAAAAACATTGAACGAAAAGGTGTGTCCAAACGTTTGATTGGTACTGTACATAGTATATTTTGTTTGTTACTTGTTTGTTGCATTATTTGTGTCATTAACAAAATAAATAAAAGAAAAAAGTCTATATTCCAAACTAAAGTGAAGCCTTACGTCAGATTCAGTGGAGTTTTGTCAACCCATTTCCAGGTCCCCTCCTCATCTCTGTCACTCAAACCAATCCAAGCTGATCGTGAGGTGAATCCCAAGAGAAATTCCTGTTCAACATCAAAAAAAATTCATCTTATATTTTAGCTTTACCCACAACATATGTGATTTTTTTAGAAAACTTGGCAAAATAATGTATGCCAAGAATTTGCAAACAAAATAACATGAGCATACACACATACACAGACATACTGTACCTGCTCTTTAGGACTGTCTATAACCACCAGATCTGCTCCTCTGGCTCTGCAGTTCTCTCTGCCTTGATCCCAGGAGCCAGACTCATCAGAGAAGAGGTAACAGGAACAACTGAAATTTGTCCATCCTGTAGGACACGTTGTCTCTGTAAGACAATAAATACAAGAAGAATCAGAAAGATCAAAAAGACCATGTGCTAATTCTGAAGTTAGTACTGACAAATGACCCTTTACAGCCCCAAATACTGATGCTCATTTGGTTGGTATGACCTTATTGGTTCAAATCTCAACTCGAAAATAGTGAGCTTTTTCTTTTTTAAACTTTTGACCTGATTGACTGATTATGATTGAAAATGAAAATATTTACACCATTATTCACTAATGATAATCACATGACTGTGGTGAATCACTTGTGAAAATTTTTTTTGCAGCTTTGAAACCAGTGCCAACAATTACGTCATCCCTGGCTATAGTGTTACCCTTGTGCAACCAAGTCTTTGATAACAAATTTGGCATCCAGGACAGTAAACCTGTTGAATCTGTGAATAGAGAAGCATTTACTGCTACAATGTAACAAATGAGTGACAATTTATTGGTCCATATTCATAGATTTTTATCATAGGGTTAGGTTTTAGAATGCATGATGTCTTAATCATTGACTGAGTTAAGCAAATGACTCTTAATATCAAACACAAGGACTCACTCTGTTGGAGCAACCACTGAAGCTTGTCCCGCTCTTTTGTCATTTCCAAGAGGTTGGCTTTCAGCAAGTCTCTCTCTTCAGTCAGGGAAGAAAACTTATCACTGATCTGGAGATGCTCACTCAAGTTGGCTTTGATAGCAGAGAGCTCTGCAGCTAGCCTGTGTACTGAACCATGGTCTGAAATAAATCAAGATACACAACTGTGAAACACAAAACACCTGCATTCATATCATACATACAGAAAGAGTTACTGTATTTCAACATATTTCCTTATTCTGCTAAGTCAACTAAAGGTTCATGATTAAATGACCTATGAAATATCACCACTTGAAGAGTGAAGTGAAATTCTGTGGAAGACTTGTTGAACAGTTGAACATATTTTCTCGGAACATCAGCAGTTGTGTCTCAAAAATGATACCAGTGTTAAAAAGGGAAATTAGTTGGTGGTTACTGCTTTAATGCTGAAATGACAGATTTAGCTGCTGTGGTTTAGAATCTTATTCATGTACATTCACAAAACATTGAAACAAAACAGCTTAAAAGGAGCACAATTGTGGGAAAAGACAGTGAATCAAACTAACACAGAATCTTGGAAGTGCAAAAAAGAGTATAATAATAATTGTAAATTTCCCCATTGTGGGACTAATAAAGGATTATCTTATCTTATCTTAATAAGAGTATAATAATCATCATGAATTCAGTTTGACATTTTGTGAACCAGACTCACAGTGGACACCAAGTCCGATGAGTCCAGCCAGCAGGAAAACACTCAGCAGCCCCAAACAGAGAACAACAGCTCCATGATATCTCCTCTTTGAGCTCCTCAGACCTGAACAGACCAAAGACTAGTGAATCCAATCAAGGATAAAACAGTAATAACAGATGATAATACATATTTTCATCACAGCTCAGACTGTCATCTGAACCTCAGCCTCTCTGTCTGACTTACCTGCCTGATTTGTTGGAATTGTTGAGTCCCCAGATTTGGTGTATTCAACATTAACATAGACTTCTTCCATTGATGCTGATTATATTACAAAGGATCAACTGCAGCACAAGATGTTACATGTAAATGACTAAACTCTTGATGGTTTCAGTAGTTTCTATGAAGCTCTGAGGAAGTGGTAAAGATGCTCAGTGACAGCTGCCAGTCATGTTAAAAGAGGAAATTTGTACTGAGTACAATTTAATGCTTTGCTAAATGATCAAGTACATAAGTCATAAGTCATTTACAGTTACATCAAAATGAATACACCTTATTGTTACTTGGTATTAACTTTGGTATGAATGTAATGTAATAGTAATTGTAGGGGAATTTGAGAAATGGATTTTACTAGTCAGGTGAATCTCCTGATCTGATTAAGTTAAGTAGATACAGGGCCACCAACCCTTAACGGATTGACGTAAACATACTCTCTCATTCTCTTTATCTATCTTCACTTACCTTTTGCATGTTTTTCTTGCATCATCACTTACATTATAAATTGACAAACTTTCTTTTTCAAAAACTCATTCTATGCTAAGGCTCTTTTTCCCAGATCCACTGCTAAGAGGCATCACACTGCAGATCATTCCAGTTTTTATCTATTTTCCTGTTAGCCTGCAGATGTGCACAGTCCTCTTCACCCCACTGTGGATCTCCATTACCATTATCTGGCTGCCCCCTGATCCAGTACCACAGGCATTAATGCCCCTCACAGGACAAATTTTGGTGTTCACCTCAGTTTTCACACCTCAGAGTTTCTGGAGTGAATGAAGCTAAACTCTAATTCTTTGTGCCAATTACAACCATTATGTTAAATAGAGAGACATCAACTTACTGACCCATGAGGTATAATAATACACTCTTTTTTGACAGGTTCAATAAAAGGCCTAACAGCATGAGAGTGTAGACAAAAGGGAGCTCATCTTTGAACTAGTAGACCAGCAGCAGAAAATAGAGCTTTCCTGCAGAATTAATTTAATACAATGGTAAACAAAAGAACAGATATTAAGGCACTTAAAGACCATTTTAAAAGATTTTAATTCTGCTCACGAGCACACACACACACACACACACACACAAAAACCTCAACTACTACTGTAATGAAGAACACAAGCGATACTTGATGAAGCCAACTATCTAATAGTGAAAATATGTTACGTGTGAATAACTTATATTTGCTGTGGTATATCTGCAGTGCAAATAACTGATCAGCAAAGTAAAGTTATAAATCATAAAAAAGACCCATCTGAAAAGCTCTGTCAGCTGCTGATCATAAAGTTGAGATTTCATAATAACATATTAAAATAACTTTCAGGAAGCTGCTCATGAGAAAACACTAAGAAGTGACAAAGCAACCTGCTTATCTTAAAACAGCAATTTGCTCAAGTTTCTAAAAATGATTCGTGCCAAAACACATCTAATCAGATGCTTGTGTGCAGCCAATTCTAGAGAGGGCAAAATATAAAATGATGTGATTCCATCTGTTGTGTGTGCTATTTGCATCTTAAGTATTGTCATTGCATAAGGCAAAGAGATGCATGCATATCTATGTAAAAACACAATCTATAAGATAATCTCATTTCCATTTCCTTCTCTCCATGTTCCCCCAGTCATGCTGGCTTGCTCAGTGGACCAGCACAGGAGCTGTGGTTCTCTGGAGGTTCAGACCACTGAGAGGTGAGAAAGGGGGGAGGCCTTCGTAGCCCAGCAGCTGACGAGTGGAGGACTCCCAGCTCAAACCGAACTCCAGCCGGCTGTAGACGCACGGGTACTGCCGGTCAGCCCAGCAAACCCAGTCCACCGCCCTCTTCACCTCCTCCCACCGCTTAGGCCTGAAAGAAAAAGTAAACTGATACCAATAGATGCAGCAACTCTGGGTACAGTTGACAGCCAGGTTTATACAATCACTCAGAAGTAACAATTACAATAAATTAATTCTGACAACTGAGAAAAACAGGCAAGTTAAGTTTTAAAACATACTGCAATGGGCTGATACATGTATAGCTTGGTTCCTCTTACGGATTGCTTTGTCCTCTGGCAATGCAAGCCTGAATTATATATCCACTGCAATGATTGTAGGCTCTTGTCTGTGATTCTCATTCAACCTAACTCAAGAAAGGCTGAGAAAGATCTACTTCATCAACATGAGACATTCACACTTGTTCATGTGCCCCGTTTGAAACATGTATTTTGCTTGCAGTGTGTGTCCTCAAGTTTAGACCCAGTTGATGTGTTTTTACAAATACCGTTAAGTCCCTCATTTCACTATCTTTATGTTATGTGTGGTTGTGGACAGACCTAGGCTGAGAGGAGTTGTCCAGACAGAAGAGGGTGCGGAGCAGTTTGCCTTCCTCCAGCTTCTCCACCCTCATCAGCTGCAGAACCAGAAGCGTCGCCACCAGCCTCAGGATGTCTGCATGGGCCCTTACACCTACACCACACGCACGCATGCACACACACACACACACACACACATATGTATAACATTGGTGTGAAGTGGTGAGAACCAAAGCTTACACCCTGATTGTTTTATCTGTAAAAGTTACTGACATTGGGCTGCTGTAAGAAAAACTGTGAGCATTTTTTTTTAAATTAGAAGTTTCCAGTAAGAACACAATGTCAGGGCATTGTTTGGGGACAGATAAATTACTGCTGAATTTTTATATTATTATTATTATTTTTTATGCTTGAACCACCATGAAAAATACTTTCATGTCCACTGCATTGGGGTGGCAGCAGAAGGCTCATTGATGGACAAAACTCAAATAAAAGCAACTCTATCTGCATGGCTGAATTCTTCTGGGGGGAAGTTGGAAGGTGTTTGTGATTAGGAGGAAATGAATACTATGTTCACCCTCTTACTGGCTTACACTGATTTTAAACTCTGTTCAAAGCAGAGCCATCCTTTAAGAACTCACTGGTTTTCCACCACATTCGTAGATTCACACTGAAATTGGTGTGACGGTACTCATCTTGAATATTTGTATTGAAGATTAATCTGAACTTTCTTTGAATGATGATTTTACATTCAATATGAAACATAAAAAGGACAGCCTTGCTGTAGTTTGATGCAGCTGAAATTCCCCAATGGTATGAAAGTCAGGCCAACCTGCACTTTATCAATTTATCTAATTCAAATATTGTTTAAATGTTTATGCCATGTACTTGAGTATATTCAATTCTCGTATTTGTCTGATATTATGTAGTAGGTTACTTTAGCAGTTTTACATTATGGTACCTTTAGTCAGTGATGTGTATATTTCTATCTATCCACATTAGAATTGGCCAAAATGATCTGAAATGAGAAACATACTCCCATTTGGAAGGCATGAAACAGCTTCTGAGAGTTCTCACCTAAGGAATGGATGCCCTTGTTTTTCAGGAACACGTTGGCAAAGAGGTCTGCGTTAACATTTATTAATTCACCCAGTTCTGTGGTTAACTCCCAGTAGCCCTCCTGCAATACACAGACAAATAACACAGTTTGTCATTTCATATGTGTGGTAAGTGGTAAAAACATGTCACAATTTCTCACTAGCCTGAGGATTGCTAGTGTAAGCAAAGCATGGCTATAGTCAGGGTCAGTTTTTTTTAAATCCAAAAATCCAAGAAATCAAAGCAGGTCAATCATATTCCAACATAATAAAGGTATAATAATGTAGGTAAACAGTGGCCCATAGACCAAATTCAATCCTGCAGCAAAACTACCTGGCTCCCTGATGAAAGCCTTTATTAGTTTACATCCAAACTTTACCTGGTTTTTCATAACTGTACTGTAGATAACGAAGTAAATTCAAGGCTCATGTAAATTCCAGTAAATACTGTAAGACCTTGTAACATCTAGCTCTGTCCCCACACACTCCTGCTCTCATCTATTAATGGAATGAATACAGATACAATCCTTAAACAAATCACAGTTTTAAAAAAAAACATATTGAAAACATACAGGCTTTTTTTTCTACTGTGCTTTTCAAACATTGGGCCCCCACTGAATAATGCTGACAAAAACAATGGACCATGGTGAAGTCTATTTTCAGACCCCTGATAAAGACTGATATTGTTGACAGATTCTCCACAGCTCTAGAAAGATACTAAATTGCAAAAGCATGGACAGATGCAGGTATTCTGTCAGCCTGACTTCAACCTATGTTGAGCTTGAATGCAGTTACTGTTAAGTTGCTTTGGACACCAAATGATAAAAGGCATTAAATATAATAACTAAATTAAATTAATAATACTGCAGATGTAAACCCACCACTCTTGTAACCCAAACTGTCTCCACTCACAGACACATGCAATCATTATTTGATGCACTCAATCACAACACTGTCTACTAAAAAATGATTCCAGTGTTTTAACAAACTCACTGAATGCTGCATCTGGAAGATCTTTGTCCATTTGAGCTCGAGTGCTTCAGGATCTGTTGACTTTCTCTCCCTGAAACAACATAATCACAGCAGGAGACTCTGAGTGAATATTGCCACAGAAATTATGCCACACATAATGCACACAGATGCACACACATAAACTCACTGAACACCTCATTAGGAACACCTGTACACCTGCTTGTACTATCAAATCAGCTAATCTTGTGTCAGTAGTGCAGTGCATAAGATCATGTAGGTATGGGTCAAGAGCTTCAGTTAATCATCATCAGAAAGCAGAAAAAATGTGATCTCAGTGACTTTGACTGTGGCCATGATTGTTGGTGTCAGATAAGCTGGTTTTAGTATTTCTGAAACTGCTGACTCTGGGCTTTTCAAGCACATCAGTCTGTGTAGCTTAGAATGGTGCCAAAAAAACCCAAAACATCCAGATCGGTGGCATGTCTGCAGACAGTCTTGTTGATGAGAGAGGTCAGAGGAGAGTGGCCAGACTAGCTGGAGCTGACAGAGCAGTAACTGTGTTTACAACTGTGGTGACCAGAAAAGCTTCTCAGAATGAACAAGACGTCACTACAGCAGCAGAGGACCTTGTCAGGTTCCAGTCCTTTCAGTCAAGAACAGAAATCTGAGGTTGCAGTCCGAACAGGCTCACTAAGGCTCACTGGACAGTTGAAGACTGGAAAAACATAGCTTGGTCTGATGGATCTGGATTTTTGCTGAGGTATGCATATTTTGGTATCAACATGCTTTGTGTAGACAATGCAGGCTTCTGGTGGTGTGTAATGGTGTGGCAAATGTTTTCTTGGCACATGCTGTACCCCTTAATACCAACCAATCATGGTTTGAATGCAACAGCCTGTCTGAGTACAGATGCTGACCATGCATTCCTTTATGGCCACAAGCTACTCATCCTCTGATGGCTACTTTTGAGTTCAGTGTACTTCAGTGGCCTCCCCAGTCACCAGATCTGAATCTAACACCTTTAGGATGTGATAGATCAGGGAATTGGCAACATGAATGTACAGGAGCAGAATCTCAAAGGCATAATTCTAACATTTTGTGGAATCCATGCCATGAAGAACTGATGCTGCTTTGACAGCAACTGGAAGATGTACCTGGTATGGTGGAGTATGGTGCTCCTGATAAAGTGCTCAGTGAGTGCACATTGTCATTTTAGGAAATACACTTGATTAGTTTCTTTCCAAAAGTTCAGTGAGACTTTATATGCCACCCTCATATCTGTACTGTAAATACGAAGGTGGAGCTAATAAAAGTGCTTGGTGTGTGTACACTGTATATAGATTGTACACAAATAATTTTCAGTCTGTAAGTCAGTTCACACGAAGGTGATTTGTCTGTTTTCATTTTGCCAACCAGAGCCATGCCAGCATTACAGTATCATATCATTGTTTTACAAGAATTATTAATAGGGTTTTTAATTGAAGCATTTAAAAAATAATAATTGTATCAGGACTCACTGAAATGAATGCTGAGCAGATGAAGACAGAATGATTTTCCTCCTGAGTTTTATCCTTGATGATCTAGCAATTCCTGGATCATCTAGCATAATTGGAGGGTGACTTAACTCTGCCTGAACCATACTCCCTATTCTCCCAGGTTGAGGCACACTTCCAAAAGATGCAGATCTTGCCCCGAAACCTGTTGGTAGAACTTTAGCTTTAGCAGCTTTCATTCTTGACAGTGGAACTTTAGAGCCAGAGAAACCAAAACCTGACTGTTGTTCCCCTGCAAAATTAGATTTGCTACCTCTGAAAGAGAAATATCTTGGTGTATGAGCTGTGGTCTCTGAGACTGAAGATGTCTCCTTTATGAGAGGTGATCCTGATTCTGTAGGACATTCGAGAAGCGCATTCGGAGCAGGTGCAGGTCCACCTGGGTAAGACATGCACACATCCACATCTGCTATGTCCAGACTCTTTGTTGGCATAGCCATCATTTGACAGCGAGCAACAGATGGTATGCTGTCTAAGGGCATGGGACCTTCAAATGAAAAGGGCAGACTACTAGCTCCCGACAGTGCATGTGTTCTGAAATCCTGTGTCTCCATTGACTGAGTCAATACTGGCCTGACATAATGGGAAACCCCTCTCTTTGGTACAAGAGGAGACGATGAAGTTAGGGTTTCAGGAAGGCCTGACGAATGAGAACTAAACACGGAGGACTGAAACCGATGTACAGCAGAGAGAGTTGGAGGGATTGGAGGTGGAGGTGGAGGTGGTGAGGCTTGTATTGGCACTTCTAAAGAACAGTTAAGAATAGGAGGACGACAAAGAGCAGGGGGAGGAGGGGGGAGTCTGGCTATATCCCCTGTTTGCATCAGGATATTCAGCCTCTCTCTCAAACTCATTCCTCTTTACTCTGGACATCCTGGAAAATGCCTTCAATTCAGCATGACTGTGACCAAAATCTGGTAGAGCTGCTGCAGCATATGGCACAGGTGATGCATCAGATGAGTAAGAGGGACTCTGTAAAAGAAGAGAAATACAGTAAATGAAAGGGGTCAGAACATGTTTTTTGCAAATAAAACTGAATTACTAAACTTCAAACCTCAAAATTCACTGTAGGTCACACACATATGATCTGTTTTCAGATCATATAATGTAATGTAATGTTACCTGATCTGTTAACAAGGCCTAAAGAGGTTTCACAATGGTGGCCTCCCTCTGCTTTAAAATTAAATTGGATATTTGTTGCCACACAAGGATATGTGATGCTAATTTAGGATTCATTAACCTTTTAAGTGTTATTAGTTTGTTTCACACTGCTCCTGCATTTAAAATTGCAGCTCAGTCTAAAATATGCATGTGTTACCCCCACAAAAACAGCAAGCTGCAGTTTATGCGTGAAGGAACTAACCGTTGGTGAATATTGTGGAGAGTCTGGGTCCATTGATGCTGAGTTCACAGACAAGTCCATTGCCATATCAAGTGAACTACCTACACAAAAGGTGTAATCCTACAACAGAGAATAATGCTGAATTAGTAAATTCCAGAAAGTAAATTTGCTCTTATGTTTTGATTACCCTATACACAGTGTCACTGTACCTGCATGGCATTAGTTTCAATATCAGCTAAGTAAAAACCCATGTCCATGTCTTCCTCCTCTTCTTCACTATCCTGTGGGAGATTCCAGCTGATGTAAGGGAGGAAGTCCACATCTTCCTCTGCGATTAACTTGGGGATGTCTGTGAAACCCTCGTCTGGTTGCTCTGAGTCCTAAAACAAGGTAGATGAGTTTGGGTTGGTTGGCAGCTACAAAATATTATGTAACAAATCCTGAAAACCTTGAGTGTTAAGTATTTGGGTTAGGGGCGGTTGCCCTGGAAAGCTACCAGAAGTAAATATGAATAACAGTATAAATGTGAGAAAGTGCAAAAACTGCACAAACCCTTTCCTCAATGGCCACAAAACTGGTGAACTGAGACAGAATGGAGAACTCTTTGCTTAACTCGATGATGAAGGACTTCAACTCTGCTTTCTTCCCCTGGAAAAGCAAAAATCCACATGAAAATGTGGAGCTCAGACTCGATGTCTAAACTGAAGTGGGTTGGTTTTGTTCTCACTCAGTAACACACAAACACACCTCATGTTCAGCCTCATTGGCATCCAGGCTTCCGTCTTCATAATCCCTGATCAGGGCTCGTGCTGTGAGCTTGTGAAGAAACTGAACACACACATCAAGACACATTTTAATCATCACCTCATCATCTCCCTATTAATGACATGTTTCACCTCTTTCCGATGTCAGGTTTTCCAGTGGCTGAGCCTATCAGTTGAAAGACTGACCGGTGCTGTTGAGACTGCTGAGAGTGAATATGTGTGGACTTACTGTGCCCCTAGTCTTCTGCAACTCACTGGTCGACACCATGGTTTTGAGCTCCTGGCCACTCAGGTTTCCAAGGAGGGTGGCCTGTATGAAATCACTTATCAAGGAAACATGCCAAATACTTGCTGGTTTGTAGCTTTTTAAATTTGAGGATCTGCTGCATATTATTGAAAACTTAATGTAGTTATGTTTTGATAATTAGCTAAAGAAAATCTCAAGATGTCACAATGAGCTTTGGGAAATTACAATGGGCATTTTCAGTAGTTTCTAATATTTTATAGACTGAACAATTCAGCTGCAATTCAGTTTGAAATCATGTACAAAACACTGTATACCTGAGTGCAGTGTGGCACAAAGCCATAGACCAGGGTGTGACAGTCATTGAACAAAGCGTGGAGCTGTCTGGGGGCTTGCACAGGAGTGGGTGCTGTTGGGTTGAACTGCTGCCACTTCACTGACACTGAGCTGCAGCCAGGAGATGCAATACGCTTCACCTGACATGCTACCTGTGGCCAAAACAGATAGATTAACAGCAGTTATTTCATTATGTGGGACAGTATAACTGTCACATTTAAGAACTTGTTGCTTTAGACTTGACACGAAGCCTCTTGGGAAATCTGTCAAGTCCCAAGTCCCAGATTATACTTTCAGTATATCCTCTGAGATTACACTGTATGTGTGTAATGTGTCTACATGTGTGAGAACTGCAATTAAGGCAATACATATGACAAGTAAGAACAGAAAATTATGTATAATCATGCAACAATGCTGTTACATAAAGTGTGGATCATTTCTCTTCATTTAGGTACAATGGAAATGTGCCACTTCATCCACATTAGTAGCAGAAACATAGAATCAGCATATATTCTATGATTGTCTGTGATTAATGAGAGGTATTAATCTCACCTTCTCTGTCCAGTTGTGTTTGGTTTTAGTGTCAAAGAATTCATAGGCCCCACCCCCTGCTTGGGCCAGAGCTCTCAGCATGTGCCGATTGGCTGTTGGGCTGAAATGACAAAGAAACATAAACACACACCTTTAAAATGTGCAGTCAAAAGGAAGCTCAGTGTACAGTGCATGCTAGCTACCACTGTACTTTAGAGAAAAGGTTAGAAATGTTTTCAACTCTCTGTATCTTTTCCTTTTGTCACTGACTGTAGGAGGATTTATCAGTACTCATTAACATAAGCACAAAGCTAAAATTTATGATACCTTTAACAACAACAACAACAAAATCCTGTACCCCCTGTGACCTATGATCCCTTAGACCATTCAGACCTGAGGCCACAGGTGAAGAGACGGCTGTGCTGAGCATTTTCTCTGAGCAGCTGCAAGGTGAGCTCTGCATTCTGGATGTGGCCGTCCGACAGCAGCAGCAGGTTCCTGGTGCCATGGGATGGGGGCAGCAGATTGAGAGCACGCAGGGGCCGCCACAGCTCAGTGCTGCCACCTACTGGAGGTAAGCGCTGACAGGAGAGAGAGAGAGAGAGAGAGAGAGAGAGAGAGAGAGGAAGAGAGGTATTGGCAAGTGTATTGCTGACAATATCTCCCACTTGGTAAAAATTACAACAGACATGCCAACAAACTGCTGATTATACCTGTAATACAAGTTACAACAAACAATAAATATAAAATCCCATATATATTATACAAAACTGTATTTCATTCATTAAAAGATATTTAACAATTGCAAATACAGTATCTTAAACTATAATACTTACAGTACACAGTATATAGTCTCAAGGACTAATTAACCTACTTAACGTCTGAACCAATTGTTTCTTCTTAAATAGCTTTTGAATGAATTGTTCACAGTATATTATCTCTATGTTTTTACAGGAATTCCCAAATTCATATTCAAAAGTCATGTTCATTCACCATTGTTTGCTGCTCACTTTTTTATGGTTATGAAGTGACGTTTAGTGTGTCCATGTAGCACAGAATCAGGTTGCTTTCATACCTGCAAGCTCAGGCTGGATCCATTTCACATGTAGTTTAGTTGCTGTTACAGTATTTTAACAAAGGTTTGATACATTTTATAGTTTTAGATATTATATAGCTTGTTATACAATTGAACCTTAGACCTAGGGTCGATCATATTGATCAATGAAATTAATCACAGAAAATAATAATGCATCTCTCTGCATCAAGTTAATGCTCTGAAGCAACAGTACTCAATATTCTCAATGCCAATGGCTTCCAGGTTGAACTACAGTATGAAAAATGATCTGCCAGTCATAACTCACCCTGATGAGGTTCTCTGCTGCATGTCGAGCTTCAGCAAGTGGCTGTGCTGTCAGGAACGCATCTGTGTGATCTGACAGATCAACACACATTAAAAGACAGGAAAATGACTATTTACTACTACAGTCTTTCATGTAAAATGAGAGTTGACTTCACATGGTAAAAAGTCTCCTGATATAATCCTCTGGTGTACTGGTGGGAATAATCTTCAAATTACATGTATATAATGATGTAGATTTAGCTTCCTCTTCATTAGTGAGACAGTTATACTCTTTATTTTGCCAACTTGTACATGGTCTTTTTTTTTACATTTTATCACAATATACATAAAAACTTAAAGGGACAAAACTGACCTGTGCCAAATAAAATGACATTGATTCTGAGGTTGTGGCCAAGCGTTTTGAGGACCTGAAGGGCAATTTTCTGGGCCATGCAGAGAGACTCTCCCTTCATGGACTCAGATGTGTCCAGCAACAGGACAACTTCATCGGATGCTGAGCTGGAGTTGGTGTCAAAGTCTGGATAGAAAACCAACATGCAGGCCTAGAGGAGAGAGCGACATCATTAAGGTTAAAAAACTGTGACAAATTGAAAGAAAGAGAGGAAGTCAAAGAGACCAAAGAGACCAGGTTAACAGACCTGGCTGTCCTTGTCAGGGTGTTTCTCCACCCACATCCTAGGCAGGTGGACCTCAGACAGAGTGACTGATAGCTGGAAACCTTCTGCACCCATGACTTCTCCGGGCAGCACACTCACTACTGCCTTACAGTCTGTTCTCTGTGGGATCACACACACACACACACACACACACACACACACACACACACAGATGAGAACTTCAACTTCTGGTATGATTGTGGAATAAAGAGTAAGGTTTTTTTTCTTACAGTGAGCATGCTGTGCAAAGTGACATAGTTTCAATATCAAATTAAAAACTCATAAACATTTTAATATATTTGTAGGCTTTGGTGACTCATGTAAGACTCCAGAATCCAAAAGAAATAACTGGAAAAAAATAAATATTGGATTAACAGAATGTGAAATTACCTTAATCTTGACTTTGTGAGTGATGCACTGCAGGCTGGTGATTTCATATGGCATCTCAATTGACATGTCCAGAGTGAACTCTCTGAAGGAAAGTAACAAAACACTGGAAACAGAAACCTCTATCCAGAAGTTTTACTTGATAAATGACAAATCAATGTTTAACTCTCTGTGGATCGACAGGTCAATAGATCCACTGTTTCATCACGCTACACAGAACATTCAGCATTAAAGATAGAACCAGGTTTTACAACACAAGGCCTTAGAATTAAAAATTAAGTAAAACATAAATTGCACTGAAACAGACAAAAAACATAATATGACATACCTTGTACTTGCTGCCTTATCAGTCACACACACCTTTGTTAGAGTGACCTGTTGATCAATGGAAAGCAGACAAAAACAAAGATAAGAACATCAACATTTTACTTTAAATGCTGAGCCCCACATATCATACATGATGAGATCCAATATCTTTGCCTTTCTTTGTAACTCCATACAAAACTGAAGCAGGTGGTGACAATTAGCACCCAAGACAGAAAGACACAAGCCTAATGCAGCAAAATAAACAAATAAATAAACTAAAACAGCAACACTTGGCCTGCGAGGTTCATGCAAAAGGACTTGAAATTCTAAACTCTGCAGATAAGTCCTGCTTTGATTGATATGTGCTGCTATCTCATACAGTTAATTGCCTTTTAACTGACAAGTGCACGTAAGAGGAACTTAACGAATTACCATAGTGTAAATACATGCATATACAACAGTAGATTCTGCTCTCTGTTTGTTTTTATTGCTTTGCTTTTAGAGGGACATTTTGCCATTTTTCTCTCTTCTGACAGCCTGCAGAGTAACAACTGATACTTTGGGGTGGGATTCTTTTAGTTTTTTTTGGGCCTCCTGTCCAGGCTCTCCTTACTTGTGTGGTTTGGTTGAGTGCTGCACTCTCCTGCCATGGAGCCACACTCCCAGGCAGGGAGAAGAGAATACTCCCATCCCTGACGATCAACTCAGACACAAAGGTAACTTTAATGAGGACAGTCGCCCCGGGCGGCAGATTGCCCACACTGATGGTAAAGACGTCCTGCAGTGAGCACAAAAAAATACATCACAGTTAATGTAGAAATACATTTTTATGTATCATTTTAATCACAGACACAAACAGTTTTAAACTGTTAATAAACATAAATGAAATGCTATGAAAAGGTTCTATTAAGTACTCTTGTATGATTGATGAAATTGCTAGATGATGGGTGTTTGGTTAAGTGAAAGAAGTGGACATACAGGAGCATCTTGGTCCATCAGATATGCTCCATGTCCTTTTTCAATAGCCTGCTTGTATTCTTTGCGAGCCTTCTCTTTCTCCTTCACCTGAGAACCAAACATACACAAACACAGGGTCTTGCTAATAATCCTTGATGCTAGTTTTATCCTCCTGGCATAAAACGATGACTATAACGATGACACCACTGTTCAAAATGTGTACGAGCAACATAGATGGTATTATATCACTGGTTTCTGTGCAGCTGGTGTGATAAAATAGATGCAAATTCCCAATAATTAAAGATAAATAATGACAAAATGACATAATAAAGAAATAAGACATTAGATAATAAAGAAACAGAGTAACTGAAGGTAACACAGTCAATAAAGAAATCTGAGACAAGAAAAGTTACACTTAGTTACCTTTCCCACCACATGTTTCCCATTTATAAAAGCTTCAAATCCACAGACTGCTGCAGTGTCATCCAATGGGAAGACATACTTTGCCTCAATGGGCACAGAGCTCATGTTGGTATATTTTTGGAAAATGATGACCTACAAGAAGAAAGAAGAGAGGAGAGATTTTCAGGACAGATCAAAAATACTGTCAGTGCTTTCTTTGAGATGTGAGCCAATAAACTGAGAAGTTAGTAAAATTTTATATCCAGTAGTCTAATACATTTTCGGAGGTTGACTCAAATCAACAATCAGATCACTATGAAACAAAGAAAACACTGAATGAGTCTGTTTTTTTTTCACCTGAGAGAGCAGATCCATCAGTTTACACTTCACATGGACAGCCTGCAGAGGGAGCTGCTGACCAGAGCTGTCTAACAGTCCAGCCGTCACATCCTCCAGTGGGTTTTTAATGCTTTCAACCCCGTCATCCTCCAAACTGAGCTCTACACACACAAACGCACACACACACACACACACATTTAGACAATCATGGGACACTAAACTCAAAAAATAAAACTGCCTTTTTTTGACTTAGCTGTGGTCTGAAGTTAAACTCTCAACACTTAAGTGGAGTAGACTGGAGAATTGTATTGCAACAATCACCACAATATGGTGTGTAACAGTATCAGATGTTAATGTTATCTAAACTGCTCATCCTTTGGAGAACTGTGCTTTGATATATTTTGATATATTGATATATTTCACCAGGGTTTGGTGCTCACCTTGATCAGGAGGAGGCAGACATGGCTTAGCAGAGATGTTGATTTCAGGACTGAACTCCTTCAGTTGGTCCCCTTTGATGCTGAACTGAACTATGTACTTCAGTTTCACTTGATCAGGACTGTACACCACATACTCATCATCCTGGAGCACAGCCAAGTATGATTGCATATCAGGGTACACACAGGCATAGAGGCATAGATGTGTTAGGGCTGAGTGATGTTAAGCCATATAAAACACTAACATTAACAGTATGTCAACAATTTGAGGACACCATTTGCTGCCAGAGGATGGCATGCGACAAATGGTCCATATAATAATGAAAAATCTTAGATGTACATTAATTTGATTGGTTCATGTTTGTGTGGTACCTGTTTCCTATATTAGGTATGAAAATCTGATTTAGGGACAGATCATTTAGAGGACTCTTGGTTTAAGATTTATCTTTCAGTCTACATTCACACACACACATACACACACCCCTACCTCAAACTCAGAGTGAGTGTTGGGGGTATGGCGGACTCCGTGCACGCTGTGGTGTCCTTCAGGGGCTTCAGTCAATGTGTAGTCTTTCTTGTGGATGTCCTTACAACTTCCCAAAGCCACATCACACACCAACAGCAGCCGAGAGCCGTCTGTCACACTGGGCATGGAGTACTTCAAACTGGTGCTATGGATAGAGAACGAAAGATAGGCTTGCTAAAAATAACTGTGTTGTTGCCATCATCTGGGTTACTAAATGATGAAATAATATAACTGAGGACCACAGGCGCCGTATCATTTTCTTTAATTAAAATTTCATGCTTTTAGTTAGTATAGTGGTTTTAGGCTTTCTTTGCTCTTGTGAACAAATTAAGGACAAGTTAACTCATGCATTTCATATTAGTGGAGGTGTTTTTGTATGTAAATTGATGACAAAAACAATTTTTTAAGAATAAACCCCTAAAATTTCAGATTTTCTACTAACCTAACAGCATCACTGAAGTAGATTCCACTGCCCAGATTACCAATGTCTGTTCTCTCTATCCCATGATGCTCCACTCCGACACGGGGCAACAGTAGACCACTGAAGAGAAAATGAAAATACTGAGTTACAATATAAAAGTTCAGATTTCATTATTGTTAAGTTGAAGATAAAGACCTGCACTATACTACCTGTCAGACTGTCAGGATTACCATAACATCACATTCACATCACTATATAATGCACGCATGAAAACCAAGAGGGTGAAAAAGTGCAGAACTGATTCAAAGAGTTTAAAGAGGAAATACATTATAGAGATGAGCTCTAAAACTGTCACTACATTCAGTGTTCAATCAGTGAGAGTGGGAGGCTCTTCCTCAGTGCCATCCCACTGTGTGAGTAGGCCAAGGGAAATAGGTAATTCAATTTTTTTTTCAAATGCTCTATATTACATGTTAAAAAATAAAGATATAATGAAACATGTGTGAGACATTTCCATCAAAAAAAAATCCTAATTATATAATTGCATTATAATATATTTTCGCCCTGGTTTATGAACAAATATCTCGTCTCACATTGAATCTCATCAAGGTTTTTATTTAACTTTGGATCAGATTAAAGTAGGCTGTAGATTGTGGTTTGAGTTGTAATTAAGGGTAAGACATCAGGAAATAATCAAATACAATTTAAGTCATCACAATGTACACAGTGCATGTGCGTGCTTATGTGTGTGATCTCACCGAGACAGGATTCCTACAAAGTTGCTGGGGTTGGAGGAATGGAGCAGTGGCTTAACGTTCCCAAGCTCACTCTTAAATGTCTGAAGCTCCACCCCTCTGCTGACACGCAGAACCTGTTGAATCTGCACCTCGCTGCAAAGGATAGATGGAAACATGGGCAGTGAGATGCCACGTGTGAAAAATATTTATAAAAATTTATAAGTGTACAAATGAACACTACTGTCTACACAAAAAGCACTCAGCGCTGTGCTTCAGAGTTCTGTGTTTCTTTGTAGTGCCTCAATAATGAGTCTGTACTATTTACATCAATATCTTTATATCACAATTAATTTGAATGGCTTGTCCCGGTTACTTCATAATGAATAATTTTCTACATCTTTAGATGGGGAAAATCTGATTCAGGTGAAACTGTATTCAACTGCTCCAAAATATCTTTTCTTTTGACATTTACTGGGCTCTTTATTAGAGCAGAGAATGTATCACCTGTCATAATGGCTGCAGACTAGATATATAAAACCGCAAAAAAGAGTTGCTCTAAACCAGAAGAATGAGACTAACTTGAATAATGACGCTGGTATTTCTGTTTGTGACACGGATTGACATAAATAGCAGGTACTGTGCATTTATATCAGTTTTGAAAGCACTGGATCACTGCAAATGGGTTCTTCTTCTCTCTAGAATATCAGACATTCAAGCATTTCTGAGGTAGTCTGCTACCTTTTCTGCACCAGAGCAGCCACAGCCTGAAACTCGGAGCAGCTGGGGGGAACGGTCTCAATGCTGCACCTCAGAGCACGGTACTTCCCCAGACAGGAAGGAGCGGGACTTCTCAGAGTCATCTCACTCGTGTTCAAAACATCTCTGATTAACTTGGACAAAAAAAATAGATTGTGTTCTTTTCAGCATGGACATGTAGACATGACAGCAGTGATTATTATATTATGTGTTTAATTATTATTATTATTGTGTTTTGATTACCATACAATAAATGCAATTAACAGTTTAAATATTTTAACCTGTAGCATGTTTACACTCGAATAAAATAAGAAAAACTCAAATGTTGAAGGACTAGATGATTTTAGAAACCCAAGAGATCAGATTTGAAGCACATTATCCTTGAGCATGATAATCACCACAGACACTGCAGTAGTGTAACACCAGATTTGAATCTTACCTCAACTGCCAACCGTTAGTGTGTGTTTCAGAATATTTATCAGTGTTTATCAGAAACAACATATCAATGTGTTACACTCAGTGGAAATGATAAGATATGTGCAGTGATGCATGTCAATCACAGTTTGACTTTTTTTGTGTTCACAAAGCTGTTCACTGCTCTCCGTGATTCAGTTTAATTCTTTGACGCTGTAAGTGGCTAAGTTCATTTGAGCACAGCATTGTGGGACAAAAGTGTCCATCAACAGAACATTCATCAACAGGTTTTCTGTTTTTTTAGTGTGCATACTGGCTGCTTTGAGTACACATTTTTGTGTGTAGTATGGATTTAGAACACAAATATGATGTATGCACACAAAATAACTTTCTGTATGTATATGTGTATCTGTCCTAGTCTATGTACATGTGTGTTCTGTGTTACCTGGCAGAGGTCCAGTTTCTGAGAGATGAACTTGGCATTGGGAGGTAAGGGCGCCGCGCAGTGTGGCAGCAGGGTGTAAACCTCCTCCAGGAGAGATGCCACCTCAGCATGCTTTGCCTCTCGTAGCTTCCTCTGAGCCTGAAGCAACAAGCCCTCTGCCCTGCTCACCTACACATACACAAGGCATGGATCACAAGTGTCAATTTAATGAGATTCATGATGAGAGCCTTTTCTGGAAGTCAAAATGAACAACAGGCTGATGGGACAGCTCATTTCAAGAGTACAATAGCAGATTTAGCAGACTCCAATTTTACAGAACAATGTACAGAGAAAACCTTACATCATTGAGGCTGAGCTTGTCGATTGAAACTTTGAGGATGTTGCCAAGGTAACCCAGGGATTCAGTCCACAGCAGCTCCACAAAGACGCCCACTTCCTGTGATAAGCTTCCTGTGTTCAATTTCTCCTCCAGCAGCAGCTGCCAGTCAAACAAGGAACATGGAAGTTCAACTACTCAGCTCATTAGGTTCAGCAACAGTACACAAATGTCCAGCAGCAGTGGCTCCTAAGGCTTCACATATCATAAAACCAGTAAATCTAGCTAAAACTCCCAGAGAACAGTCAGAACATACTGTAAACCTTACATAAAAAGTAGTGTTTTATGCATTTTATCACAGCTTCTTGATAAAATTGATAAAATCATGCGATTGTGCTAAAAATGACATTACCCACAATGTATTTTCTTGGCATGGATAAAACTGTCAGCAAAATGTGTAAACTTTTACTGTGCTGTGCAGTGAGTGTGCTGGACCTGCTGCAGGGGGGTGGAGCCCAGGGTCGGGGCCTGTGGGGGGATGCTGCTCCTCAGCTGCAAACCAGTAGCCAACAGAGTCTTTCTCAGTGCTTGGTACACCTCTAGAGCTTCCTCTGATGTGGACAGAAACACCAGCATGTCCTTCACTGCATCCTTCTGTTAGCACAAACACAGGTACTGGTATGTAGTTTCATGTCTTCCCATCGTGCACATTATTGCTCTACTTCAGTCTCACTTGAATCCCACATTCTGATTACTTGTCCCACTAGTGGGGCTAAAAACTGATGCCCCACACTAAAGAACTTGGATGGTATGGTTTCGCTGGACATTTTACAGTACAGCACAGTGTCCTGTGGTGGTTTAAATGCTGTATCTGAGGCTTTTCCAGACAACTGGAGGACATTCTGAGGGAAAACTAAATTATATTGTAAATTATATGTATATCACATTTTGCAGAGATGACTTTTTTTCTACATTCAGCTCACAAAAATTATTATATTGACAAATGTCAAATTGCTTAACAGGATCATCTCTGAGCTGACATGCAATATAAGCAGTAACATACAAAACACATCATACCTTGGCTAATATATCATTCTTCCAGTACTTGACCACACGGTACTGCTGTCCTTTCTCTGCTTTGGCACTCTGCAGCTCCAGCACACACCAAGTGTTGCTGTTTATCTTGAGAGAAATGTATATTAGTAATTATAGTGCTTATAGTACCACTATTACACTACTAGTAGTAGTAAGCTAAAAAGGAATAGCAGTTTTACCTTCTCAAAGATTGAATACTTGGCCACTTGAAAATTATGTGGATATGATGGAAGATCAGCATCAGTTTCAGCAAAAATTCTGTGAATTTGAGCAGTTGACGACAAAATTGAAAGGATCAGTTATATTTCATCAATGTTTGGGAATATATTTTTCTGCAGAAATTTTTGTGAACATCATATTTAATGGTGTGGTATTTTAGGCAATGGTGTGAAACATTAAATACTAAACACAAAAAACACTGATGAAATGGTTTTAATGAGGACTCCCTGTGTAACTTGAGCATGTTTTTCACACCTGAACTTTTCCAGAACATTTCCACTCCTCTTCGGAGTTTCTGCCCTCTGAGTCAGGCTGACGGAATTCACAGGCTTGGCCTGACCTTTGGGAGGCTCAGCTGCTGTGCTCTTTGGTACTTTGGAAACTACAATGTACAAGACAGAACAGACACACATTTATAATTCACTCAACCTACACTCAAATGTTCTGCAAGAGCTGGTATGCATGTAAAGCTGGGTATGTACATACTATGTAAACACTGTGACAAGTAGATTGCTATATACACACTTATACACACAACACTGATGACATAACACTGCTGCAGGTTTGAATTAACACTAAAGAAAATCAGAAGGTGTAACAAAGTACAGGAGTGCACACACCTGAAAGCAAACACACACTTTATCCAACCTAAAACCTCCTTGTTAAACCTGCTGAGTCTCAACTGTATTTTTAAAGTACAAGTCCATACATCAACACTGAAAGAGAAGTGAGAGGGCAAAACTACTGAACTAGATTTGATAAGCAAAGAAACTCATGACTTGAGTCTACGGTAAGTGCAAATAATAAGGCAGTGACTGATCATGAGTCACTGAGCTGGAATTAGGAGGGGTCCTGGTTCTTATCTGGTTTGTATGTCTTCTGTAACTGATTGAGTCTGCACAACATTTTCTAGACATCACCTGTCAATTACACAGCGAGGAAGAAATCCAGGCCTGGCTCCAGGTGATCATTAAAGCTTGATTTGTACTGAATAGGATCCTGATACTCCTACTCATTGTGTTCATCTTCTTAGGAGTTAACCATAGAGGCAAAATAGACACTGACTGTGTTAATTCATTAATATGAGGAAGTGAATTTTACAGACTGTTAAATATCTGCTGACCTGATGAAGGGATTTTCTATTATCAAAGCACTGTAAGTCATGTCCATACAAAATGAAAAAAGAGCTGAGAATGTGACAGTGTAAAGTACTTTTTAAAACTCTGTTTTAAGTGCATATACTGTATTTGTAGATTGTGTATCTGCTTAGAGTCTATACATATCTATGTTTCTTTGGAAACAATTGCTGGCTATAAAGATAATACCTTGATGTGAGAGTGGATCTGGTCTCGGTGAGGAGAGAGGAAGCAGAGGTGAAAAAGCAGAGACAGAGGAAGTGTCCAGCTTGTATCCATCCACAGGCAGAAGAACTCCTCTGTCCACACAGCTGTACACATACTCCACCCCGACCACAGGAGTTTGGTGCTTTTGGATGCTACGTAGCCTGTTGGAGCTCAGGTTGGACACATCGCTGGTCACTATCAGAGAGCACTATGGGAAATGTAGGTGAGAACACAAAACAAGTTGTGATTTTTGTTAATCTACAGTATATAAGGGATCCAATCGTGATCATACCTGTGGTATAAGTAAGGTTAGTTAAATAAGCCCAAGATGAATTATAACCCTGAGACTGCAGCACCCCAAACACATTCAAGTCAGCAGTATGGAAACATTTTGGTTATCCCCCCTCCCAAAAAAAATTGAGGTATAAACCCATACTGCAGGTTTGGGGAATCACCCATCCATTACCTAAACCGCTTATCCATTAAGGGTGGTGGAGGGCTTGGAGCCTATCCCAGCTGTCATCAGGCAAGAAACGGGGTGCACCCTGTACAGATGGCCAGTCCATCGCAGGGCCAACATATATACACAAACAACCATTCACACCTACGGGCAATTTAGAGTCATCAATAAACCTAACCTGCATGTCTTTGGACTGTGGGAGGAAGCCGGAGTACCCGGAGAGAACCCACACAGGCACAAGGAGACTCCACTCCCGGGCTCGAACCCAGAATCTTCTTGCTGTGACGCCACAGTGCTAACCACTGGTTAAAGGAATCATAACACTTATATAAACATATCCAACAGGTAGAAGTGCTCTAGGTGTAGACAAACTGTTGAAGGTAGCAGAATGCATTGGTGCCATGGTATCTTTGTTGACTATACCACTAGGTTCATCCAAATATTAATCATATTGAAAATGGATGATATTTAATTTCTAGTAAAAGAGCTTGAACAGTCTGATATCTCTGCAACAGAGTTGGGAAACAACAGGGCAATACCAGTCTAACCTGGTAATAAGACACACCTACAGTGGGGAATGATCACACTCACACTGACCTGTTTATTGACCACAAAGGAAATGCTGCCTCCATTCTCTGTTATTGCTGACTTTAGCTTCTTCTTCTCCTTGAAAGGCAAAGATTTCAGCTCCAAAAGTACAGTGCAGTCCTCGAACACAGCCATGCCTGTAAGGACAACACATACCCGAACATATCATGATTATAATTGATAATTATAGCAGTGTATGATCACATATAATACTAGTTGGTTTCAGCAACTTGCTTTGTTTGATGTTTTTTCACATACTTGCATACAGACTTTTAGTGTAAATAGCAGGGTGATAGGTTTTAATATACTTTAAATGTCAAGATTTAAAGTATATTAATGTTATATCTCCAGTAGAGCACACAAACTCTCTCTCTCTCTCTCTCTCTCTCTCTCTCTCTCCTCTCTCTCTCTCTCTCTCACACACACACACACACGGAAGCAAATTCCCCGTAACATTAAATTAACATTACAATCACTACCAGGTGCGCTAAAACAGCATTAGCTACTTTACACAAACTGTCACATTTGTTCAAGACGTAGTTTGTCTCTTTTACACACATACATACGAAGAAAAATTAAGAAACAAAACAACCAGGATTTAAAAAATGAACAAAGTTAGCAAAGTGTAGGTCTCCCAAAAATGTCCAGTAAAGTGCATTATTACCCGCAAAAATATGGTTAGCTAAAGCTCTGTGAAACATTTTGCAAATAAGTAAGTTAGGTGTTAAAAACAAATAAAACTACTAAAGTTTAATTTACCGCAAACATCCAGGCGATACTCCTACAGCTGCTGTCAGAAAGTATAGGTCGAGGTGTTGTCTTCTATCAGACGAAATACTGGAACATTATCATCTGTCGCAAGTGTGTATTTCAGGTCGCCTTGTTCCGGTGTATTTTCAAAATAAAGGTCGTGACGTTAGGTGACGAGAAGCTTTCAACATAAACCCAGTGTCACTATGATAATGAACAACTGTAAAATTAATATTTCAAAAAGTTCTTTTGTTGTTTGCATATCTAAATTTAATTCAGCATTAAGCTGATTTCATTGTAATATACTGAGTTTTTAAAAACAAAAACAATGAACAATTACCCTTTCATTTTGCAAGCAAAGTTGCTTGTAACACCAAAGGAATTCTGGTCAGCGATGATGATGCTCAACAACTATGCTTTTGATATGTGCCACAACTGAGCAGTGTTTTCTGTCTGGCTTTTACATTGAAAGAGTAGTAGCAGTCTCGCAGTCAGTCGCTGTGACTTGACAGAGATAGTCAGTTTCTTCCTGGTTCAAATCAAACACAATTTCCAGTTATCCATAGGGGCTGCTCTATTTACTGCACAGCCACAGGGCCATGCTGCCCTCCTCTGGATGAAGAGTTGTACTGAAAACAATAACTACACAGTGAAACATAAATTAACTGGGCAAACTTAAGTACAAGTGCATAAAAGAATGAAGAATCAAAGAAAGAATATGTGATGTAAATTGTGATTTTGTTTCTTGCTGTTTGAAACAGCCACACTGGGGCTTCTATATTTTATATAAATGGATAAATACTTAAACATATTGCAGGGAAATTGAAAACAGGTCAAAGAATGTCAGATTTAATTCAGTGGCTACTTGATGATTTTTTCAGTACTAGCATGGGAATTATTCACAATCCCCTTAAGGAGAAAAAATACATTATTTAAAGGCAGCTACATGCAGTTAGCTGAAGTACAAATATTCAAAGTGAACTCAATTCTCAAAATCTCATTTTATCTTTCTATTGAGCAGCCAAAGAACTTCCTCTGACAAAGATGAGACAGAGTGCTTTATGAACATACGATGTCAACTGATGATTAGGCTGGTTAAACTTGTTGAGTTCGTGGCAGTACATTTCAAGTAATATAAAGTCACATGTTTGAATTTGTTTTAATATAAATTTCTGTGTTTATACGCATGAAGATATTTGACTACTATAACTGGACATACATATAATCTCTTTGTATTTATAATATAGATTAAAGAGGAAATGTAGAACAGCAGATGCCTAGCTTGAGATAACAGAACAAGTTGCCTTTTCAACCATATGAGGTGTGTAGCTCTTGGGATGACAAGCATGATAAGTATTTAAATTAACCGGGTGGGTTATCATGGTTTGGGGCTCTATTTTCCTGCTGGTTGCCAAGCCAGGGTAAAAGCAAATATCATCTTCTGCAATGTTGGAGGTATACTTACTTTATTTAATGTTTTATCATCTGCACATATTCTGTACTTTCCTGGCTCCAAAGAGGACAGGTGCAGTCAAAGCTGTGTTTGTGCTGAGGTGAGAGGACAGGTGCAGCTGTGTTTGTGCTGATGCATAGTGCAATTATGGTGCTTATTTTTACAATAAAGTGCATTTGCCAGTTTCTTGGGACAGATAATGTATGTTAGGAGGGGATCATGGGAAGCAATTATTAATGTATGTTATTATGTTTCCTGTTTTTAGGTTATTACTTCACAGCAAAGAAATTCACAAGAAATCCACCAAACTAAATATCAACTTTATTGAACAAAAAATTAACATATATAAATAATACAGATATTCTTTGGTCTTCATTGTGGAGTGGCACAAACTTTCAGCAAGAACAATAAGTGCAGCAAACTCACATTTGTCCCCATAATCACCCCCATCGTTTCATGTGCCATTTCACACATCAGTACAATGTAAATAACTGACATGTCATAGAGTTTACAATACATATTTTTCCAATTACCCCTGACACTTTTCGTTAAACTTCATCTTGGGGAATTTATTTGAATGGACATAAATATGTTCATACATTACAATTTGTCTGTAAAATATAATAAAATATAATAATAATAAATAAGTGTAAGACATCCAGAAGTAATTGGCAGGAAAAAAAAACCCTAATCCTGAGGTGCAGAAGGACTCACCTTGGCAAAAGCCTGGTAACAAACCTGATTTTTCCTGTGATGTACAGTGCTGTGAAAAAAATTCCAGCTGGAGGCGATAAATTCTCGCTAACTCCTGTGGTGTATTTTTAACACATGTGTTATATCTGAAACACTACAGGTCTAAACCCCATGTGGTTTGGTGATGCTCTCTTGGCTAAGGAGAAAGGACAAGACAGTAGTGTGGCAGCATAACCATTTCCATAGCACCATCAAAATTACCACAAATGCAACAGTAGTCAGCGCAATAACAATATCCACAGCCACAGCTTCATCCAGCACAGCCAGAGTAGCTGCAGCTGTGCTGACAGCTGGTGGCTGCTTAGTTTCACAGCTTGGCCATTCAAAAGGATTAATGAACAATAAATGCATAAAGTGTGACATCATCTCTCCTTTCTTATCATCTCTCCTAAACTGGTTGTGTGTTATAACTGGAGTGGACCAACACACTAACTGTTTCTGTGGATCAGGGCAAACACAAAATTTAATGCAAGGTATTGCAAAAGTTATTGCAGGAGAAAGCAAAAGAGTAGTTAAGAAAAATCCCACCATGATCCCTTAGTTTTGAACTGAACTTTCTTTGTGATATAATCCCCTGGTTGTCTGTGGATAAGTTTGTATTTTGATTTTATTACACATATCATGAAGATCAATTAAATGCCTCTTTAATTCCATCTGCTTTGATTTCTCAAACAAATTTTATTAAGGACAACTCAGTTCTATCCGGTGTCTCAGTAAACTGTGCCAGTGAGCCACCACGTACAACACCAGGACCCTGGAACTGGATCACGTACATAGAATGGACTCCAAAGGTGAGCAAGTTCCAAGGTCATGAGGAGAGGGACCATGGCACAGCATGCATGGTAAAAGGTACATGCCCTCTATTTAGCCATTGCCAAATTGTCTAATATCTTGACCTTTGAACTTGTCGTATGATGTTGATACAATATGTTTTGAGGAAACAACAGAGGAAATAGCTGCATTTTGGTAGAAAAGCTAGAAAATCTTCATGCTCTGGTCATGAAATCAATCTTAGTTTCACCTCTTGACTGGGAATCAATGTCAGTGACTGTGGCTTGAATTTCTGTGGAGCCAAACTTTATTTCCAGTTTGATTTTTCGATTTCTGCCGCGTTCAGTGCAGGGCATGTTAACATAAACTGAACCAACAGGCTCCAGTCCCCACTCATCCACATACTTTGGATTTCCTCTTTCTGTGCGGTAAAATGCACAAATTACAGATGTCTGATTTGCATCTACAGGATTGAAAATGTGCTCTCTGGTTTCATCCCAACCAACATCCTCACCTATTTCCACCAGTTTCTTGAAAATATCACGACACCAGTCCCCCTCTTGATTTGCGATTTTCTTTTCTGCCCGGTGTGTGGACTCATCAAATTTCTGCCAGACATCAATCCCGTATGTAAAAGCACTTTTTCGGATTGCCACAATCCCTGGGTTTCTTCCAAACATGACAGCTCCCTTCACAATTGCCTCCTGGGCCCTGTAAGGACACAGCACTTTACACTGAGTATTAAACTCACTGGTAATGCGTCTACGCAGAACATCACTTGAAGCGTAGCCCCCCACTAAGAGAATATACCGAATTTTGAAACCTTTCTTCAAGATTTCTCTGAGATTGTTGGTGATCTTGCCAAGACTGTCACTAAAGAAAGATTTCATTTTCTCTCTCGAGATTTTGATTTGTCCATCATCCCAGGATGCGCCTTGCACCTTGTTGAAGTATGTTTCAATCTGCTGTTCTCTTTTCTTAGCTAATTCAGTTAAGTTATATGGGCAGGCGACTCTGGCATCATCATCCTCTTGTTTGATGAAAGTGAAATCATACATCATTCTCTGAAGCTCACTGGGATGGCCTTTTTCATACTCATCCCACAGGTCATCAGAGAATATTTCTTTGAGGAAATCTTTGAATTTTTCATCCACTGTTTGTCCTCCCATGTCATTGCCACAAGCCTTGTGCAGTTGCTTCAGGGCGCCTCCACACAGCACCTCATGTACAGTTATGTCAACAGTACCACCTGTAACACAAAAACGTATGTGTGCTAACTACAGCATTTGAGCAAGTGGTAGTTTTTTTAAATCACCCTTCAAAAGTCTCAGAAGCATTTAAAAGTATGTCAACTGGGCTTAACTGTGTCAGTGTTATCCAGCTAAAGCTACTTATTCCATCTATGCGATTCAGCCTGTTTTAAGCTGCTCAAGGTTTCCGCCTGTGGTAATGAATTATGCCTTCTGACTGTTGCCAGGTTTTTTAATGTAAAATGCCTGTTGGAAATATTAAGTTTCAGTGAGGAACAGCATTTGGGGAAAAAAAGAAATTCAGAGTCTGGTTGTCTTTACAGTTGAGATGAAGTCCCTTATAACTTTGTTATATCTGACAAACAGTGGGTTTACTAGCTGTGTGAATCTTGTGGTTTAATGGAAAAGACTATCAAATATACAGTACATGTTATGATATACTGCATAAACCACTCGTGTTTTAAAACAATGTATATGTACTTATACATAATTGAATTGCAGTGGTTCAATACATTTGTGGACTTTTGCATCGAATTTGCAAATCAACACTTGACTGGCTGTAGGCAAAGAGAGTTGGAGCAGAAGCTTTTGATTTTTTGAAGTAGATAGTATGGACAATGACAACCTGAATGTTGCCATCAAAGAGTGCTTCTGCCAACCATCTACTGGGATACAACCAACTTTGTTTCATGAACACACCCTTGTTTCAAGTGAGAGACAGCAGGTGTACTACCACTGAGACAATGCCCCCATAGAAACCACAGCAAGCATCACAGGTACACCACACCCAGATGTCCTTTTTGATTTTAAAGGAGGAAGTGGTGGATGTTCCCTTTGATGTGCAGGGGTCATCTGAGAAAGTAAATAAATTGGTTTATCATTTGCTTTCACTAGTTACTGAATGCTGTTCATTTCAGCAAATGACACGATTAACTCTAATCAGCAGATGATTTGTCTGAGTTGTGTCAATTTGGAGCACTCGCTTGTCATGCATGTATTTTTTAAAGCTAATATTTGGCTTTAACAGGGGTTATACAGCACTACATACCTCCACAATCAACAACAATGTATTGTGTTCCTGGAGTGTCCTCTAATGTGTCTTTGTTTTGGTTGTCTGCAATGAAACCATCAGCTGGGAGCTTCTTACACCAGATTGAGGCTGCCTCTGGTTCCAGTGCTATTACCAACCGGTTTGCTGTTTCATTTGTTACAATTCCGGCCTAGAATTTAAATCAGCAAATTAGTCAATCAATCAGTACAATGAATGTAAAACTGCATTTTATTGTTCTACACTTTTATAAAACAAGTAATTACCTCAGTTGCAGCTTCTCTCATGAACTGCTTTGCTGAAACATCCCAGATAGCAGGTACTGTCAGAACCCAGGTGAAATCAGAGGCAACATACTGAATCCCTGATGTATGGACACTAATGGTTTTCAGTGCATCTTCCTTCAGGTAGTGCAGTGCTGCTGTGAATACTTTCAGGGCATTCATTGACTTTCCATTTGCTGCCGGAATCATTATGTTTCTATTGAGTTTCTGGTGATAAGTTACAATATATTAGTTAGTGAACCACGATGCTAAATACAACAATATTGGCAGTGGAGTAGAATAACTCATTTAGACACAACTTTCTTGGGTTTCAAACAATAAAGATGGTTTACTCACTTTTCCATAGAGAGACATCTTGAAGTTTTCAAAGAAGTACTTTTCCCTTGCTTCTGGGTTACCCATCTTACAATATGACATTTTGGCATCATAACCAAAGCCAATGAATTCTTCCTTTTCATTGAAAAGAATGCAGGTTGGAGTCTTTGGGGTGTCAAATCGATGCTTTTTCCCCCAGGTCTTCAGAATGGGCTCAGTTTGTGCCTCTCTTGGTGACACACTGTAGGCATATCCACTGTATGCAGTACCAAAGTCTATCGCTATGATAAAGGAATCACCCATTGCATAAACAGATTTAGCTATGCGAACTAAAGAAAAAGTCAAAATGGCAATATACAGCAATTACTATGCCTAAAAAGTGCTGAATGTTATGATTCAGTGCATTTAATAGTGTTCTGTCAATGTTCTGTCCCTCCTCCCTGGCAGCTGTAGGAAGGGTGTGGTCACATTAAAACTACTGACAGACTCACAATGAACATCACAGGTTGAGAGAAAAGAAAGAGCAAAATGAACAGAAACTAAGAGACTTGTTTTCCCTCATCTTCCTTTCTGTCATCTACTTTTTGTTTACACCCAATAATAATCCTCGTAATTTCTTCTTGTATAATTCTAACCTGTGCATTGTCACCCTACTGAAAGGCTTGCTTTTTCATCACTGCTTTCAATTCTCCATTTATCCATGGCTTATCCTTTATATCTCATTTTGTTGGTTTAACATTGTCCACACAAAAGTGTATAGTCTGTTACCACAAGGTTGAGACCATCCAAGTTCTCACAGTATGTTTGAAGATGTCCCATGTTGCTCAGTCAAAACATCCAAGATTATCCACCAATTAATTCTTTCATATCTCAATTCTTCTTCTAAGGCTCACTGGTTTTAAGCTGCTGTTTAAGGTTTATAAATATTATAATCCAAGTAGCCAAGAGGTGGTTTTGAATCCCCGCCATGTTGTTCCTTTATGTTACCAAAGCACAGGTTAAGTGTCTTTAGTGAGACAAGTAATATACTGATTAAAGTGAGGTGATCTGCAATGGAACAGTCATTGTCACTGAAATTCCTCAGTACATACATTGATCAGCCATAACATTAAAACCACTGACAAGTGAAGTGAATGATATTGATAATCTCATTACAATAGAATGCTCTGCTGAGGTCTGGTTTTCATCTAGATGGCAATTTTACATGTACCACCCACCTAAACATTGCTGCAGACCAAACACCCCCTGTGTTCCTTGGGCCATTTGTGAGCAGTTTTTGAGGTGTGGTTGGAGCATTGCACTGCTAGAGGAAGCCCCTGCCATTAGGGAGTGCTTTTGCCATAGAGGTCGTGTGCTTGGTCTGTAACAATATTTAGTTGGTGGTATGTGTCAAAGTCAAGATATCAAGATAAATGCTAGAACCCAAGGTTTCTCAGGAGAATATTGTAACAAAATAATCAATGTTATTCTCTTCACATGTCAATGGTCGTAATGTTATGGCTAATCAGTGTAATTGGTGGCAAACAGTTTAGCAAGTCTGGCCAGCTGCCATCTCTCAACATTCAGGGGGTTTAAACTGCCTTACAGTGCATGTGCAATTGCATCAACACTTGAGAGCTGCTCTGGGTTCTAAATGTGTATTGTGTTTTTAACTATATGTTTGGTTTAAGGGTGAATGTGCACCTAGTATTTGGAGGACGATATTTCACTTGTGTGTATGCTGTGTGTGTATACAAATAAATATGATTCTGATTCTGATGTTGATTCTAAAGAATGGCCTGTCTTGGTACAGAGTGTCTCAGAGGGAAACACTCGGAGCTACAGTGGTATACAGTTCCAAATGTTAAAAATATGATGACTCTTAAACAAAGAGCATTCTCTGTTATTTCTGTACTGAGGTACACGTAACTGAATCATATGTGAATTCTAGTATAGCTGTAACGTTTAGTGGCAATCAACAACCCAGCCAATAAATGCATTTCTCAGTTTCAACCTATGTCCTGATTGTGACTTTAAGCGGTAACTCCAATCTAGGAAATACATAGTGGCACTGGCATCTATGGAAAGAATAGTTACCTCTGACACATGGCTAACAACATTCAGCACAACAAACCATTACATATGCAGAGTCAAACCTCAAACCTCACCATTCAAGCCAAATTATCACCTTAAATTCTTTAAAGTAACACCAAAGAGGCCAAAACAAGCCACAGAAAACACCCACCCTACCAGAAAGCGTAGAGCCATGGCAACAAGGTACATAGCATACAGATGATTTGCAACTAATTTCCATGAAAGACAAATGTGGTCTTTGTCTGGATCTCTGCATTAGATTTTCTATCAGGCCATCTGGATCCTCATATTAACAACCTTCCACACAGACACAAACACTTTCACTTACACAAGGTCACTTTAACTGTAAATACTGGAAGATTTGTCAGTATATTTGCTGTATGTACATAAATTTGTATATATACTGTACAAATCTATATTATATGTATATATAGATATGCATATATACGTTTATATAGTTTTAGCTGCTGCCTTTGTGTTATTGTGTAGTACTTTTGCTTATGTAAAGGATTTGAATACTTGCTCCACCACTGAAGGTCACACACTGGCACAAACAAATTAACTAACAGTAAGTAAATTAAATACACAGGTGGGTGGTTTTGGTATCATCAGACACTTGTTTGAGTGGTGAACCATACATCATTTTTCGCAACTGACTGGAATGATTTTTTCACACTCATCACAGAGGTCATCAGAGAATATTTCTTTGAGGAGCTTTCCTACATCCAGCACTTAATGTGTAGTTATATCAACAGTACCACCTACAATGCTGCACAAACTATAATATACTGTATGTGCTAACGGCAAATTCTCACAAAATTGGGTGTTTTTATGCAAGGTCAAATTAAATTAAATTTTGAATGTCCGCAATTACTCCTGTAAACATGCATTTTAAAGCTTATGTATATCACAATGAAAGGTTCATCAATGATCCCACATGCATGCATGTGTTTCTGCAGATAACAATAATAATAATATATTTCATTCTTAGAACTTGTTGCAGTCTGTCTTCATGCAGTATGTCTTGATGGTCTCTCTGAAATCATCAGCTGGGAGCAGTTTAAGGCCACCTCCAATTTTAGTACAGCTGCTAAGTCATCATCACTTCCTGTTGCAACAATATCAGCCTAGAGGTTATTTCTCAAAAAAGCCCCACCCCCTGATTTGTAGAGCTCTACATTAGCACTGGAGACAGACTGACTGAACACATGCTCCTTGGACAGGACAAGAAAGAGGAGAATCAGCAAAATGAGTGAAAATCAAGAGGGGTAAGTGCTTAAAATATAATGTTAACTCTATATACTGAGGAATTGGGAATGTAGAGTAGACCAAAATACTAAATATAATAAACAGTGGGGTTAACAATGGGAATAGGAGGTCTTATCTAAGTGTGAAGTTTACATTGATTAGCTCCAGCATCGCTGGTCTCTTGCATTGACACTGGGAGATCCTGAAATGTTGTTTTATCCTTGTATTATTAACTACTGAATAATTTGTCTGCCCGCAATGATGAAAAACTGACAAGAAATTGTATTTCTTTTTGTCATGTTACATTCTGTGACACAGAATATACATGCTAAAGAATAGCAAGCTCTAATGCCATAAAAAGACAGGAGACATCTATGAAATTTCTTCAGTGCATTTTTTACTACTCACTACTACCTTACACAATAAAAGATCTGAAAACGAACTGTATTTCTTTTGAGCAGCAAGGAAGATGTAAAATCCTGCTGCCAACAGTGTGAACAAATTCAACGTGACTGCAAGGAAAGGTTTGTCTCCAAAAATTAATTATGAATGTTTGCAGAATTTGTGTTTATATTTTGCTTTACCTTGTCAATCTGTAGTCTGAAGTGATGGTAACAAAATAACCATTTATGATGATTTAAACACAGGATTGCTGAGATGCAAGCTGAATGCGACAAGAAACTTGGAGGGGCAAGGTAAATATTTTTCTGACCTTATTTATTAGATACAGAGGGAACACCACAACACCTGTGCAATATAGTTGTATATTTAAAATGGTGACTAGTTCCTGAAATGCAAGATGAGAGAATGCATGTTAGCTACTACCTATAGTTTTACAAAATAATAACCACATATCATATCTGTAGTACAACTACAGTGGTAGTTGATGCCCTTTCGTCACTTGGCTGCCACCGTAGACTCTCTGACATGCTTGAAAAGGGAGGGGTTGAGGGGACAGGTGTTCAGTTGGTTGCAATACCTGTTTTCACCACCTGATGCCACTAAATCTTACACACTGGTCCTTTATATAAACCATTTAATGCTAAATGTTAATAGAATTTGTGCTTTAAACTCTGAAGCCATGGTCTCAAGTGCTCTAACCTAGATAACCATTCATGATGTTGGTACCCACAGTATGACTGAGATGGACATTTTTTACAAAGGCCGATCTTACCAAAATGACCATTTATGATTATTTAAACACAGGAATGCTGAGACGAAAACTGACTGCTATAGGGATCTTGATGAGGCAAAGTAAACATTTTTCTGAACTTATTTAATACATACAGAGTAAACACTGGAACACCTGTGCATTATGGTTGCATATTCAAAATGGTGACCAGTTTTCGAGACTTTAGCCCCCTCTAGAGGATATCTGAAGTCAGTTACAAAAAATGTGTTTTATTTGGATTTGACACAAACTTAAAAATATTGTTGTTGTAAATGGAAGAAAATTAATAAATCTTGATCATGTTACATCCTGTAACACAGAGAATATAAGTGTTAAAGAACAGCAAGCTCTAATGCTATGCTGTAAAAAAGACAGGAGACATCTAAGAAATTTCCTCAGTGCATTTTTCACTACTTACTCCTACCCCTCACAATAAAAGAACTGAGAAGATTATCCATTCATTTATTTTGTGCAGCAAATGCTCTACGGAAAACAAAGACGTAGAATCCAGGGACCAGCAGTGTGAAAAAACTCTCCGTGATGGCCAGGAAAGGTTTGTTTCCAAAAATTAATCATGAATATTCACACAGTTTGTGTTTATATTTTACTTTACATTGTGAATCTCTAGTCTGAAGTGATGTTACCAAAATAACCATTTATGATGGTTTAAAAACAGGATTACTGAGACAAGAGCTGACTGCAATGAAAAGCTTGAGGAGGCAAAGTAAATCTTTTTCTGACCTTATTTGTTACATACAGAGTGAACACCAGAACACATGTGTGATATGGTTGCATATTTAAAATGTTAAAATGACTAGTTTCTGAAACTGAAACAAGCCCCCTCTAACAGATGTTTATGATCAGTTATAAATATTATGTTTTGTTTGGATTTGACACAAATTTAAAAATATTGTTAGTAATTGGAAGAAAATTAATACATTCTGGTAATGTTACATTCTGTGACTCAGAATACAAGTGCTAAAGAATGGCAAGCCCTAATGTTATGCTTTTAAAAAGACAGGAGACAACTATGAAATTTCTTCAGTGCAGTTTTTACTACTCACTACTACCCCTCACAATAAAAGATCTGAAAACAAACTATATTTCTTTTGTGCAGAACACACAATGAAGACAAAGAAGTGAAATCCAGCTGCCAACAGTGTGAACAAATTAAACATGACTGGATGAAAAAGGTTTGTCTCCAAAAATGAATTATGAATGTTCACAGAATTTGTGTTTATATTTTGCTTTACATTGTGAATCTGTAGTCTGAAGTGATGTTACCAAAATAATCATTTATGATGATTTAAACACAGGATTGCTGAGATACAAGCTGAATGTGACAAGAAACTTGAAGAGGCAAGGTAATTTTTTTTTTTTTGAACTTATCTGTTACATACAGAGTGAACACCAGCACACATGTGCAACATGCATATTTAAAATGGTAACTAGCTTCTGAAACTTGACCCCCCTCTAGAGGATATTTAAGGTCAGTTACAAATAAAATGTTATGATTGGATTTGAAACAAATGCAAAAATATTGTTAGTAAATGGAAGAAAATGAATAAATCCAGATCATGTTACATTATGTGACACAGAATATACATGCTAAAGAATAGCAAGCTCTAATGCTATAAAAAGACAGGAGATGTCTATGAAATTTTTTCAGTGCATTTTTTACTACTCACTACTACCTTACACAATAAAAGATCTGAAAACAAACTATATTTCTTTTGAGCAGCAAGGAAGACGTAAAATCCTGCTGCCAACAGTGTGAACAAATTCAACATGACTGCAAGGAAAGGTTTGTCTCCAAAAATTAATTATGAATGTTCACAGAATTTGTGTTTATATTTTGCTTTACCTTGTCAATCTGTAGTCTGAAGTGATGGTACCAAAATAACCATTTATGATGATTTAAACACAGGATTGCTGAGATGCAAGCTGTATGCGACAAGAAACTTGGAGGGGCAAGGTAAATATTTTTCTGACCTTATTTATTAGATACAGAGGGAACACCACAACACCTGTGCAATATAGTTGTATATTTAAAATGGTGACTAGTTCCTGAAATGCAAGATGAGAGAATGCATGTTAGCTACTACCTATAGTTTTACAAAATAATAACCACATATCATATCTACAGTGGTAGTTGATGCCATTTTGTCACCTGGCTGCCACCGTAGACTCTCCGACATGCTTGAAAAGGGAGGGGGTGAGGGGACAGGTGTTCAGTTGGTTGCAATACCTGTTTTCACCACCTGATGCCACTAAATCCTACACACTGGTCCTTTATATAAACCATTTAATGCTAAATGTTAATAGAATTTGTGCTTTAAACTCTGAAGCTGTTGTCTCAAGTGCTCTAACCTAGATAACCATTCATGATGTTGGTACCCACAGTATGACTGAGATGGACATTTTTTACAAAGGCCGACTTGAAGAGACAAGGTAAATATTAAGCTTACTTTTGATGACATATTAAACACATCTGTAGCAACTACAAACTACAATATGTGACAGTCAGGTTTTGTTAAAATTGTATCATTTTTGTATCAATTTGAATCAAAGAAAATTTGAGGGTAGAATATCAGATGGTTTATTGGATTACATTTGGAATATCCACTTAAACCACTAGTGTGATTAAATGTTTATGACAGCAACCAGTCTCTGGAGCTTTATCTCTGGAGGCGATTTACTATTTTAAATCAACAGTAATAAATACTCAAATAATAAATACCAACAATACTAATACTGATAAATACAAAGGATATAGTACAAATGGTGCACATTAAAATCAGTTGGTACCACATTATTTGTTCTAGATGTGCCCTGAAACAAACACAGGAAGAATTTAAATCATTCAAAGACAGGTACGTGAAACTGGTTACAAAAAGAAATTTTGATTTGGTGCATATGTTGACCTAGTGAAATAAAAAAAACAATTAACACTCACTTTTTTTCTTTGCATAGGGTGGCACAAGGCCTTGGTCTCTCAATAAAGACAGGAGACACTGAGAGTATGAACAACCCAGTCAGCAAAATGAAACTTAAACAGATGTATGATAATTTGAGAATTACAAAATGGCCAAAAATGAGAGGAAATCTGAATTCAAACAAAATGAATGAAGAATTTGCCAGAGCTTTAATTCAGGTATGATACAATCTGGTGATGTAAAATTACTATAGAGTGATCTTACTCAATCCCTGTTCAGATTCAATTAATTGAATTATTTGTTTGTTTGACTAAAAATGAACATGTTGATTACAGAAAATGTTTGAAGACTCGAAAAAGCAAATGGAGAAGAACAAGAAGCTGATAATGGAAATGTGTGGGCTGGATGAGAACAGTAAAGGACCAACACCTCAGAGGGTACTTGACTTTAAGACTATTGTCCAAAAAGGGCTTACTGTGTTACTATATTTCTGTAAGGAGCAGCTTTTCTTTCTTACAGGTTACACAATACACACAGTTAACAATTCAAAATCTTCAGCTGGCTCTGTTCTATAGCAGAAAAGAAGATGTTCAGGTATGTTTGAAATTAGTTTTACTAGTGCATACATTTCATACAATTTTAACTGTGCTTGCATAACTGATAATGCAAAAATCTAACAATGTCTCCAATACAGACTCCTTTTCCTGAATATAAAGGTGAAAACCCCCAGGATGTGATGGTGACTTTCAGACATCTGGCTGCTGAGTGCTACTGGTTGGGCTGTTTGATGGCTTTAAACAATCCTCCTCTTGAACCTTGCCGGAAGTGTGATGATGAACTGAACCCTTCGGAAATTTTCCCACGTCACATTGAATCGGCCTGTGAAATGGAACCAATGGAGCAATGACAAAGTGAATCTGCCTGGTTTAGGTGACCAGCACTATTGCTATTGATTTCAAATAATGCTAAAAAAGAAATAATGCTTTTTGCTCTCACATTAGGTTACAGCACAGAGACATTTAGTTTACTGCTTTATTTTACTTTAGCTTAGAGACTGGAAATAGGAAACCATCTAGCCTGTATAAAAACAGAAATGTAAAAATTCTTTATTATTATATATTATTATTATATAATTTATTCTCTTCCCATATGCGTTACAATTAGTTATTTTTGCACTTTGATTCAACAACTGAGATATACTGTGTTAAATAATAGGCTGCAAAGGTGATGGTAGGTGCATTTTATCACCTTCTGACAGAATGAGACAAGCTGTTTATCCCTATTTACAGTTGTTATGCTATGCTAATTTACCTGCCTTCTAACTGCAGCCTCATATTTACTGTACAGATACAACAACAGCATCAGACTGTCAGGAAGAAAGCAGATTAGCATGCCTCTCTCAACATTTAATACCTGTGATAGTTAATTTGTGTATAGTGCTATAACCACACAGCTACCAATATTCTATTTCATAAAAAGTGAATCAAACAGTCTTATAGTGCCAGTTTGATATATTTTACACTTTTTTAAAGAAAAAATGTTAGAAGTTATTTCTGAAAACATTTACAAATATGATTAATGTTTCTGTTTTATTTATTTTTATCATTTATAACATAATGCAGACTTATTGCTAAATCATAAGTGGATAGGTAGATGGTGTTCTGTAATATTACTATTATTATCATTAAAGTTACAGTTTTTACTACATCTGTAGTGTCAAAAGTAATTATTACTCTAAAGGTTTTGCCAGAGTATCTTCTTGTCTTCTCAGATTGTCACTACAGAGGTACAACCTTCAAACAATCACACAGACTCTGTGATAAATAAATAATTTACTGGATATAAACATTTCCCATCAATCTCAGACATGTCTTTTAGTCTTTTAAAATCAGTGATATGAACTCATGACCTATGTCAAATACAGTTTATATCAGAAGTTAGGGGCATGTCTTATGATCTCACTATTGTATTTTATCAGAGTGTGTGGCTTCAAAACTTTTTGCTTTCTCTGTTTACTACTAATGTAAATCACTTAAATAAATGAGATAATGTCATTGTGAATCTGAATTAATCTTCCACAGCATCCTTTAGACACACACAAAATGCAATGCCATGTTAAACGTATCCACAAAACCTTCATGGACCATATAAGCTCATATGTGTGGCACTCAGAGGGGCAACTTAAAACATCTTTTTCCAGGTGCATTTTATCAAACTCTCTCTGGATGAGAATTTCAGAGTTCCAGAAGTTCTGTCATTTTGCAGTGAACAGTCCAATTCACATTTGGTAAAAGTTAATGCAAAGATTAAAAACATTATATTTAATTTCTGCCTCTAGTGCGGAAACACCAAAGCAGTAAACACAGCAACAAAGACATCACAGCAACTCAAAAATCTTATTGATTACCATAAATCTAAATATATTGTTTGACTGCACTCTACCCTGCACATGAGAAAGCATAACTGTATAACTTTAATGAATGCGTCCCTCTGGCATACCTCGCCGGAGGTAAGCCTCCAGGACACAAAGGAAAATAATGAAATTTGATTCTGAAAATGGTCCAGGTTAAAATGTTAATTCTAATTTTGCATTACTAAGAACACTTCAAAGAATATCAGCCAAATGAAGTTTCTCTGGATACTTCATCAGAGCTCAGAGTGTTTTGAAATTACTAATCATTTTAAAATGAACCACAACTTACAATAATAATATTAACAATTTGCAGATTGTTACAGTGAAATCTTCACACTGCCTTGTCTTCTCCATATGCTTTGACATGTTATGGAAGTCTAATCAGATGTATATAGTATGACTTATCTTTTGTACTTATGAATTATCTACTTCATGGCCCTCAATGAAAAATAAACATGGCTGCATTTCTAGCTGATTATGCTGTTAGCTTCAAATGCACAAGATATGAAAATTTCCATATACTTTGTGGAGAAGCCACACAAAGCAGGAATCAGCAAACATCATTGTCTGGTTTCCTGTTTCCCTTGAAAAACCTCAGACATAACAGAGCTCCTAGGGTATCAGGGGACTGATAGCAACTGTCTGGTTTTCTGTCTATATCAGGAATAGAGGTTCTGGCTTTGACTGTGAACTGTTTGAAAATGAAACGCAAAATTAATAGAATTAAAATATGTAATGTTTGATTTGACATAACTGTATACATGAGCTATGGCAAGAAGATTTTAAAAATCATTCAGACATTTTAATGAATTCCATGACAGTTTGCCCATAGATTTGTATTTTTCTGGTGGAAAATTGAATATTTTAGCCCAAGGGTGGCTAGAGGAAAACATAAAAGTCATCCTCTTGGAACCACAAACATCAACAGAAAAGGTTATGGAAAACTACCCAGTAGCTTGTTAAACATCTTGCTCTGGAACGGAGTGTTGGATTGACTTTGTCGCTGTTATTAGCCCCTGCATCTCGAAAAGTAAGAAAAGACAGTTTCTACAGTTGCAACCTTGTATGTTTAACAGTCTAAAGTTGGCCTCAGTAAAGTTGAAAATACCTTCAGACAAGTAAACCAGACACAGCAGGCTTGACATTTTAAGGGCTGGAATTCAGAAACTCTTTTGTGACTTGCAATTATCCTGTGAAGACTTGTGGCTTGACTTCAACTTACTTCAAAGACTTGACACATGACCTAAGATTAACTCAAACTGACTTGAAGAATAAGGCTATCAGCTATATTCTATACTTATATTGTCAACATGTCTGATAAAAGACCAGAACTGACAATGTGTGTATGTCTTTCAGTACTTTGCCACTACCCTATCTTGTCTATCTTGTGGTACTCAGCAATGACTGAGCTGTGAAGAACAACAAGGCAGCATCAAAAATAGAAACTGTAACAAGTGTTAATGTACTGTATCCTACAGTAGGACCATAGGACATAATTTGGCTGAGAAATGTAACACCACCAGCTTGGCAAATATTGATAGTGTGAGTTAGAGTATATGCAGGAGTAGTTGGGTCCAAGAAAATTTCTGGATGATAAATTGGACTATAACCATATGCATCACGCTGGAGAGGGAAACTCAGCAACAGTCTTATAGAGAGAACAGCGGCAAGCAAGTTCATCACAATCAGAGCTTCCTCTCTCCTTGTGACTGCTAAAAAGAAAATTAAATAACCACTGAATGCCACACACACACACACACACACACACACTCCAGTGGGAATTCTCACAGCTGCCATTTCTGCCTGCCAGGGCTTGCATCATCAGGTACCAGAAACCTCCAAAGCCTCTGAAAAGCCTCAGAGAGATGAGAGGATCACTGATCAAACTGAGAATATTCTGAGTCACCCACAAACCCAGAGACAAAAGGTAAAGGATAAAGGAACAGGCTGTGAAATGATTGTCTTCCCGGTGTTATTGTACCCAAACCAAAAGAAAACATGTTTTCTTTTGACAGCCTATGGGTATTTTTCCACATATAGATCCAATTTGTTCACGCCTTATAGAAGCTACCTCTCACATGTCTCTTTGGATCTCGTGGCAATCCTTTTACTGATTCCAACAGTTGCAGACAGAAGCTTATCTGAAGCAGAGAAGCAAAACACACTGTGTTAATTGGAGAGTTACTCCGGAGAAAGGTGGCGGTTGGAGTGACACAGTGAGTGAATCAGCCTTATTCAGAAGATTCTGATTCAAATGTTATTGAAACCTGATTGGTGTTTTGAAGTACATAGCATCACCATTATCATCAGCATCATTGTCAAAGAACAAAAATCTCTCATTTGAAATGACAAAAACTTTTATACTATTTTATATGTATATTTTCTCCTTAAAATAACAGCTTCAAGAGAATAGTACCTCTGAGTGACAGTCAGCAGGTAAAACTGCTAGAATCAGCCCAAACAAATTCTGGAGTAATGACGATCTACAGATTTAGAAGTCATTAAAAACCAGTGTTCATCTCTGATATCCAACCAGGAAACTTTGAAAATATCAAGAATTATAAACAGAGTTTGGTGTGTTTGTTGCAGTAACAGCATTTCCAGTTCCAGAAACCAGGGACTGTGCAGATTTAACTCTATTCGGTCATGTTTTAAAGGAGCAGTGTGTAGGATTTAGTGGCACCTGGCAGTGAGAATGTTAATTGCAGCCAGCTGAATACCTGTCCCCTAATCTCTCCCTCTTCAAGTGTTTTGGAGAGTCTATGGTGGCTGTTAGGTGATAAAATAATGTCAACTACCACATCGACCTCTCAGTAAGTTATTCACCTTGTTTATGTGCACTTGTTTCATCTCAGCTCAGTGTGTGAATATTGTGTTTTGTTGTCACTTACAGCTGTCGTTTATCTCCTCTCCTCTCCTGTTTCATGTGTGTGTCTTTATATACAGTTTATGGTGTGTGCATGCATAGCCCCTTCATACACACAGAGTAGAGCAGCAGGGGGAGACAGGCTGACAACTCAAGTGTTAAGCGCAAGCAAACCTCCCACAAGTGTTACTAAGTGTCTTTAAAATCGTTGGTGGACAGACATTGACCCCAATGAAAGTCAGGCCAAAATATTCTTTTTCTTTTTTTTTTTTTAACTCTCTGCCACTGATGGCAAGGAAGCTAGCCGTTGTCCTCACCTGCAACTTTGTTAATTATTATTAATTATTATACAACCACACCACCCCAAAATAGTCACCCTAGAGGGAACACTGTATATTTAGATATTGTATTTAGTAGTTTGTCTGTAAAACTATAGGTCACAGCTGACATGTAACAGACTGTGACAGGCTGTGACATCATCATAAATATGCTAAAGGCCCTTTATAGAGCCACTGTTTGGTTTGGTTTGTCCGTTCTGGGCTACTGTAGAAACATGGCAGTGCAACACGGTGGATTCCGTGGAAGAGGACGCTACATAGATATAAATGGCTCATTCTAAGTAAACAAAAACACAATGATTATTAGAGTATGTAAAATTTGTTTATTTTCTGTAAATGAAAACCACTTAAGTGCTTGAACTTGGAGCCCAACAGAATTAATTACCCTCTGTGGCTGTAGAGGTTGCTGTTGATCAGCAAAATTTAAAGTGTTGCTTTAAACCATCTTTATTATCTTTTATCCACTGTATTATGTTTTTATTATTTGATTTCTCTCATTTATATCTGCTTATTTATCTTATATCTCTGGTATATTTGTATACTGTCTTATTATTAGCTTGTCAATCATCTGTAAACCGCATGTATAAAAGGTTCTATACAAAAAACATTTGATTGATTAATTGAGCTAATTCTATTGTTGGATGTAGGAGCAAAGTATTAATGCCTCCTGAGAGTACAAAGTGCTGAAGTGTCTTTGTATGTGATAAGCCTTCCAACTGGACTTCCTGAATTTTATCCTCTCACTGGTACATGTGGCAACAGTACTGCAACAGTACAGTGCTATTGCTGGCCTTTACCTGACATTATTGCAAATTACACATTTGTTCCTGCATGTCACAGAGTACTGTAGTGCCACATACTGCCATTAGGAGGAGCTCTGGTTCCTCTGGTTGACAACAAAGCACTCTGACCACAGAGGCAGGAGATGGTGGTTAGTGTGAGGATTTTATCCAGCTCACATTCCTTCTCTGGGAGCCACACACGGCCATAATTTCCCTGAATACTAGACATCATCTCATACATCACACATTTGTCCTCCTGATTGATGCCATTCATGCAAAAAAGTAAGGCGCACCAAAACTCCTTCTCCCCCATCTATCCTTTCTGCCTCCGCCTGCATCCTTCTCTGCCTCATCTTTTATACATCCTGTGTTCACTGCCACCTGTCTGCTCTCTTTCTCGATGCCTCTGTTGTTATTTACTCCTCTAACTCTGATTATTGTACAGTATGTCACATCAGCTAGATGTGGATTCCCTCCATCTCTCCTCTCTGTCTTTCTCATCTTCAACTCCTCGCCTTTGTCTCTTTCGTCTCCTGCTCTTCTTGTGGCTCAGTTAAGCTTGAATGAGAAAACAGAGGGGGAGGAGTGGAAATACTGTAGCAGCAGACTGAGGTTAAGGTTGAGGTGTGGCTTGCAGGGTGGTGGAAGACAGCAGCTGCCCAAATATCACTGTAAGACACACACATGTATATCCATGGCAGAGCAACATGGGAACATGAAAAAAGATCACAGCCTAAGTGTGTGTGCATTATGATGTCGGCCCATGTTGTAAGCACATTTTAAGCTTTTCACCTATACTCTGAACTACAGCGCTGGGTTCCTCTTTCCCTCTTTAGCTTTTTAGACACTGACCAAATTATGTTGCTCAGCAAATTCTTTGTCAGGTTTTGTGACTTGACTTTTGATATATATTTCATTGAATATATTCTGTATTTTATTTCCTGTACAGCAGGTATTGTACAGCAGGTATCACCAAAACAGGGATATACTATTATCATATTACAACCCTTTCTCCTAGAAATTACATATATCCTACAGCTAATTTGCATCAGGAGTGAACATACTGTAGGAAACATAGCTGGAACTAGATTATGCTTTCTATTGACATAACAAGGACATGTTGTTAATTTATACATTTGCCAAGTTATAAATTCTGTTGATACTGAATGTTTTAGTAAACAATTCACAGACAATATCCAACCTTAGAGTACAACTTTTTTATGGTTAAGTTTTTTCACTGCTGGTTAAGGTTAAGGTTAAGGGAAAGATCATGGTCTGGTTTAATACACAAAAAGTCCATGGTGAATACAGACAAAATGTTTATTTACACACTGACATTTACAAGATAAGGTGAAGCTCGATCTCTGGTACAAAAGATGTGCACTTTGTGTGACCGCCATACACCTCACCTTGCAACCCACTTTGCACCCCAACTAACTCCTGGTAACTCCACTGCCATTAATAAATGTGCAGCTTTTATTCATTATTTCAAAAAAGACACAACGTTGCCTCTGAGCATAATCTAGCCAGCAATTATGTTGCCACCACATATATATGTATGTAGTGTATGAACATAATTTCTGGAAGACACAGTTGCATATTAACAAGACCAAGAACCAGCAGCCATGCTAGTGACTGTGAGGCTATGCTAAAGCACAGTGGTGATTTAAAATGAATACTAAAGTCAGCATGCTAACACGATTGTAATGACAATGCTACCATGCTGATGTAATTCCACTATTTTAACATAAAAATATGCTCGGGTCACAGTTTTGTGGGTAAAGTGTGAGTTAAAACAAGCTGTTGCATGGCTTGTGTATTGATAAATAATAGAGATATGTCTGAAACCATCAGATGCGAGACTGCCAACTGAAAAATGTGGATAAAACACTTTCTGTATAAACAAGTATAGTACCAGACAGAGTGAAAATTATGATGCTTTATGGAATGTCTGGGAGGTCATTTAAGCTAGCAATTCATCTAGTAGTTGCTGAGACATTTCACTTAAACCCCATTAACTCCATAATGGCATTAGATGAAAAATCAAGCTAGTGTTGTTTGCTAACTAGCCAAAGTAGAAACACATACTTGGCAAATACCTATGGATGAATTTTGGTGTGCCAGGTCCCCATCACAGATTTATCATGTCATGATCCATACAGACACATAGAGAAAGACAGAAAACAGTCCCTGTTTGCTGTTTATTTCTGCTTTTTCCAGGCCAGCAGCAGAGTGTTTTGCACACTACAATGATCATAGCAGTCAGCATTAATACTTTTGTGCTTGTTCTGCTCTCAAAGAGAAAGAGACAGAAGAGGTGGTGCAAATAAAAGGGAAACCTTTTATGTTTTGAAGTAAGAGGTCATTGTGGCAGCTGGAAACAAGTGTTGCTGACATCCATTTCCATTTTCCAACATAAGTGCTGAATGGGAACAGTCACGGTTTCCAGACAAGATAGATGATAAACTGAAACCTACAAATTCTCCCATATTGAACTTTGGATGAAGCATGAGTGCAAAAAATCTGAAAAAAGATACACTCAGGAAGTAGCCGATTTATTTATTTATTTCTGACTGTGCTTTATATTTATCAAAATGGAGTCTGCAATCATTTTATTATTAAAGGAAACAGTTTTACTGTCAATAGTATTCTTCATTCTCTGGTTCATTCAGATTTTAGACAGTGGATTAGGCTTCTTGAAAGACTACAGTCTCATACCCTCTCTCTCTTGAGCCTGGCACACACTAAAAGATTTTTAAAATGTTTTAAAATCCTGATTTAGAAAATGTGAGAGACCACACACATGATGAAAAATTATTTCACAGTTTCGTTCTTATAGTGTGTGGTGTGCTGTGTTGGTCTTCTCATTGCACACCACACAAACAGATTCTGTACACCGGCAACCAGAGTCTTGACTCTCAAAACTCGAAATCTTGTGCAGTCAAACATGACTTTCACTCAATCAGCTTGCTTCCTGATTGGCTAACACCCCATTCGACGTGACAATCCACAGAGTGCATGCTCAGCTCTCCCCGAACATGAACATTGTCTCAGATTGGGGAGGGTAAAATCACTCTTAACACACCCCACACAACAGGAAAAGATAAGATGATCTTTGAAACCATCGGATAATCTGGCCTTTGCTGACTTTGACTGGGAGGGGGGCGTAATCTTTTGGTGTGTACCCCGCTTTATCTGCACTGATCTTTTCAGTGAAACATACAGCTGCCATATGCTGTCAGACTGTTTTATACTTTATTTTCTTCCCAAAGTCAATTCATTTTACGTCACCAAGTCATTTGGTTTGTACATTTGATTTGCTCTCTTTTAAGCATGGCAGGGAACACTGCCCAGCCTGTGATTTTATAGCAAGTAAGAATCATATTCTTCTGGTCTTGACTGGATGTGAATTCAGGTGAACCACATCACTGCTTATTAACCACATCACTGTTTATTAACTCTAATATGTTCTTTGAACAGGAGTTTTACATGTGACCAACAATTCAACACACATTCAAGGCCCATTTTGCTTCTATTTTTTATTGAAGTAGGTGTTTAGTGGCATAAATCTCTTTTGTGCAATCATTCACATTGTAAGGAGTGGTTAACATTTGACCAAGAGAAGAATGTTAAAGTACATGCTGTTAATGACAATTACTGGAACAAGCAGAAAAAGCAGGTTGCTGCAGATTACAACTATTATTTGAAAATGCTGGTATTTAGCTCACCTTCCCCCACCTTCAGGTGAGAATGAAAGAAATGCATATGTGACTGCTGAGTTAAAATCAAGGATGCTGTTTACAAGTGAAAAGTGTTTGACTTGGAAACAGAACATGTGAACAGACAATGAGCCTCCTTGTCAGAAAATAGAAAATTATCCAACGCAATGGTGCAGTTCTGCATCATGGAGCACTAATGAAAGCGCTGTGGATAAAACTCAAGTACAGGTGCAAACACCTCAGGAGAATGAGGTTGAACAAATTTATTTTAGAGATTCCCAGTCAGACAAAAATCCAGCGTGCAGATAGGAGTGAAATCTGACTCCTCCTGCCAAACAGTATTAAACTGGCTCCTTTTGTCTTTGCTCTCACTTGCTTGCCAGGTTCCTGATAGCATATTCAATATGAAGCTGGCAGAAAATTAATGGCTCCTGATAATAAACAGAACTCGATACTGTTTGCTTAGTCTGTGGGTATGAAAGCAATTCACTTCATAACAGTTGGCAAGAGGCACCCTATTAATTTATGGACTGTCAATATCTGTAGTTAACATTGAACAATGGGAAAGGGATGAAACCAGCAACCACAATAGGTATTTATACATTTCTTAAGTTTGACCAAAAGTAGGATAAGTTCAATTCAAACAAATAAACAAACATTTCTGATATACTACATGTAAATTTCATTTTTATATATATATATATATATTATATATCATATATATATATATATATATAAGCTTTAGTGTGTGTGTGTGGAACGGAAGTGGTCAGAAACACAGCAGGTTGTTGAATGAATTTGTGGTGCTGAGAGTACTCTGAAGCTGCAGGAGAAATGGCCTATGAGAGGAAATAGTTTAGCCATACATAGTTGGCGGTAGATGACTGTGGTTGGAGACCAAAAGGTTTAGTTGGACATTTTACCTTTCGGAGTTGTTGTTGCTATTATTTATATATTTATATAAATATATTTATATATTTATTTATTCATCTGATATTACAGTCAGTTTTGCTGGTAATATTTTTGGGAATATATTTTTCTGATATTTATTTATTCATGAGCTCACATTTTATACAATGCATATTATAAGTTCATAAAAGTATGACTATTGGATAGAAATCAGGGGAACTGATAAAAAGACATTAATTAAGGGAATTACAATAACTAGTTTTACTTGTACAGTACACTGGGGAAGTGCTTCTTCCTTCATAAGGTAAATTCTGAATACAAGACTTTTAGACTTTGGCAGTGTTGTAGGTCTCAGTTTCCTTTCAAGACTAACGGCCCATGGAGCAAAAGCCTCAGAAAGATGTCCGTGTTTTTCTCTTCTACCAGACACTGACTGAAGCCAGTCACTTTCACTGGTGCTGCTTCCCTGAAATCTAATTTCATGCTGCTCTCACCATGCACCATCCTCTGGTTACGCTACTGATCTAATATCTCAGCTGTTAGATTGATTTACATTGCAACAGCTTCTATTTGGAATGCTTCTGTGTTAACATAACAGTCTTTTAGTGTAATAGCTTACATGCTTTTATAATAATGTTGTAGGTTTGGTCTTAATGAGCTTGGACTTGATGTATTCATGTACTTTGTATTCTGTATTTAAGAGGATAAACCAATGTAAATATATGTCTTAAAACATGCCATCCATGTCCCATCTTTACTATGTATTCTGTGTGAATCTAAAGCAAATTTTAGAGAAAACCTGACATATAGAATTAATGAAAAGATTAGATTAGATGTGGATTCATCCAGGCAATGAAAATAAAAAATAAAACTAAAAAATGCTCTCTTCCATGGGCTTTATGTATCTGCTTCAGAAATATACAGAGACAAGTAGAGAAAGGAGAGAAACCTGGAGGGGTTAAAGAAAGACCTGGACTTCCTGCTGAATTTTGAGATCAGTAAGAGACTGAGCTCAACACTGAGATGCACAGCAGGTACATATGTTTCTGGCTGGCTTACAGCTAATATCTGCACAGTCAGTACACTCAGTAGGTATCTGGGTAGGTATCTCCTCCATGATGAATCTGGTACAGTTAATAAATGTAGCGCTTCATTCATTCAAAAAACCTGTGATTACATTTGCCATCCCAACATAATTGGAAAAACATTTTTCTTACATATAAAGAGTAATTTCTAGGAGACAAGGTTGGATAAACACATACTGCACAAATTGATTGGTGGAATTTGTGCAACTGACTTGGCAAAAATCACTCCACTTTTTGTTCTAACACATCTTTAACTGTCAAGCCCTAAAATGCTGACACTTCATGTATAACTAAAATGCTCTTGGGCAATTTTTTGCATTTGTTTTTCCCACAATATCGACTTCTAGCAACTAAAGCTTGATAAGAATTTTATGTTTAGGCACCCAAAGCACTTAGTTAAGGTTAAGCAAAGATTGTGGTTGTAGATAAATATTGAGGAAATCAACAGTGATATGAAGCACAGCACAGACGTGTTTACTTAATTAACATTTATCGGAAACCACAATCTTTCCCTGACCTTAACCAGGGTCACGAACCTCAGGCACCAATTACATTTCCCTGCAAAACAAATTAGTAGAATATGACCTTCACTTCTAGGAGACAGGGTTGTTCGGGTGCTTCCCAGCAATTTCCAGTAAAGATCCAGCTTTAATTTGGCAAAAATACAACCTCAACAAATCTGGCTGCTGGCCTCTCTGCCAACAAAATGAGATTCATATTTTCAAAAATGCTACTGAGCCACAACCGTAACCCTTGAAAGCATGTTCTCTTTCTGCTCTGTTTCATGAGCAAACACAGTAGTGAGAGCTCAGAGACATCAGGAGGAACATGAAACAGCTTCATGCAGCTCAGTATCCTATTTTCCCCCTTTCTCTCCATTAACAACATGCCACTTTTCAATTTGGTCCATACTATGCCTGAAATAAAAGCATTTCAGGGAATTGATCGATACCCATTGATTGCTACACGATATTTTGTTAATCTATCCTCTTAACTCAGGTTGAAATAAAAGCAGCATTCTGGACCAAGTTCACAGATAAAGCTGTATAAACAGACCCTTAAGAATAACCCAGTGGTTTGGTGAAAGCCACCCAGCTGCTTCAGTTCAGCTGAATCGATTTATCCTGGATTTCTCCATAAAACACATTAGACCACTTAGATTTTTTTTTCTTTCTCTCAAACCAAAGTATCTGCAGACACCCACAGCTCTCTCATTCCTCTTTCATCAAAAGTATTCTCACTAAGAGTAAACTTAGTGAGATAGGTTTGTTTCAGACATATGGTGCCCCAGAATATCATGAATCAAGTATACTTTGGATGGGTGAGCTTTTGAGAAGGTAACAGCAACATCTGAACATTTTCCAGGCAGTGATTCTATAGCTGTGATCAGGGAGTGCATTCAGGGAATAGAATCAGAAACTAAAACAAATTATTAGTGGGCAAATAATAAGAAACACAAGAGACATTACATGGTCCAAGTAAGTCTGAGTGATGATTCACATGTACATGCACATGTATATCCACTTTGTGTTTACTCAGACTTATTATAAATGAAACAAGTAAAGAAGAGGAGTAAAGATGAAGTCATATGGGCTGACAGGTAATTCACTGGACAAGTTTGATAACTGTGATCCTTGAACTGTGCTGTTTGGTTTATTTTTTCCCCTCTGGTCATCATAAAGAGCTCATTTAGAAATAATTCATTCATCCAATAATTCATGTATCCTGAATAATGACAGAAGTAATGAAGAAGTAAAAGTAGGAGAATAAATATAGACATGTATTGTAAAAGAGAGGACCTTTGGTTTAACTCCTTTCACTTTGTAATGCATAGAATAAAATCCCTGTATGAGATCACACAATCCACAGATGGATTTAGGTTAGATATGAAAGCACCCTAAAGCTACAGTAAATGAGCTGAAAGGTCAGCTTCCTCTTTCTCTCATTTGGACTCTCCAGTGTGTCTCACCCCATATAGGTTAGCCAAGTGAACAGTGACTGCTATTCATCATCAGACCAGGGTCCTATTTGGCCCATATGGACAGCACTGATGTCGTGTTAATATCAAGCACCAAGGTCAAGACTGGCCAAATAGACCAGCAATCCCTGACTGATTTAAAACTACACTATATTGTTTAGAAATAGCAATGACAGCTAAGGTGAAAAGAAACACATGATAACAAAGTGTGTAATATGGTGAGCAAATGGGAAATAGATGCAACCAAATTACAAATTCTGTATGTTATTTTCAGCCAAAGATGAGTCATAGAGTATGTCTGCCTTTTCACCAAGCAGATGCTCTCAGGTTGATGAGATGCAGATGAGATAAATCCAGCATGTTGGAGTGTGATGTTCAGAATTTTTTTTCTTTCCCACTTCAAGTGCTTTAAAAAGAAACAGCTAAAAGAAGAAATGCTGTTCACCCATTCACAACCCTTTCACCTACAGAGCATACCTCCTTTAAACAGCCCTCCTACATACTCCAGCAAAAAAAAAAAAAAAAAAAATCTTTTTATCCTGCAGTGATGGATTTGTATCTGCTATGCAACTGCTTATAGCAGTGAGGATGATTTGGACAGCTGCAGGCATGGGTTGATTTTTGTAGAGTTTCCTCCCTTCTGTCTTTACTTGTGTGCCTGAAGAGACTTAAAACTTGAGAATCTAAGAAGAATCTAAGAATCTGATTAAATTTCATGTAATCCACTGGTGATACTGAATTAACTATAATATGCACTGTATATGGAGATTAGTCCAAAGTATTACTGAACACATAAAAATAATTATTGAATTATATAAAACAATTATTTATATGATTCAATAAACTGTAATTCCATTTTAGTAAAATATAAGTTTAAAAAACCCTACAGACACACACACACACCTGTCTATTGTGACTCTAAGAGGCAACACACAACTGCTAACATCCTCACAGTGACAATTCTGACATGCTGATGTTAGACAGGCATCATATTTAACATGTTCGCCATCTTTCTTTGAGCTGGGATTGGCTCCATCCCCCTGTGACCCTTAAGGATAAGTGGTATAGATAGTGGATGGATGGACCATCTTTCTTTGTTTACATGCTGAAGTTTGCTAGTTAGTGTTAAACACACGATGCAGCTGAAGCTGATGAGAAATTAGTTTATGCAGGTTTTCTTATTTTCGCAAAATGTTTGGTATCCAGTTCCTATCCAGGTTTTCTCTGCATTAAATACAAGATGACAAGTCAGAGGGAATATACATTTAACACAGTAAAATATATGAGGCTAAATTCCCACAATCAGTTTGTCGTCTTCCAGTGTTATCAAAGTGTTACAAACTGACTTGAGAGTAGTGGATCCCCAGGGTGTGCAGATGTTATTATTCCGATAACTTTGATTTGCCTTTACAGCAAATATTACTTACAAATCAGAGGAATTCCTCCACTTGATTCCTTTTAATTCCTTTTACAAAGGTTTGAGGCAAATTGAACAAAGTATAACTAAAACCTGCTGTTTCCAAGGGGATTTACCGGCAAAGCTTCTTTTCAGCAGAAACGATGAAGGTAGAATAAAGACAGTGAAAAGCACTTTGATAGTGTTCTTCCAGGCTCATGAAAGGTAGACTGTAAAACATTTCAAGGTGGCTGAACTTCAGACATGAGCTCTCTTGCTTTCTTAAAACAAGACTGAACTCAACTTAAAGGTAACCTTTTTTTCAACTCACAAAGTAAGGCGGCATAAGTTGCTTGTCTCTGACTCGTACAACTCCACTCATGCCTAGTTTACAGTTGTTACAGTATGTCAACTTGTACCTGATCTTATGTCTTTTGTTTGGTTTTTCAGATTAGACCATTTTACATCATACACTTTTTAGCAATTCTCCCTGTTTTGTTGTACTTATTGTTGTACAATTATTCAGTGACTTCGCATTAAAAGCTCAAAGGTCCACACATACTGTAGCTGTCAGAGCTTTCAAGTGAGACTGTTCTCACAAGACAAAAAACTGTTTTTCGTTCAAAGGCCAAATAACCCTCTGTATATTTACATTGATTTCAGAAATATCTTTAGCCGCAGCATGAACTATTACTCTTGTCTGTTAGGAGCAAAAGTGTTTTTAAGTAGAGTGATGCTGATAATAGCTCCACAAAACCTTGTAGGGAGGTAGGGATCAATTGATGGCTCATCAAAATGCATTACTTGGACATGGGCGACCACGTATCAAAGTGTCTAATTACACCTGACATTAATATGACTTGGGTGATCCAAGCCCAAGTGGACAGGCAAGACATTGTTGTTTACACCTATGTCTATTATGCATCGCAAATACAAAAAAGTAAATTTATTTTAATCAATATGTACTGAACAATAAAGTTGAATTAATATTGTTTTCACTGTTTTTTTTTTTGTTTTTTTTTACTTTTATGGTACAGTTTTCACTTGCAGTGACAGGAAACAAGCCAGTTAATAAATGTCACAGAGCAGTGACAGAGTACAACCCTTCAGCACAGTAATGTCCATGGTTTACTTTCAATAGTTAATTATCATCATGGGTGGCATGATGGTGCAATAGTAGCGCTGTTGCATCACAGAAAGAGTTCGTCTGGGGGGAGTGTGCATGTTCTCCCTGTGACTGCGTGAGTAAAACAAATACAGTACACTTTTTTGACTAACAAACTACCTCAACAGATTCGATAAGGGATTCAACAGGATTCAGATTCAACAAGCAGATTCAAGACTAGACTAATCTCCCCATCCCTAGTTTAGATTGGAGGACTTGTGTGGTTCTTTATTCACTGAATAAAGAATGTCATTGTTAACAATCACAGTCCACAAATGTATAACGTAACAATGACTTTCTCACTGCATAATAAAAATCCTGTGCTAATGAATAGACACAGTGAATGAATGACTTTATTCTGTGAAACTGATTGGCACATTCAACTATAAATATAGTCTTATTTAGGGATAATAAGACATATTGTAATTTCTACACAATAACAATGTGACATCTTTTAATAATTTACAAGATATAAGAATATATACATAAGCATATATTATTCTATCACTTTAATCACCTTTTGGATTGTGATATAATATAGTAAAGTGACGGTTTAAACTAATTAGACTTTCAAAATATAACCTTTGGATTTTCTCATCTGTTCCGTTTTAGAACCGTACTTGAATTTCAAATCCCGATAGGACTTCATTCCTTCCTCTTTTCATTAGTGAAACGGAGAAACTGTGTCAGCTCAGCAGGGTTTTAGCAGTGGGGAATTGCAAATGGAATCCTTTTAGATTTTGTGGTCCAAGTGCAGATCTGCAGATCCAAGACAAGAACGTTTGTGAACCATGCAGTCATTCTTTCTCTGGAAAGGATATGGAAATGTTTGGTACCCCACTGGCAAAAGAGAGTTATCAAAAGAGATGGATAATAAATAGAAAAGGAATTAGAGGTCAGCCATGTAAGGAATCATGATCAAGAAGACTCTACTTCTCTGTGTGTAGATGAAAGCACAAGATTGTTTTAAGTCAGATCAATAACATTTTTGTTCATATTCTGTTGTTTGGGGGAATGATGACTCTTCACTTCTAGTTGAATAGCAGCAAAATAAAGCCAAGAGCTTCAGCCACCTTTGTGTTTACAATACAAGAGGTTATAATACGCTCTCTGAGCAGTGCTACTTCTTCAGGGCAGGCTGGACACTACAATGAGTCACTATTGGAAAGAGATGAGATGGGCCAGCCAGGCTGGGGCTAGCTGGTTTCTATGCTAATTTTAGTAGAGGAAAAGACACAATACAGACCCCCTACCCCATTACATATGTAAAATACATAAACTTTCATCTGCCTAGGCAAGCTGGACCACAATCCCAGAGAGATCCAGGTGACTGGAATCTACATTATATTAAAAAGTAACAAAAGGCTCATATGGCTAAGCAATCAGTCCAAGTTTCAGGCCCTCACCCAGCATGAAGAATCTAAAATTGAAATATTTAACTCCATACTATGAGCTAAAAAATTAAAATTTGATGGTTCCACAATTTAAGTATTAAAATCTTGATTAAGTTTTCATCATGATTAGTGTGTGGCTGGTTAGCTAGATTGGCCACTTATTATGGTATGTCATTAAAATTAAAGGCTATGAGTGGGGAGCAGAAGGAAAAAGGATGCAATAGTCAAAGGGCTTATCTCAACAGACCAAAATATGTAATCAAGTTAGACTGTAATTAAATGTATGGTCATTAATCAGCAGTTAGCTGACCAGTGATTTTAACTTGGCCCAGACAGCACTTGTGGGTAAGTTTTTTACCACTACTTCAGGAATAATTACGGTTGCAATTACCTGCAAGTTTGAGCCTTTTTCCCCCATGTAAAAAGCTGTTTGTGTTTATACTTTTTTTTATCAGCTCAGTGTAAAATTTGACTTGAGTGTGTGAAAATGGGGATAATCCTAAATCTTTTTGCTAATCTGATAGAGGGAAACATGTTAACACCAACTTGTAAGACTATTTGGGAGCCAGTATAGCAGCAGAAGATATTTAAAGCCATCAGGAGAACCAAGATCCTGTAAAAGCTCATCCAATGTGGTGGTGTAATGTCAGCTGCAGGTAGACATTCCTCTTTTGGCTTTATCCTGCTGAATGTCCATGTCTATTACAGACCGCATCCTGTAATTTTCCAGTGGTTAAAATCCCATCTGGAATGATGAGTTAAATCACAGGAGCATAATGAATATTTTAATCCCTACTTCCACCTGTTATGTTATTCCCATATAAATAGGGCTACAGAACATAATTCAAAAAAAGCACCATTCACCATTTATAGATGCAAATATGAGCAAGTTCTTACTGATGTAGATGCATAAAATGAAACGACTGTTGATTAAATCAAATTAAGGAGGTATAGGGCAATGAAAAGATCTCAAGGACATCTCTAGTTTTGAGAGAGGTCACATCTGTGATGGACTAATGTAGCTCTCACCATAAGGGACACCTTCACAGTTTATAGGAGAAGCCTTGAGGGAAAAGGCCAGCCAGAGTCAGCCGCTCTGTGGGCTACAGGGAGGCCTGTGTGGTCCGCCTGCTGAAATGGTGCCCTTCATTTCCAGACAACGTGCCCTTTTTAAAATACAATCATAGATAGAGAGTGAGTGGCAGCCTTACTGTTGTCTGTTCTCAATGCTACATTCACTCACAAACATGGCCTCAAGAGCCTAATTTGGCACACTGTAGCATGTTCAAAACATGACCTTCAACTCCTCACTGTAATCAGGCTTTTTCTCAGCATATGGATATACAGTACCATGAGTGGCTTGGAGGCAGAAGAATAATTTGCTCTATGCAAATTATAATACTAGGATTATATTCAGTTCAGTCAAATGTCTTTAAAACTAAAACTAAATAAACTAAAAAGAATAAGAAAAGATACAAAAAAGCAAACAAACAACACCAATGGTTAAGGTGTTATGTAAAGATACTGGAATCTCTGAACACTATGTGGTGGGTACACATGACCAACACCGTCTCCTAGATTATATTCCGTTAATAATATATTTCTAAATTAATTGTTTTGCCAGTTACATGGGGAAAACATCATTACGTTCACTGGCAATGATTTATCCAGTCAGGGAAGTGCTATGTTTTTGTTATGCACGCAAAAGGCAGGAGAGAAGGACTTTAACACCAGAGACCAGGGTTCTCATCCTGCATCTTTCATAAATTTAAGGAACAAAAGTACCTTGGTTAAGATTAGGTAAAGTGTGTGGTTTCAATGAAATGTTAATATGGTAAACATATCCTGTCTAACACTTCATGTCACTTTATTGTTTCAATAATTAACCATACATTATCATACAATTGCTACTTTACCTACTACAGGCAGATACTGAATTGCAAGAGTGGATATTGTAGGGGAAACCAATGAAATCTGTGGTCAGTGAAAGTCATATTAATAATGTTTCCTCAATTTTATAAAAACCTAACCCAGGCAGCATTATGTTCCTTTAAAAACATATTTTCTGTAACAGTTAGTAGTAGTTTGTCTGTTCTTTAGCAAGCACATTGCCAACATTTTCAGGGACATGCGGCCAATGTTTTTTCATTTTGACATGCATATTGAAAACACCTTTGCAGCTCAGGTATGTTTGATGGTATGTTTTTGTTTTTGTTTTTTAAAGAAAGGGAATAATCAGCAAGAACATGGCTGTGGTGGCTATGATTTACCCTGTGGAAAAAAATTGATCTTGTTAACCGACTATACTTTCTATCTGTACCTATCTTTACCTGTGCAAGAATGTTTTATTTCCTGCATGTTTTTGAGTATAGTCTACAGAGAAACCTTACTGATTTTTAGATAGAAGCAAAAAAAGGAAAAATCCACACCACCTTTTTCTTTCTTTCTTTTTCTTTTTTACATCCTAATAACTAAATTAAATCATCTCTTTTTTACTTTCTGGTCCTGTTGTGATACAGGATCTTCATTTCAAATCCTTTGCTTCTTTGGGCAATTTTGTAACCAATCTCTCCCATTCCAATAATCCCTAGAGTCGACCCTATGACTTTAACCCCCATCAGCCTTTGTGGTATTTGCTGGAACGTAATTGAGGATCAAGGATCATAAGTCGTCTAGTCTAGTCTAGTCTATATGGATGGGTCCATAGCTATTTGATGACCTATGAGGAAAAAAAAGACAAAGAAGTCTGTTCTGTTTTTGATGTATGTCTATCACTGCCATCTGCATCCTGCAGGCGTTATAAACAATGCAGATTTACAAATGATCTTTGCAGGTTAATGGAAGCTGATAGAATGCCTTTATTCTTATGCAAATATACATAAAATAAATACAAGCCCTAATGTTGACACTGACAAGGTGCAGTGTTTTTTAGGGTGAATCAGCAAGTTGCCCTGGAAACAGGAGTGCACACAGAGGAGCTTGTTTGAGAGTGAGGAGATGTTCATCTTGGGTGTGGAACTCCCAGACGCCAGAAGCAGACCCATGGCTAAATCTGCAGTGGAGTCGCTAACTACACCAGGCATGTTGGCAACTTTCACCGAAACTGCTGATGAACGGCATATCCAGGTGGTCGATACCCACTCCTCCACTGATGACTACCACATTAAGACCTCTGAGATCAATCTTTTATTAAAAGATAAAGCTTCCTGTGATAAATGAAATTTTCTGTAATTTTAAATTAGACTGTTATTTAAATGAAAAACTTTTAAATCTATAATTAATATTGAGTGACATAGTTCTTTCAAGGAAATGTCTTTTTATTCTAGTTTTAAGAGGAAGACTCACTTTTTCAACCAAAGCTTGATTTTCAACTCTGATGGGGCAGAAGCTGAGGGAGGGATTTTTTAAAAAAACCTTTGACCACTGTGGTGTTGTTATTTTCCTTGGATGAAGTTGGAGATTAAAAATGGTGAATTGATGTAAAAACCACACCGAGGTTTATCTTCACCCTATGGCATGAAGAGGTAGCAGGGGGAGCACTGTTGTGCTTGGTATGTTATTCACAAATACTGTATGACAGGAATAGACATTGTGCAAAAGCTATATCCTGTAACCTTTCCAACTTCCCACAAACTTACTGTCAGTTGTTAATAATGGAGAGGATTTAGCATTGAGATGACAGTGATTTTGTTTGACTGGATGCAGGATGTGAATCCACGACTCTGATGTCAAAGTCCTGTGGTTTGTATGCCCACCATTCAACCTGACCACCTCCCTTTGACTCTGGTGCTGTAGATAAAAACAGCACTTCATTCACTCAAAAACACACGCCTCTGAAAATATTCCTGGCAGTGATTATGTTTGTTAGCACAATGTAATTGGGAAAAAAAAAGGTAATACACGTAAAAATGCAATTTCTAGAAGACAGAGTTGCAGTACATCCTTTCTTATTGGTTTATGGTTCTGTAAAATCAGTCTAATACTAATCTAAAAAGCTAAAGATTGGGATTGCTTTGTCAAATTACTATTTCCATGGTCAAGAATGAGCTTTCGTGCTTAGTTTCTTTTTTTCTTTTCTCTTTTTTTTCAGTTATTACATCCAAACCAAAATAAATCAACAACTAAATATCATTTAATCTCAACTGTGACAAAACACAGAGTTTATAGTAATACCCCCCTGTGTTACATTTACCCAGGAGTTATGATTGTGATTGTGATTATGATTATGGTGGAACATGACATGGGACGTATTCGATGAATACAGATGTATGAAAAGATAAAAGCATTTAATCTTTCATAGCTGTGAAATTACTGATGAAGAAAATCTGAGTTGTTTTATGATATGTTTTATCATCAGTCTCTTTATCCATTAATTTCTTTATGCTTTCATCCATTTGATTTTTTCTCATTAGGACAGTGCCCACCTATATTTATTTATTCATTTTAATCCTGTCATTGTGGCACATATATTAGCATGGTGGTGTTAGCATTTAGCACACAGTGCCAAAATGCAGCCTCACAGAGTCACTAGAACGGATGTAGACTCCTCATTCAGTGTTAAATGATCAATTTATAAATGGATAGGGGAATTATTTATTTATTAATTACAATTTTATTATACGATTTTACATTTACGTACAAATGTGACTTTCATCTGTGATTCAAATGTTTTTTTTTTATGACTGATGCCACATTATATCAGCATCTGAATGCATCTTGTCCTCTGTTAACAGTTTGCTGAAAATGTAATGATTTACGCTCTCACAATTCATCTCAAGAAAAACTTTGAGCAGGCTTGATTTTTTCACAGTTGGAAAGGATGGAAACAGACTCATATCACATATCAGCTGTAGTGCTGCTGACCGCACCAGGGCTGTTGGTCACCTTCACTCCATGACTGGTGATGAATGGTAGGGTATATTGAAGTGGTCGATGCCTGGCCCTCCATTGGCTACCACCTTCAGTGAGGGACGCAAACTAACCAGGGAATGCTCAGCTATAGGGTAGGAGCAGAACACAAACATGCCTGGATATTAGGACTGCGCAGCTGGGGGTTTTGTAGGAACTCTCTACTGCAAATGATTTTAAAGTGCTCTTTCATCACGTCAGTTACCTTATCAAGGAAACCATGCTCAACCCTCTCCTCTGAGATCAGAGCCCAGGGTTTGTCAATTCCATTACCTGGAGGGATGAAACACAAAGACAAACACATTAGGACTATCCAAACGCTTTGGTGTTTGTCAGTGTCATGGAGGGGGAAACTCAAAACTCAAAAAAGCTAAAAGCTGTTTCTCTGTTTGGATTTATGTGGTATGCATTAGCTGATATTCATCTTGTTAATGAAGCTGACCTCTACCATACCTTTTTAAAATTTGCATGAATTCCTGTATTATGTGTGACTGGAAGGAGCAGTAGTAGAAGGCATGTTGAGTCCAATTAGGATTTTGTACACCAGTTTCTAAGATACCTAAGTCACTCAAATCTCATTAATCACACAGATATTAAAGAATGATTATGAATAATGTCCAAGATATTTAAAGGATGCTTATGAATGTTGTGTGAATGGACTGGCAATGTGCTCTGTGTTCAGTGTTCCCTCTGCCCTGGAAGAAATAATACTAAAATGATGCTAAACTAACTTCTGGAGTTGTGTTCATTGAAGGCTGTTTTTCCCAAACCAACCAGAGGTGGAAGTAAGAATGGTTATGTCATCCTTCTATATTGCTAGGTAGCCATCTAGGTGCATTCGTGAAAAGTAGTGACAGAAAAATGGTCACGAGATGGCCGCAAACATGGATGGGACCTAGGTGAAATGTAATGGTAAATAAGCCTGATTACCAGGCCAATACATCCCATCACAGGGCTGACCATAAAATCAATAAAATCACAACAGAACAAAATATTAAGACAATTTCAAACACTGCTACTTGCAGCTATTGTTACAGATTTCACAGATGGCTGGCACTATTACATCCTAATTTTTCATCCTCATTGTTTACTTCAATAGCACTTGATGAGAAAATGAAGCCTAGACTCAGCTACAGATTACGAGTATCTAAGATTATGATTCTCTGCACCGGCATGAGGCAGACACAGGCTCTGGACACAAAAGCAAATGTTTGACACACAAGGAGGGAGACAGCAGACCCTAGTAGTCGTTGAAACATAGGAAAAGTCATTGTCAATGTTAAAGTAGAGACAATTTCACATAGATCTTCTCATGTAGGAAGAACACAGTAAAAAACGTTAATATGTGTTTATTATGTGAATTTAGTTTACAATAGGGAAAACACTGTAAGAAACTGAGTTTTGCAGCAATAAGAGATTTGAGATAAGTGATTTTATTTTTGCAGTTCACACTAAGAAGAAATAAATAAGTATTCTAAGATCTTAGTTTGTTTTCATTCTTTCTTCATATATCCTTAGATGTATCGTGAGTGTATCGAATCGTGAGCCCTGTATCGAGTATCATACTGAATCGTGAGTTGATCTAATCGTTACACCCCTAGTGTTTATTATTACTTTTTAGGTGAGACTGCAAATTAGCTATTCATTAAAGTAACAAAATGCTGTGTCATCTGTACTGGAAGTAGGCACACTCAAGTCATTACGATTATATCATATTAAAACACTTTGAATTAGCTGTTGAGGCTCTGCTCAATTATTATTAGATTATGCTGATTCAGTGTTTGTACATTAAAGTAGAATGTGTTAAGTCAAAAATGTTTATATGTTTAAGTATTATAAAATGGGAAATATTTTGAATGGCATTTAAACTTAAACTTAAACTTTAAACTTTTTCATAACACTTAGTTTGGGGTTTTCAGCTTTTTAGCTGGAATGTGCTGAGTTTGTCTTAGTCTTGATAGTTCCTGGCTCTCTATTAAAGAAAATCTGACCTCTCATCTGTACTCTTTAAGTGTTAGTGGCCAACTGGTACCAGCTTCATGATGGGGATTGGCAAAATAACCAATGGTAAGACCAATGGTCAACAGGAAAGACAAAGAAAATCCAGCTCTGGGTTTTTATTTAAATGTATGAAAGAAAATCCAACTTGCTAATCATGTTTGGTTCACTTACGTTATCGATTAAGTAATTAACACTGTCCTTACAAGCAAGTGCCCAAAAAAGCCATATGTTTATGTTCAAGTGACAAAACTTTCTAGTGGCCCTCATATTCATGATGAGAGCAAAGGACAAAGTAAGGTGAAGTTATCCTAGATCAGCAAAGTCCATTAAAGGAGGTCGCATGGCTATTTTAAGAGAGGTGGATTTGTGGTCTGTTCCCTATTACTGTATGTCTCCTACTTTGAAATGCAACTGCAACATGAAAATAACAAGCACTAGCAGAGTCCAGGCTATGTAGACAACAATTCATGTTAAATAATATTGTTAGGCACCTACCACTCTCATCCAAGGTGTCTAAAAAGTTTGTCAGCCTTTCTACCGTTTTTGTAACATGTATTTCAAGCATACTGCTGCCTTTACGTGAGAGTAAAAAAACAAAAAACTGTGATCTGTTCCTGTCTTTCACTGAATCCTGATATGTCAAGGTTTTATTATTTTTTTTTTTTGTTGCAAAGGTGTCTCCCTGTTTTGTAAAGCTGAACCAAGATGCAGTCAAATGTAGCATGTAAGACCTCCAGTGTGTCCTCAACATCTGTTCACTGAAAACTGCCAGCAGCAGTTCTTAGTAGATCCTATCTGCTATAACAGTGCTCATACACTATAGAATAACAGACACATAAGCAAACATTATTACGTAGTTTCAACATTAACACAGTGTTTCACGGCTTTCTAAAGGGAATGTCAAGACAGTAGAGGCTTTTTTAGCTTTGGTATCTACCTATTCTCATCTGTTTGTTAGGACTTTTAATAGCCGGTGTTTTTAAAAAGAAGCTTGTTGCCATGGATCACCATGAGAATACTGAGGCTTGTTTTGTGAGGGGCTGACAAGTCTCCAGGCACATGACATTACAGTCACCCTCTCTCTTCTCGCCACCCTGCCTCATGTTTCTGTCAGCTCAGATTGTGTAGGAGCTCATCAGTGTTGTGGCTGAGAGGAGAGTCCAAGGAGTCAGACACCTCTTGTTATCTTGGGGACTGAACTTGTGGGAGGAGTGGCTGTCAGAATTTGGCGACATAGTGCATGAGGACACCAGGGGCAGTCCGAGTGGGGAGCAGGTTGTGGGTTTCTTTTGTCAAGGTGGCTTTATGAAGAGTGAGGCAGAAGTGCCCCCACTTTGGCTGCACCTTTTTCAGCCCATTGTTATTCTGTTATTTATTCTGTTGTTATTATTATCATTGTCATTATTATACAGTATTTAATTGTATAAAGCCAACCTCCACCTGCCAACCCAACTCTCAGAAATGTCTGAGAGGGATTTTATGACTGTACAGGATTCTTGCATGGATGAGTTGAGGGTCCTGTAGGAATAAAAACCCATTATAAAGACTTTGCTCTCTGTATGTGTACAGTTGATGCTTTCACCTTGACAGACTGCTAGCAATTTAATTAATATGGTAAAGAGGGAAGGAGAAAGAGGACATCCTTGCCTATCTCCTCTCCTACAAAGTGAAACTTTGAAATCAGTCCACTGGTTCTGAATTGGTCTTAGGTTAAGTGTATGCTAGCAGAAGCCAAATTTTAGTAAAGCTTAACTGTTAACATGAAAACAGAATAAGATTGAATAAGCTGTGTGAGTTAGTAGGCTGATTCTCTTCCTTTTAATAAAACATATCTGGTCAGATAAGTGTTAGAAGAAATTACTTTTTTATCCTTCCAATTTGCAACACATTTTCAGTGTGTGTCTGAGGTTACCATCCAAATTATGTTTTTGTTTTGTAATGAACACAGTGAGGAAATGATGTTGATTAACATATTTGGAGAGTCACAAAATAATTGTCCTGAATGTATCAGTAAAAGATTCACTCACAATGTATGTTGTGTTTTTCAGGCAAAATATCTGATTTTGCAGTACAATATCCGCTGGTAGCAACAACAGCATTATTAAACTTTTTAAAATCTTTCTTAGGGAAAGATAATGGTCTTTGTTTAATAGTCTTTACAAAACATGATGTGATTATCAATATTTACCTCAATACCACAATTTTTCCCTAACCATAAAAATCTGTCTAAACCTAACTACTCAGGGGATTCAGGATCTGAATCCAACTCTCTGCTTTCTCTGGTTACTTGTTCCTCTGTTAAATGAGGTAGGTTTATTTTACTCTGGAATTTATTGATATGTTCAACATCAAGCCCATTGGCTTGGGTTGTATCTTACCTTATATGTTTGTGTACCTGTGATGCAATCTGTAGCCAGTGTTGAGAAAGTGGCTGGTGATGAAAATAGAATTGTGGATGTGTAAATAAAAGTGTGCTGGTTTGTGTGTGATTAAAAGTAAAAGAAGAGGAGAGAGGGCAGGAATATGTAAAAATATGGGCACCTGAAGTGAAAATGATGAGTGAAAGGGACATGGTCCATGTATACAGGTTTAGTATAAAGATAAATGGCAGAGTCTAAAATTGTGCAATTTGTCAATGGAAAGCACTGCTTTTCTTTTTATCGAAGGGAACTGTAATGTTGAATTTTGTGAATTTTTTCTGTATTTCTTAAGCAAACAGTTCATTAATGCAGAAGTTGTTTCATCTCTTTACCTTCCCTTGAGTTATAAGGAGCTCAGAAAATTCTGCAGCTTATAGGTCACTTCTCCCTAAAATGTCTATGGTCGTTAGATATGTTAGGTTGTAACATATCTTTTTTTTCCCACAGGTGGAAAGTCTCTATCAGGTCACTGTTTTTAAAGTGATCAAATTTGGCAATAATTGGTGCTGATGGTGGTGCTGTTTTTTAATGTCCATAAGTAGTGAACTTGATGGAATTATTTACCAGCATCTTCAACCTGGTGTATTTCTGTGGCTACTGTGGCTCTATGAGCCCTGACAACACTTGTTTCTTAGTCTGACTGAAAGTAGACACAAATTCTAGCAGATAGGAATGACCATTATGGTAACTGAGGATACATCCAGTTCAAATTGCTGGCTGACCTCCTTCATAACAAGATGTCTCTCTCGTAATATGTTTTTTTTTCTTTTCTAGTGCTAATTATCAGACACAATTGTGACCATTTCCTCTCAGCCTCAGTTATAATTTCACTTCACGATGGATCCAGAAATATAACAAGATGCTAATGTTTAATGCTAATCTCTCACAAGTGTTTCAGGAGTTGGAGGATAATTGCTTCTTATACCTCATGCAGTGCTGAGCATTAGTCCAAATGGCCTCAGTCTTTTCTTCGGTCAGTTTTGGAGATGGGAAACAAAGAAGTCTAGGGTCAACATTTCCCTTAGTAGCAAAAGTTTTCCTTCTCAGTCAGGTGTGCAGAGCAGTGACTGCAGAAAATCTGTAGGTTTTCACGGTATGTTGCCTTTCAGGACGATCCTGTCACCTTTCTGCCTGTTTAATTAGCTCCTCGTCTACTAGGGATGGGCAGATCGATCCTGTGGGATCATTACCACGATATTCACAAGCTACTTATTTGGTATCGATTCCTTTAAACAATATTGATAGTAAAATTATATAAAAAGAGAATGTGGGTGGCTGCATCACTACCAAAAGTTCTCAGTGCTTTTGTATCGTGTTTGTGTTGAAAGAGCCCTGTAGGCTATTAGCTGCCCTATGTCACGTGACTCCGAAAGCCGTGCGTGCGGCAGCACTCACACACAGTCTTGCACTTTCACGTAAGGTGTGAGAGATGGTGAACGCCAAGAGGAAACACAGCGTGATTTGGAGCTACTTTTCACCTGTAGATAAAAATACAGCGAGGTGCATCAACACAAGTAACTTCTGCATATATTTAAAAACAGCACACACTGATAGTTATGAGGCTGAACAAAAACAAGAAGATGCCCACACCTCCATATCTTCCACGCCACCCTCTGTCTGACACTCACACACACACACACACATTATTATTTAGAAAAATCACATTCAGTTTTAAGAAATTATCAGTATCAGTACTGGTATTGAAAAACTGTAACAAAAAGTATCAGTAGCATATCAAATTTAAAAAGGTTGCTATTGCCGATCCCTACTGTTTACGCTGGTTCAAATAAATGTGTTCAACCACCACAGAAACACCTTCTCATAACATAATAACCTACCACTGCTTTTGGCATTTTCATCAAGTCATTTGGCATTTTCCTCAGTTTCCTCACAAGACAGTGTAACTGCTGTGAGAGTTAGCTTCACACTTATGCATCAGGCATGCAAGGATAAATATTCTGGGTATGATTGGCCAACAAGTTGCCCAGATGATGTATCAAGCATAATGGCCGTTTCTCTGCTTTAATCTGTGCTTACTTCTAGTCAGACCCAGAAATAAGTGTTTGAAATGATTAATGTAAAAACCATGTTTAATTGCTATAAGAGGCTCATAAAGTGGTTATCACAACTCATAGAATGAGACACACATATATAATATTTAAGAGAAGATTTTTGTTTGAATTCCTGAAAATACCTTGTGCAGTGGCTTAGCAAGTGAAATCCTTGTATCAAGTGATATTGGAGTGTCACTAACTTCAGGGCAGAAGCCTCTGTCCGTGTGAGTCAGAGAGTGAATTAGACTTCTTGAAGCTGGTGTATAGTTTACAGAGAACATTTTATGTCCTTTTTTCCTTTTCCTAATTGTGTTCCTCCAGTCAAAGCACAGTATTTCAGATTGTCAGTGGTGGTAAGCACAGGAGGATTTATGTCCTTAGCTGTTTTGTTGTTGGGTGGTTTTTATTCAGCAGCAGGGCACTGCAAGGTCTGGTGGTCATAACATCATCGGTCTGATCATATATCATGACATTCCTTTTACAGCAGTAATAATATCTGCTACATTCCAGTTTGTTTTTCTGTATGTGGCATGTCATGGTTTGTACAAGCCAAAAATGTTCCTCATCAGCAGATATCAGTGCAGTACACTGTGTAGAATGAGGCTTCCAATAATAGCTCTGATGCAATGATGAAATTGGCTGGAAAGCTTCACTTCACTTCAGAAAACCCTAATTTTGCTGTCAGTAGTTAAGACAGAGTGTGAGTCACTCTCTATAAATACTGGGACTGAGTTGTTGATGGCGTAGAAGGCGTAAATCCCTTTAAACAGGTCAAAAGTGTGTGGATTAAATCATGTCCTAAAATGGATGGGCACTGTAGCTTTTGGCACCACTCTGTCAGACTTAAAATATGCATTTTTCAGCATTGTCACTAAGCAAAAGTAATCTCAACCTGGTTTCATGAACATGGCAATGAGCTTGTTGTTCTTCAGTGGTCTGTCCAGTCACCAGATCTGAATCCAAGAGAAAACCTTTGAGATGTGGTAGAGTGTGAGATTGGCAGAATGAGAGCACTCTGGAGGCCGAATGGTTACAGCAGATGCCACATAGCCACACCATCCATGGTTTGAATTTGGCCATGGACCTTTGTTGCATGTCATACCCTTTCTGTCTATTTCCTGTCTGCCTCTTCACTAATAAGGGGAAAAATGCCAAAAAGAAAAGAAAAAAAAAAATCTGTTAAAAAAAGAAAAGGCAGCATGAATGTGCAGCTGACAAATCTGCAGAAATGATGTGATATAATCATGTCAACATGGAGCAGAATCTCAAGCGAATGGCAACATCTTGCAGAATCCATGCCATGAAGAAGCAAGGCTGTTTTGAAAGCACAGTACTACCCAGTGTTAGTATGGTGCTCATAATAAAGTGCTTGGTGAGTGTAGATGAACTCTTATCATTTCTAACCTTTAGCCTTGTGGGTGGTACAGTACCTGACACTACTGTTAGAAGGTGTTCTTTCTGATGCTACATTTTCATTAGTGCAAAATGTCAACACTCCAGAGAGTTAACTTGACCTTAAGGCCTTTGGGAACACTTTGCTCATCATTTTGCTCATATTATGCAACTCTTTGTGGAATATTAGGGTGGCTTTTTCCAAACAAAGGTGGCGCATTTCAGGTAAAAAGCTCAGCAGTCAGTAATAGCTTGTAGACCTCATGTGTATTTAAGAGAATAGACAAATTGACATTGTGAGGGTAACAGAGAGAGGCCACTATGCCTCCTCCTCTGAACACATTTCAGCCACAGAGAGATGTCCAGCTGTCTTTTTGCGTACATTTGAACATTTGCCTTCTACTTTTGAATGTGAATAGCTTTCCAATAGCTAAAAAAAGAATAAAAACTCCCTGGATAAAACTGCACTCTTCTGTTACATTTTTTTCTTTGCTTTTTCACACCTAGGATGTAGGAAGTTCTAATTCATGTTGAGTGGTACAGGGGAAAGTCCCCTCAAGTTAAAAGAGCAGACAGCCCAGGATTTTGTCTGTAGGACCAGCACCATCTTCAACCATGCCTCAGGAATCCTGGCGAACAATACATCAAGTGAAATTCCAAGCTAAGGAACCTCCCTATCTACAACATAGCCCCTCTGTCAAGACATTGATGTCCCCCCCCCAGCCATTCAAGACCTTTGGTAGCCAAATGTCTGGTATGTCTGGTTTGCATCCCATTGTAGGCAAGCACAACTTAATTATTATCTCACCATTCAATCCTACCCTGATTTTTGTAACTTAAATTATGACAGCTCCCTGTGTTCCTAATTTCTTCTCCTTTATGTTTTTTTCTGTTCTCTTACTTATTGGCTTTAGTTTTTCTTTTGTAACCGGAAGCAGATCCAGGATGCAGAGAGGAAAGATTTAGAGTTTTGATGGAAGTAATGAAAAAGAGAGACTGGTGGGTGGTTTGTAGGTAGATGTTTAGGTTGGCAAGGTGGAGACTGCTGATGGCCCAGGAGAGTGGCAAGGCATAGCAGGATCCACGGGAGACAACACAATAAGTGAATTGGCAGACTGGCAATCGGTGGCACTGGCAACACTGGAGCGCAGGGGAAACAAGAATCAGCTATTTGCACTGGGACACTGGAAGTTACTCTTACAAAAATTCAGAGTGGCTGAGAAAGTGATACCACGTATGAGGTGGAACAATCTGGCGAAGAATGGAGGGAAAGCCAGGGTCTTTATACAGCAGTGGATGAGTGAATGTGGAACAGGTGAGCCAGTGAAAGGAGCTGTGCCACGCCTACAGGGAGAGCACACACACACACATACAACACACACACACACAAGACCAGACACTGACAAATAAGGAGGGTGGAGACAAAAAGGAAGACAGGGCAGGAGAAAAAGAAAAACACAAGAAACACTAGGAGAAGATATGAGGCCCACAGGGAGCTGTCACATAAATAACAGACCAAAGAACAGAAGTAGATCACCTGGCAAACCAGCATAAAAGCAGCAGACAGCTTGGAATGTTTAGTGTCATTTTGCTCAGTCTCAAAATGCTAAATCAGGTAGTTATTAAATCTATTAAGAATACTAGGGCGCCTGCGTAGCCAAATGGTTAGGGTGCGTACTGCATGGCTGCATGACTTAGTGCCTGGAGCAGCTGATCCACGGCTTGACTCCTGATCGACCTTTACTGCATGTCAATCCCCTACTCTCTCTCCCTGTTTCCTGTCTCTCTTTCACTGTCCTGCCAATAAAGGCTAAACCCCCACTATATATCATGTGATTGTGATGGAAATGATATGCTCAGACGAAAGAGTAACAACTTTGAAAAAGTAGGGACAGCCTCTGAGAACTGAACAATACCTTTGATTGACTAGAATGTATCTTCTGGGTGGTCAGATCAAACTGGTTAAAGTTTCCAATGACAGTCTGAAAGAAAAGAGAAAAAACTGCATGTTAAGGAAGCTCTCCTCCATCAGACCTTATCCCTCTAGACTCTGACCCACTCATTCATCACATTTCAGCTTCATATTGAAGTATTCTGTACCATCCATGAGTGCAACACAAATTCGCTCTGCAACATAAGTACATGCAAATATTCTATAAACCTCAAATAAACTTCCTCAAACCCTGGTGCTTTCATAATTGATAAGTTTTGCATGCAACCATTCAAAATTCATTTACTCATTAATTCATTCATAGCATTGTACTTTTGTTCCCCTTTGCCTTTTGTATCTTCTGGTGGTTCTAGTGTTTGATATTTGTTACTGCAGCATCAGTGATGAATGTGTTCTGTAACCACACTGAACTTGTTTGGGATGAATAAAGATTAACAACAGTCATAATTCCAATTTATCTCTCTTGTTTGCCAAAAAGAAGGGCTGTTCCCCATTATTATAAACACTCTCATAAAGAATTATCTGGCCAGATGAATAATTCTATATGTGAGTTATGTTCAGTAATTTTTCATAAAAATCCCTGCAGTGAAAAAAGAGAAATGAAAAAAAACAGAAGAATGAAAACAAGCTTGATTAGATAATAAGGATTCTCGTTATATCACCCATAGCATATACTTACAATATGGCTGTGTTTATGTTGTTGTAACCATACTGGGGAGGCTACTGAAGTATTATCATGCTGGAAGTAGCCATTAAAAGAAGATGGCTATAAAGGAATGCACATGGTCAGCAACAACACTCAGATTGGCTGTAGCATTCAAATGATAATAGATTGCTGTTAAGGGGCCCAAAGTGCCAGAAAAACATCCCCCACACGTGGACTGTTGACACAAGACAGGTTGGGTTAATGGATTCATGCTACCGATGCCAAATTAGGTCCTACCATCTGCCACAGTTGTTTTTTTGGCACATTTCTGAGTAAATTCTAGAGACTGTTGTATATAAAAATCCCAGTTGATCAGCAGTTTCAGACATTAACTGAAGCTCCTGACCTGTCTCTGCATGATATCCATATCCATTGTACTGCTGCTACATGCTGATTGAATAATCACATGAATAAGCAGGTATGTAAATGTTCCCAATAAAGTGCTTCGTGAGTGCAGGTTTCTGTGTAATGACCGCCATCTTTCTGCAGCGTGACTAGAACACAAGATTTTGTTGGATATAAAATACATCAATTGAACATGATCTGGGGTTTGGCAGGTTTGCCAAATATTGACAGTCTTGTTCTGTCCAAGTCTTAAACCTTACTATATTATGGTGGCCAGATGTAATAATTGAACTGTGACAGCGTTGATTTGCAAGCTGCCCAGGCACACTGATATTTTTTTTAAATTCATTTGATATTTATACTGACTGAACTTTTTTTCAGCAAAGAAAGGAAGCATTTAAAAGTGCTGGTAATGCTCAGCTGGGTGCAGGAACTGACATTTTCCTCCTCTATACCCATCATCAAGTCTTACTTAAAGACTATTTTCAATTAATGAGTAATAGGTAATTGTCAGGTAATAGGTAATTAATTTTCACAATTTGTTCACCTGCTTTCCTCTCAGCTCCCCAGGAACTGCACAGGCTGACAAGACGACTGGTTTTCAGGACGGCGGAGTGATAGTGTGGAGTGAGCCGATGCAAACTTTAATGTTTTGTGTCTGCTGTGAAGCCAGTATGTAAGAAGTAGAGCTGATGGTAACATATGTCACAGAGGTAACATGTCTGGCTGCAGCCCTAAACTGTATAGTGGAAATTGAGATTGTCACATAATGCCATCAGGGAGGTATCCGATCTGTCCCAAAATCAGTCTGCATCAAGGACCACAACTATACAGCCAGAATCATAAAGAAGAACCATCTTCAGCAACAAGAAGAACAATGTGTATAACATATTTTGCCCCTATAGAGCCCTGATCTCAACATCATCAGGGCAGTCTGGGATTACATGAAGAAACAGAAAGCACTGAGACAGACTAAATCCACAGAAGAGCTGTGGCAAGTTCTCCGAGATGCTTGGAACAACCTACCTACCTAGTACCTTGAAAATGTGTGTGTCAAAGGGTACTAAGGAGAACTGGTGCTATTTTAAAGAAAAGATGATCTCACCAACAATTTGATAAATAAAACCATTTATGGCATTATTTTTATTTAATGCCTAAAACTACTGTACACCTGACTATGTAGCTTTTCCCTTATCATTTTATGCACAATGAACTGTGAAAATTCACCAGGAACAAATGTTCAAGAACATTTCTTTAGTCAGAGGAAACTGCTGTTGATGACATGAATTTTCATCCAAAGAGAATTCAGTAGAAAAATGGTCCAGAGCTTTGTATACAGTTGAATACATACCTTTCAGACAGGCACTTCACTCTGTAAATGTACTGGCAATTTGACTTCTTGTCTTCATGTTTTAAAAGGATCCAGACAAAGTTTTTTATGAAAGTAACAATGAATGATAGGGCAATGTAACATTTCCATAATGCTTTTGACTCACCTACATTCTGGATTGAATGCAGTCACATCAGCCTCACAAATACACATACATCAGAGAAAGAGATTATTGTAAATGCATGTTTGAATTATTTAAAACTATAGAGATGTTCGCATATTAAGTGAGCCTGTGAAAAGCTTTTTCAAAGAGAGGTTTATCCCTGGCAGCACAGGGCAGGAGAGAAAAAAAAACCATTGGAAAATCCCATTAATCAGCCCTGTCCTCCTAAATTTTTAATTTTCATTGAGGATTGCTTACAGAATGAAAATCTAGTAAAATGATTTGCAGATAAAATCAACATAGGACTGAGAACCAAAACTTTATGCCTTGTACCTGCAGAAAAGTTCTTGTAGTAAGTGTTGCAGGGATAAATCTGTGTGTATGGAGTGATCATAGATTGGTTTGCTGCTAGAAATCTTATACAATGTGTTATATGACTAAGACATAAGGAAAAATTCTGCATACAACTTATAACGGAGACCACACTGTAAAAGATCATACAGGAATTTAGCGGAATCAATTATCTTTTCTCAGTGTTTTCTCAACTTAAATATTCTAGTTTTCACACCACTGCAGGACATATAAACATGAGTTGTTCTGACTTGAAGTCTTTTGACTTGATATGAGCTGAATGCATGTAATGCACCACTCAACTCATGGGATTATGTTTCTAAAGAAACATCATCAGCATATTAACAGACTTCCCAGCATGCATTGTTTGGAGTTAAACCTCTCAGAGACCCAAATATTTTGTAATTTGTTACATGAGGAAAACCTGCTATATTTTTAATACATGTTAACTCATGGTGATTACTTTTCATTATAATGAAAACAGAGGACAGTTAGTTATCAGTTCAGTCTCTACTGATGTACAGTTAAAATGTAACATGGTTACTATGAGCTAGAGATAGACCGATATGGTTTTTCCAGGGCCGATACTGATACCAATTATTAGTAGTTAAGGAGGCTGATAACTGATATTTGGAGCCGATATTCATTTGCAGTAAAAGTGAAAATATTGGCGTCAAAATTTTGAATAATACAAACTCAAACAAACTTCATTTAAATGCCTTTAAGCATATGTTTATTAAACAGCTTTTCAGATTTTATCTTAGTCAATAGACATCTTTGTTTTAAAATTCTAACAAAAAGTGCAGGAGCTCCCAGGCTCAGCAGCATGTCTTATAAAGTTAAATGAAAACTTAAACAAATAAATAGCTCCCTGAAGTTTTCTACAATAAATAAAGAAACATATATCTGCTCTCCAGAGCTTCTCCACCCGGCAAAACTTTTTCTCCTCTCCGCCTTGTGTGTGAGCACTGTGCATGCACAGCTTTCACTGCTGATTGGCTGTTACCCGTGCTGTGGCTCTGCTTGTAACCAATCAGATGGTGCTATGCATGGGACAATGCTGGAGACAGAGTAGTGACTGCAGACAGAGAGGCGCGGCTGCATCAGAGCCAAAATAACCCAGTTTTAAATTGATCTCTTATCAACTGTCAGATTAAAAAAAAAGCAGATGCCAATATGTGTCAAAATGACGAATATTGGTGCCGATAATCGGTCTATCCCTACTATGAGTTGTCACATATGTTGTTTTTGTATTATCTCTGGTAAAAAAAAAGAGCAGCTGTTGAAAAAGTGTCTTTCAGCAGCTGAAGAACTGACTCTTTGTGAAAATGTTACTGGCAAGTAAATCTGAGTGCAACATTTCAGTGTGACTGTATAGTTGATTCAATTAAATAGATTTGTTGCATGTTTGTTGAAATTGTTTTCTCAAGTTCAACTACAGTTTTCAAAAAAAGACTCTGAAGTTCAATTAATTCACATTTTTAAGACAGCAGAAGAACTTATGTTTTTCAATTTAACCAGCTAAAATGACTTACAGTGCACAACAGTGAGGTCTTCAGAGTTAAGACATAAAGTTAACCTTTGCCGACCCACGGCAGTGGTTGGCAGTAGTGTGCTGTCACTGGGGATTTAAGCTTTATTCTCTTACTGGAGCATAAAATCAATGTTTCCAAAGGAAAATAAGTAAAAACTACATTCCTTTAACCATTTAAAGTTGTATACTTTTGTCCACATTGTGCCTGGATTATTTTTACAATAGGGTGCTCATTTTGAAAATGACCACAATGGCGGAAAAGATGGGAATCTAATCGATCAATAAGTGTATTACATGTTTATATTCATGTAACTTTTCATAGTGCGTCCATTCCATGAAAGTACATAGTGTTACCATCCTGCAGGCAGAACAGTGGGTGGTAAAGGGCTACTATTTTTCGTCACCTCATGGTTTTGGTATTGTGCTTCGATTGTTGAGCAGAGGAGGATGATGAGCTGCGTCCTGCCCAGGAGGAGCTGACGACCCCTGAGTCAACCTCATCTGTTTCCCCCTGTGGGCAAAGACTGCAGGAGCTCAGAGCAGGCTGCTGCTGAGATGCTGTTCATGTATCACCAACAAAATCTTACTGTGTCTTGCAGCACTCCACACATCACACCGTTAAGACGGGTGTGAAAACAGCTATTGTGTCACATATACATGTAAGATATGGTGAGACAGGTACGAAAAAAATTGAGCTGATAACAAAACTAATGGGAAAAAAAGCCTCAAACCTTGTAGTTAAAGCATAGCTGAGATTTTATTAAACTCTTGACACCATGAATAGTAAGTATGCAGTGCAGTGATTTCATAGTCATAGCTTACACCTGCTTCCTTGTGTGTGCGTTGTCAGAGAGAAAGAGCAGGACTACTAGATTTTCATTTCTCACAGAAAATAACCAGTCAACATATGAAAAACAATACCCCTGGATAAAAAGGCAGTAGGGGTTATGCTTTGTATCATGAATTTGAGAGGGTACATTATTCATCACAAATGCTGTTTCAAATGATCATCACTCAGTAAAATATAATTCATAATGCCTTCTTCCCTAGTAGACCAACCTGACACAACAAGTAGAAAAGTATAATACAACCCTAGTGTTTAATGGTCTGTTGCGCCAGGATACAATGTGACCTTTAAAGGTTCATGGATGAACCGGTGTGACACTTCTCCATTCTCAGTCCTCATTTCCTGCAAAGATGCAGAAGAGCAAGCTCAGCAGACAGCAGAGAGGGATGAAGAAAGAAGAGGAGAAGAGAGGGGTGGAGAGATCATTAACGGAGAATTGATCAGGTCTGGTTCTATCCAGCACTAATGCCAATATTCTTCCAAGGCTGATGTCTTTGCTAACACCAAAACAAGTAATCAGTGGCCCTATTACAGAGACTACAGAAGTTTACAACAGCCCCACTAATGACTTTGTTTACAGACTCAAAGAGAATAATTATTGTGCAAGTGGCAATGTAGTGATCAGGCTGCAGTCTTTTAATTTATCCACAAAGGGAAAGAATCCGGTGGTTCATTTTTTTTTCTGACAGAGCAAAATACTGAGTCTAAGTGTGTTTTGAATTATTCAAAGACCAAACATGTTGTAGAATAGACCTTTCAAAAGTCTTGGTTAAAGTTTTTGTCTTATATGCTCGTAATTAAAATGGCTGCTATACTGTCACCACTACAGCCACACATTGCTCTAATTTGTATGAGACTGCTTTTCATTCAAGGAAAGGCTTGAATGTAATGTGATCATGTAATCAATTTTGCTTTGGTAGCTCTGTATAGGCTCTTTGAATTTTTCTCTTGTATGATTTGTACCTTTTTGGTTCCTTCTTAGAAAGGAAAGAAAGAAAGAAAAGACTTACATAAAGAAAGAAGGGGGACAAAAGGAAAGAAGGTCTTGAGTTGATCCAGGGGAGTGAGGGGTAACATAAAATGATTTAAAGAATATGAGGAGGCAGTCTGTATATTTTCTGTTTCTATCACTACCAAATCTGGAACCAAAATTTGAACTTCAAAGAGAGCCTGTGGTCAAATTAACAAACTAACAAGACTTTGCTTAATATAAAACCACAATAATAAACAAACTACCTAAAAATTAATTACAGTTTCTTAACTCCCTAATTAATTAGATAAAAATGAAATGGTGGCTCTCCTCTACATTCATTCTTGCAATGAGAAAGATAGGCTTGATTTGAATTATTTTACTGATTTACTGAAACGTACTAAGGAGTTCAAGACTATTATCATTAGCTCATAATACGTACTATATATACTCACAACATACATGGATACTTGAGATATGAACAAGCAGCAGAAAATAGCCAATTGACCCAGAAGAACATCTCCTCAGCCGTCATATACCCCCAGATTGTCTGTGATTGCCTGCAAGTCCAACAAGTCCTCTAAATTGAATGAGAAAATACATTGTTTATTTCTCCAGAAAGACACACATAACCTTTTTTTCCCTGATCTGTGCCCTTATCAACAGTACTAAAATCATTTCTCATCTGTTTTATGATGTGATAACTCTGTGTGGGCTGGTTTGGTTTTAGCACTAAAACCACTTGCTTATAGGTTTAGGGGAAAAAACATGGTTTCAGTTGAAATAAGTACTCTGTTAAAGTAGAGAAACATCCCGGTTTAGGTTAAAATGACCACTTTGCTAAGGCTGGGAACCTTCATCGTCATTGTTACAATAATAACAGCTTAGTCAAGGTTAGGGAAAATTCGTGGTCATGGTCAAAGGAAACCAATGAGTCTGTAGGAAATGGGTAATCAACGATGGTCTCCTGTGACAAAATCTGATCCAGCCACCCTAACAGGAGTCAAAATTCCTGCAGCAGCTAGAGTCTTTGTCCGTCAAATGCAATCATATGCTCTTTGGATTTGCTGAAATGACAGCTGTTGTCATTTCTCCTGGGAGGACAGTCTCAGTAGGTATTCATCAGCCAATAGCGTGAGCAGGGAGGAGGTGCAGCTAAGGCCCGCAGAACCTGAGGAGCAACATGGCACACTGTTAACACCGTTTAACATTTACACATCCCCCTATGGGAGGATGTGACATAAAAAAAGAGGGAAAGAAAGACACAAGGAAGGAAAGAAAGAAATTGTTAAAAAAAAACGAGTAAGTGATAAAAAGTCTGTTTGATCAGCTAAAAAACATCCATTTGCAGTTGGATAACAAATAAACATGACACAAAAGTAAGTTGTGAAACGAGGCACTGTTATATGTAGCTTATATTGAACCTAGAGTTAAGCCATAATGAGCCTTTGTATGCATTATAAAACAAAGTAAATCCAACCTATCCCTCTATATATAGCAGGATGTATCCATACAGCCCTGCATAGCTGATAAAGATTTTATTTTCATCAATTTTTTCAGAAAATGAAAACTGACAAGGATCAAGGAGACATTCTACACAATGTTAAGGCCTTAATTATACTCTCAAAGATTTTCTTAGCTTGTGTAAGTAAAAGGACTGGGCAGAACAACTGTATGATATAAAATGCGGCTTAACATTTTTTTTTTTTTTTTTTAATCCATGAATGAATGACAAAAGCACAAAAAATGATTCAGTATGTACAGAACACACACACACACACACACACACACACACACATAATTCTCCAACAGGATATGATGATCTTTAATCATACCCAATTTAGAAATAAGAATAAATAAGAATTAGAAAATATCAAATCTAGATTACTGGGCTTGTCAGTTGTGTCTGTGAAAGCTGAATCCCAAATGTTTTATCAGAAGCTGTGAGAAAGTTAGTGGACACTTTTAAAAAGAGATTAATGAGCCCAACAGGTGCAGACAAAGCACAATTATTAATATGTTGGGTGCACTCTTGACCACCCCATTAATCCCACATATTTTGTATTTTCAAATTGTCTTCCTGCACATTAATGACTTGTTTGGGTGATTTTGTGTTTGCAATTGTAGTTGTCTCAAATTGTCCCTTAAGGGATGAATAAAGTGTTTTGAATTCGATTGAATGGACCACTCTGCTTGGCTGCTATTGTCTTTTAAAGGGCTAAATTATTCAAGTGACCATCATATGACAGAGATCCAGCTTTCATTGGGTTGATGAGTGCATAAATCTGGATACTACTGAGTGGAATCCAAGAAACAACATGCCACCTGGATAGCCTACAGAAGCAAAAAACAATTAGTTACTGTTCAAAAGGATGGACGAACATGAGAAATGATCAAAGTGTGAAACCAACACACATATTGGGACGGGAGAAGCTGCAGGGACTTGTTATTGGTTGCAGAGTAACAGATGAAAAAGTCTCTGCTGTTCCAGGCATCTTCTAGCAGCCAGAGGAGGGTGTCACATTACTTCTTCTGTGCTCTCCCAGCTCCTGCAGGGAGAATGTAGCTGGGTCTGTCAGCAGCAGCCTCAGCAGTCAATCTATTTGCGAAGACCTGAAGCTCAGACAAAGAAAAGGCTTTGGAAAGTACAAGCCTGTACGTATAGAAGCATCATCACTCTGGTTTGTTGTGTAATGGCTATTCATGCCCAACATCTCTGCCACGGATGATTGATACATTCATGAGTCAAGGTTATCACACAACTACTCAGTGAAAGCCAGATTTAGTGTGGCTCTAGTGCCCCTTTTTCAGGTACTGATTCAGTACATTTTGCTACAAGAGCTTGTACCAAAATGCATTTTCCGGATGAAAACCATGTGCTACTACTGGCTTTTCCACTCTTGGACAGGACCTTACTCAGAGAGCATGCTCATGTCAATGAATGTGATTATAGAAATACTGTAAGAGGAAATAACAACAAATGAGTATGTGAATTAAATTCTAAAGCAACGCAATCAAGTTATTTCAGATCTGTTACAGCTGTAATAATTAGAACCTATTCATTACAGAGTTTATAAGGTCTAATCTTACTTCACATTGCATTAAATTCAAAGCTAACTGGTGCCACACGGAGACAATTAAGAATGAAATATCAGGTAGTAAGCAAAACTTCTAAATCATCTACATTCACACAGTCTTCCTCAGCTTCATCAGACTCACGTTCCAGTCATGTGATTCAATTCCAATCCTCTGGTCGAGTGCAATTGTGACATTAGTGATTTATGATCGGTGACAACATCCACTTCCAATGCAGTTCAGTTATGTGAGGTTTATATAGTGCAGTGTAAAGCAAAGGTGCTGAGGTCAGAGTTTTCATCTTCACAACCACCATCACGGCTAATACAGTGCCAGTTGCTAGTGTAAATATGTTTACTTTTTAACTATGATCACCTTAACTAAATTATATCGATTGATGAATTTGTTGCTGCTTATCCTCGCCATGTTGTTGCCAGCGTTCATTCTGTTGCTGCTTGGTGTGGCAGATATTGAATGAATATCCAATAGACCATTTTTGCAGAAGACAATTTAACACATCACAGTAGGAGAAGCAAAGGTGTAAATAGACTTGTCTGAGAGGAGCTAGGCCTGCACAGAATCAATCATAGGTGATCGCCACACAATGCATGACATGACACATAGGTGATCGCCACACAATTGCTCTGACGTCACAAGATCTGTAGGTGCTACAGGCACGTGGCCCTCCCCTGATCTCTCTGACTAGATTAGATGGACAACATGAAAAAACTTTAATTTCAGTTAAAGTTCAGAAATTCAAAGAGTGATTTTGATTTTACAACTTGTATTTTACACTAGGATAAAAATATGTGGTGACTATTAATCAACTAGTCCTGCAACTTAAGCCTCCAATGTGACCCATCGAAGCGTACCAGTGGCAGGTGTACTAGACCATCATCGTCATGGTTTCCAATAATAAACACATGGGTAAGGTTCTGGAACAATCAAGGATAAAAGAAACAACACTGACCATCAGTTTCACACAGGAGACTGCTGTTTGTTTCCTGTGTGAAACTGATGTTCAGTCCTTTTTTTTTTTCGACACATCCATCTACCCCACCCCTCCTCCTCCTCATCCTGACATGGACTTTGTTGTGCTTTGTACCATGTCGCCTGACTTCCTCCTTTGCTACCATTATAATTTCTATGACCACTTGAGTTTGCCTAACAATGCAAACAAACATAAGTATGGGTTGTAATAAGCTGCTTGCAAAGATGACCTATGGGCTTTTTAAAAAAAAAAAAAAAAAAGTAGGACAGTGTCCATTTATCAATCAGAGAGACTGAAAACATTTAGCTTGTATTACAGATAGTTCTTACAGACTACAGACCATCTAATCTTAACAACATTATGCACTGCTGGGTAGTTGAACCTATAGTAATACATAATCATTGATTTGCTTTTGTAGTAATCTAAATCTGCAAAGTAACTAGTATCTAAAGCTTTAAAATATTTCCATCTAAAATGTGGTTATTTCAAGTACAATAATTATTGGAGACTGAGTACAAGCTGAATAGACTGGTGTGATAACATTTTATTATATTGTGATCAGCTAATGAGATGTAAATATTTCTTTGACTTCCTGCTCAGGCTGTGAGGGCTGTTGGAGAGTGTCTGTCTTGACTGCAGCTGTTTGTCACTGCCTGCTGCCACCGCCGCCTACTCATCCACTTTCCAGGCGAGGCACAGTTCATCTCAACGAGGAAAAAATGCCTTTTTAGTTTCTCCCATTTCCACAGAACAAATATCGTTCAATCTGTCCTCTGCATGGATGGATTACAGAACAGGCCTACCTGGCACAGGCCTGGGGGTTTGAAAGCCTCTGCATGAAGTGACCATTAATATTTCTTGTTCGGAAGTCATAGAGCTCAGACATCACAAAGAGTTGTAAAAGGACTAAAAAAAAAAAATCATAATTGTCCCTAAACCTTAACTACACGATTGTTACTATAACCATGATGACACAGCTTTCCTAATGAGGCAGGGAGTTTAACCTGAACTATGATGTTCCCCCAAACCTTAGAACACTTTATTAGGAACACCATACTGAGCAGGGCCTCCCTTTGGTCTTATAACAGCATCAGTTCTTCATGGCATGGATTCCACATGATGTTGAAAACATTCCTTTGAGAGTCTAGCGCATGTTGGCATGATTGCATCATAAAATTTCTGCAGGTTTGTTAGCTGCACATTGGCACAAACTGGCTCAATGAATGTGACAAAGAGGGGAGACATGTCAGGTTGAGGTCCCACTTATTTGGTTTCATGGAAATGAAACAACAAAAGAATTTACAAAAGGTATGATGGGTGCAGCATCAGTAGTTAAATATAATAAAATATATGGATGAGTGAGGAGTAAAATGTGTATGTGACTGTGGAATGCAGAGAGAGAGAGAGAGAGAGAGAGAGAGAGAGAGAGAGAGAGAGAGACTGCAGACAAACAGGGAGTGGCTGTAACCACATTCATGCTGTGAATATCCCATTCTACCAAGTCCCAAAGGTGTTCTGTTGGATATCAGATGTGGTGACTGGGGAGGCCACTGAACTCACTGTCATGTTCATGAAACCAGTTTGAGGCGACTTTTACTTTGTGACACGGTGCATTATTATGCTGGAAGTACCCTTTATGGTGATGATACACATGGTCAGCACCAATACTCAGATGCACTATGCCATTCAAAGCATGATTGATTGATTATAAAAGGGTACCAAGAAACCATTTCCCACACCTGGACTGTTGACACAAGGCAGGCTAGGTTCATTGATTCATGCTGTTGATGTCAAATTCTGACCCTACCATCTGCGTACTTCAGCAGAAATCCAGATTCATCAGACCGGCTGTGTTTTTCCAGATTTCAGCTGTCCAGTTTCGGTGAGCCATGTGCCCACTGCAGCCTCAGATTTCTGTTCTGGACGTGTTGTGCATTCTGAGATGCGTTTCTGCTCCCCGCAGTTGTAAAGAGTGGTTATCTGTGTTACAGTAGCCTTTTCTGTCAGCTTCAGCCAGTCTGGTCATTCTCCTCTGACCTTTCTCATCAACAAGACGTTCCTATTTGCAGAACTGCTGCTCCCTAGATGTTTTTGTTTTTCACATCACTCTGAGTAAACTCAAGAGACTGTTGTGCATGAAAATCCCAGCCTGTCAGACACACATGTTCACACAACAGTCATGCCAAGGTCAAAGTCACTGACATCACATTTTTCCCATTCTGATATTTCAACAAAAGATAAGTCAACAATACCTGAAGCTCTTGGTCTGTGCCTGCATGATTTTATGCTTTGCACTGGCAAGTGTACAGGTGTTCCTAATAAAGTGCTCATAGGAGGGGTTGGTGGGGCTTTTACTTGTCTATACAAGAGCACATTTCTTGTAATCCATCCATGGTCCTCTGCTGTAGTTAAGATCACAGCAGTGACCTCCTGTCCAACAAGCACACAATCTCTCTGAGGTGTTGTTAAATAACAACAAGATGGACAGAGACTGAGGAGCACAGTTCACAGACTTTAGAGGACCCCATTGCACAAACACCCATATATCATCATCATTACTCTGAAGGGCTGAAGATCAGTGACAGCAGGGCAGCTATATCACATCACAAGTGTCATGATAACAGCAGAGACAGGTCATCACAGTGGGGAATACTGAATAGTCTACAATGTGATGGTGGTTACATGGCTGGAAATTACTGTGTGCAGAACAAAAAGTATGGGAAAAGGGGATTAAAGTCCAACTCATCTGATTTACATACATGAATGAAAGACAATTAGATGGAGGGCAGTGGTCACCTTGCTTATATCAAGGATGTCAAGGATCTGGCAAAATTGCTTTTTCTTCTCATTTGCATGGGTCACATATCCCACTTATCTGCTCTGATTTAATTGGACAGTGACAGCAAAACTTTACAGTGAGTGTCCAGGCATTTCCTTATTATATCTCTGCCTAACTAGACAAGGCCTGTGAGGTGTGGGTTGAGGTCAGCTCGTGCTGGTGATAAGTGAAACAGATTAAAAACTGATTCTATCATGATTGGAATTTTTCTTGGTTTTTTTAGTTCTGTTCTAGTTTACATAGGATCTTTTATTTAACACTGTCTTCTAGAAATTATATTTATATGTGATTAATCTGCAACTATAAATATATATTAACATAATTAGGTAATGGTTTAACATAAACTTATTTACCAAATTGATCATATTCATTCTGAATGTATCAGCAAAAATGTTTAAATAAATGCAGATGAAAATTATAACAATGGTATCTTCAAGCATCCCAAGTCACCATGGTTTTTGGCCAAACAAAATCAAGGCCTTTATGGTCATGTGAATCAGCATCACAATATTGCTGCCAGTAGTCACACCTTAATGATCTGAGTGTTTTGTAAAGGCCTCAGCACCTCACTGCTCATCTGTCAGCATTCACCATCAGAATGTGACAGCACAGCAGTCATGCTGTAGCGTTTCTATTTTGAAGGTCATTTAATAGTTTAAAGTGACAGGAGAAAGTGAGGGGTCTGCGTGTCATTCAGGGCAAATACCAGTTTGACATCTGCTTCCCTTGACGTTCAATCACTATGATTTTTTTGTTTCCTGCTTGGGCTCTGTGATTCTGTCGCCCAGCTCTGCTCAGGCAGGTGGGAAGTGATGAATGTTGGTCAGGCCCAGGCAGGTGGAAAATGAATGGCAACAATCATACTTGACCATCAGTGGAGGCTGCACAAAGCAGCAACACAAAGGAGAAAATAACGGTAGAGTTCTGTTAAATTCCCCCATATGTATGTGTGTGTATATATATATTATATATATATATATATATATATATACACACACACACACACACACACACACACACACACACACATATATAAAACTCAGTTTTAGCCATGAACCTACACAGGGCAGAGTTTTATGTAGCTGCTCTTTATAGTAAGGAAATGAAGATTTTGAACTCAGTTCAAACTGTGTTGATGAAATCACCATGATCCCACCTCTCATTCCTTTGGTATAGTTGAGGTTTGTGATGCCACAGTGCCATCACAAACATCAAATGTATGATTTCTTAGGACCAAAATATTATAAGTACATACAGTGGCTTCAGAAAGTATTCATACCCCTCATTTATCACCTTGGGAGCATGAATGTGAAGGACTGTTTGGCATTTCCAAATGGGAAATGCAAGAGGTTTATCCTCTGGGCCGCATTAATGTGATAACTAATGCAAATTTGTTGCGTATGCATATGTTTTAGCCAGATGGTGCCACTGAGCAAAGCTCAAGGAATCAATCAAAATTATCAGGGTTCTTTCACTACGTGACAAATACTGACAGAAAATGTCATGGAAAAACTTATTATTGGTGAAGATCAGTGGTGGAAAGTACTGTAGTATACAGGATGTCTTATGTATGTTTTTGCCTTTTTGGAATGTCTGAAGGTTTCCAGATGTCTTCACTTCTTATGAGTTTCCTATGTCTGAGTTAGCCTTGGGTTTATGTTTAGGATAAGGGTTAAAAATGTGACCCTAGATTAGTAGAGGTTAAAGGTGAGGGTTTCCTCTTATCCATCATCTTCCTCTTAACAATGAAGGCATTGAATGAAGGTCCAGATGTTTCTCATGAACCATGTAAACAACCAATGTATATATACTGGTGTTCAGAGCTGTGAGAGAGAGAGATCCATATTGGCTCGGATCCTCTCACAGGCTACTGCAGTGCTTGTTAGATGCTGAACTACTTTGTAATAAACTTCTATATACAAGTAAGTCAGTGTCAGCGGAGATCTTCTCTTCATCATCTTCACATCGACATCACCACCTAATATACCACAGTACATTTACTCAAATACTGTACACTTTTACTATTTTTTATTGCTGACTTACACTTGTACTTGACACAGTTCTGAGGAAAATATTCTAGTGTTTACTACACTACACTACATTTACTTGATAACTTTATTTACGTGTTGCTTTGCATATTCAGATTAACAATATAGTCAAAAAATAAATGATCATTTATTATAGATAATAGTATTTCTACACTCTGACCTTTCTATTTTTACTTAAATAAAAGATCTGACTTCTTCCACAGCTGGGAAAGATTAAACTTTGACCGATCTTCAGAAAAGTCAAAAAGTCACCAAGATCATAGGAGTTCAGTCTCTAGGGTCCATGATTTTTCACAGCTAATTAAATGACTCTCTGTGTAGCAATGGTTCAGACATCTCGCTCTCGACTAAAGTGTTCCCCGAGCCCTGGGAAAATTTTCAGTATTACTTTTTCCACCAAAATGCAAATTTGCCTTCTAAAGCTTTAAGCATTATAACAGATTGCATAGCCCTCCTCCAGCCGCTTCGCAGTGTCTTGAAAAAGAGCAATCTCAAAAAGTGAAGTGTGATTATCTTGTTCAGTTACTGTTTAAAATTCCACAGTGCGGTCTCAATCCTCACCAGCCTGAGATTCATGCTTGCAGCAAGAGAACTGACAGGACATAGCTATTTGTCTGGCATGTAAACCAAGGTTTTCTTCCCTGGATATTTTCTCTGCATTTCCCACATTTTGGATCAGGTGATTGGTTAGTACTTTTAGTAACAGCTTGAGACTGTTTTAAAACTCCCCCTTGCATAGTCATTGAACAGTGAGATGCTAATGGTCACTGATAGAAAAATAAGTTGCACTGTTGCAATCCCTCACCACACTACATAAAGTTTGCCCACAGCACTGCAGAATGAAACAGTCCAACCTCAGCAGTTGCAGTTAAATTAAAATCTACCAGTGATGGATTTAGACCATAGCCACTGAGAATTACAGTGTGACTTTTTAGGGAAACACAGAAACCCTGAACCATAAGTGATGAAGAGGAGTGTGTGTATGCGTGTGTGAGTCAGAGAGATACTGTATTATAGCTCTTAATTTCTGTTAAAAATACATTGTAAAATAATTCATTTGGTAAGGAAGAGTGGTGCAAATTGCCAATTACTATTTAAGATCCAATCGAAAAGTCTCACAAATGGTGCCTTTGAGGGAACTTAGTGTCTCATTCATTGAAGCTGTTCCCAGATTTAACACTGAGCCTGAGGATACATGCAAATATTAATCCTAACTATCATTTTTGAGTCTGGCACACTACAATCAATACTGAATACTTTTTTCTTTGTTCTTTTGTTCTTCTAATATGTTATTTTGTATTGTTACCCTGTTTCTTTTGGTGTATTGGTATGCATCTCTTTGATACAACCAAGGACAAACAGAGACTATATACTGGGGGAGACACAGTTGAAACACATTAGGGAGAAGCAGATAATCACATAGGCGGAAAACACACAAGGGCAGGAAGTGAAGTATCTGAAACGAGACAAGAGGTGAGACTTTGAAAGTAAAACAATGACTGAAACACTGGGAATAGGCAAACATAACTCTCATGAGACGTGACACTGACAGAACAGCTTTATTTAATTAACATTTAATCAAAATCGTATTTATCCACACAATGTATTGTATAAACAAATGCTTTAGTAGTATTAAGACAGGTTTACACAGTTTTTAGGAATCATGGTTCGAGAGACAGACAGATAGACGGACAGATGCACAGATTTAAAGCCAGACTCTTCTCAATTTAGAGGACTTTCTGTCAGGCACATTATTGGATGCATAAATCACAGGGCTCAAGGTGACCCTTGATTGCCATGTGTTTGTTTGGTAAAGCTTGATCCTGTTGTGCTGCATCATTTAGTGACACTAGTCATGAATGCAGGTCTTCATCTTCAGTGTTGATTTGTGCGAGCAGCAAATTGTAAGTGTCTGCACTTGTGTCTCTCATTACTTTTGTTTAGCAAATATGACTGGGGGAGCCAGGGGCCTGGGACAGTGACATGCTGGCTCAGTGAGTTAATATCACTTTAATATTTATTTGTGAGTCCTGTGCTAAGTATAAACCCTTTAATATTCTAATATGTAATATTTAACACACAAGGTAAGCCTATATTTTGTTGTCATTTATTACAGCTCTTTTCTCTTCTGCTTGTTTATGTGGGAACTTCAGTTATGTCATTTTTTCAAGCCACTCAGCTACATTCCATGAGGAAATAAACTTGTCTTGATTGCTCTTCAGTATTTTGACAAGTGGAGAGGTTTTTACTCTTTGAATAGACATAAACACAGCATTTGAGTTTAGCAACTGCCTACAAACCAGTAAAACACAGGAGCACAGCATATTAGAGCATTAAAAAAAAAAAAAACCCTTAACAGGGGCAATGAGGGACTCTACAGTATTTACAGTATAATAGGTTGCCTGAGTCATGATGTATAGCCCTGGTTTTCATGCTCATTTGTGGCATGAGGTAGAATTTTTTTTAATAATAAAATGTATTTTCTTCCCCGTACTCCAGGGTAACACGAGTGGGGGTGCATGCTGGTTGTCATTAATTTTCATTTTGTTTGCTGTAAGCTGCGTTTTCTTTTAACTATGTGCATGTTCTGTTTATGTCTTTTCTTTTCCTCCTTAACTTTTGCTACCTGACTTCTGATTTGTATGTTTCCACCTGAAAATCCCAGTGAGTCAGGATTGGCCTCCAGCATATTGTGTGTCCACGAGACACTAGGGATTTACAATATTTCTCTTTTATGAACCAATTATAAAACATGGAATAGCATAACATTCCTGTATTAGCCCTGTGGTCCCACAGCTTCAGACAATATATGTCAGAGTCAAAACCTACCTCCAATCCAATGAATGACTAAAAGCGAGCACAGCAATTACAGCAGTGCTCCAGAAGAATTTGCCTCACTGTTTACCAGGACTGTAGGATTGCTGTTTCTTGCTAAAATGCTATTATGTTTTGTCCTCAGGTGATTTAACTTTCAGTGCTAAGCTCAGGTTCAGTGTGTTATATGATATGATATGATATGATATATGAGCTCTGAAGCCTGGCTGATTTTGTAGGTTATTGGAGTTTCAGCTCTGATGATACACTGCTCTCATTGTACTCTAAGATATGCGGCACTATGAGATTGAAACCGAGAGCTCTTCTGCAGCTAGCAAGTCTCACAATCTACCAGCTTTGCAACTTTTTAATAACATTCCCTACTCTGCAAGATGTGCAGTATTGGATAATGTACCACTAGCTTTATCCATAAGAGGATGATTAAAACCTGCTGCCAGGAGCAGATAGCATTAGCCAGTCACCACTATGATAAGTGACCTTCACATCTTTCATCTATCAATTGTCAAAAAATAGATAAAAAAAAAAAAAAAAAAAAAGTTTGGTGATGATGTGATTAGCAAGGCAGGAGAGAAGAGACTCAGACAATGCAGGAGGACATCAGAGGGTGTCGTTAGCATCATTAGCAGAGATCACTCTCGAAGGTCAGGTTTTGAAAATTGTATCTACAATTCAGAACAGCCAGATTTGTTCATGTTGACCTTCCCTTCATCATTCTCACAGTCATATTGATCTGAAATATAGCACATTGCAATGTCGCTCAAAGAGAGCTGACAGCTTAGCATGCTTTACTGATGATCCTTTACTTAAAAATGCCAGATTGGCTTTCTAATGATGAACAAGCTGTACCAAGACCTTTGGCGTTGCGTTTCTATTTAAGATAATCTTTTCTTACAACACAACAGTGATGAATACCTATCTGCCTATAATATTTACATGTATGTATTATTGAAGATGAAAATAGCATCAGAGCTGGTGCAGCTGTTTGTGTTTTTTCTGCAGTATTTCTGAGTATTTCAGCAACAGCTGATCACATTAAGAGCAGTGTGATCTCCTGCAGTGAGTGGTCAAATGGGCTAATGTGTAATAACAGGCAGAGGTCCAAGTGCTCTGCAAAAGGGAGGGGCTGGAGCCTATCCCAGGTCACATGGGGCAATAGTTTGGGGTCACCCTGTACATGCTGCTGATCTATCACAGGGCTGACACATAGACAGACAACTATTCACACACATAAGCTGTGTCACAAGAGAAGTGACAAACTTAACCACAACCAAAAATCACATGCAAAACAGGAGCCGCTCACAGTTGCAACAGATTAAAAGAAATTGCAAATGGCTTTGACACATTAACAAACACACATTAATACAGAATAATTTTTTTGGAAAAAAATTGAATTGGCAGTGGCTTTCCAGAGTTTCTTCTGTGTGTAGGAGGCAAGTGGAGCACTTGGAGGAAATTCACACCAGCAGCCAGTCATCCAGTTCTGGTTTTTAACCCTGCGAGAGACCTAACAGCATACTAAACCTGTCTCACATGATGCAACTTTTAAAGTGCCCTTTTAAATAAACATAAAAATAGAATGACTGAAGAAACTGCCAGAACAGTATGTCTAAATATGCTGTAATATTGTTTGTAAGCACAGAGATGAAAACCAAAATGCTGAGTGCTCCATTTGAAAGCATGTGTTGCTGGATGTTTTTCAAAAGGGAGAGATGTCTGTGACTTGATGGCACAAAAAAACCCATTACGGTGTGTTATCTTGTGGCCTGTGCATGTGAAACTATGATGTGGTGGTATTACATTTTTGGCAAGAGAGAGTAAAGGTTTAGAAAAGTGTGTTTATTCCAATGCTTAATTGCACCAGGGAAAGTGTGAATTTTAATGAGTGCATGGTTTGGGGAAAAGTGTTAATGCAGTTCACAACTTGAGTTGTTTTATTTTAAAGAAATGTGTGCCAGCAATCTTTTCTGTTGTCAGGTAATGTTCAAAAATGAAAGCCTTTTTACTGTAATGACTGCCTCTGTGTTTATGTAATGAGCAAACAAAGCAAGTAATACTGCCACATTACTTTGATAAAAGACCACTGAGAAGAAAAATTGAAGTGCAGGGCTCCAGTGGCTGATGGGAGCTGGTTTTCTACCCTGTGGCTGGAACAATAATATTTCTGTTTTAATCTTAGTTTTGACTGTTATTCACAGAGACTGAAGAGACCGAGATGTTAACACGCTCAGGTTCACACTTTCTTTGCTTTCCTTATCCTTTATATTCTAAATTACCCCCACGAATCCTTGTGGTCATGTGACAGGTATGCAGACAGCCACTGTAAAGCAAGGTGCTCCTTAGAGGAGTAAAAGCCATGAATTTGAAAATTTGGTCTTTATCTTGGGAGAGCAGACAAACAATATTTCACCATGGTCCTTCCCAGCAAGCTCAGCTGCGTTCATATGCACACTCTCTCCCTATAAACAGAGCAAGTTCACAGTAATGGCTTCCTGAGGGACAGATAGGAAACAGACCCTACAGAGGTAGATAGTCCTCATCTCACAAGTCCCATCTTCTTGTAAATTTGCAGAGGGGACTCAGAGGGGTGATAAAACAGATGCAGAATTTACAAGCTGAGGGACAGCAACAGCACACATTTGAGTTATTACCACAAATACAGAAAAAAAGCATGAGTCATGTTTAATGCAAGCAACTAAAATATCCCTCTCTGCCTTCAGTTATCATCAGTGTTTACTAGATCAAAAATGCAGTGCAAGCACTGGAGAAAAAGCCTATTATAGTATCTAAAGAAGTCAAAATAACAAGATACTAGTAATGTCAGAGGTTTTAGAGAGGACAGGCAACCGGGCCAAAAAAGAGTCGTCTCCTTCTGACCATAAACGTGTTTATTATACTTCAAACTTCATTGAAGACATGACAGAAGCATTCACCGATCACTGCCATATGTCATCCAAATAGCTGTGGGACAAGCTTTCAGCTGTTTCTCAATGCAATCTCTCTTTTTTTTCTTTATTAAAGAAATATCTTGTATGAAACAAATGGCATATGACAGACCATTAAAATAACAAAACAAACTGTGACTTTCAGATACTTTAATTAACAAGATTTCCTGAGGGTATAAGAAAATTAGTTGTATATAAACATAATTCCTAGGAAAGAGAGATGTTCAGTGTGTGCACAATTTTCATTCAGGCAGAGGCAGACTGATAATTTGGGCATTCTGTCAGAGCAGAACAATCGCTGGACCGAACACAGTCAAGGGCCATCAGACTGACTGGTAGGCAGCAGCAGACTTAAATACTAATCAGTGTCTGTGTCTATCTGGGTAATGACAAGCATTTCTACTGATATTACCTTTACCTGACTAATAGCTTCATTATGCTCAATTACATTATGTATATTTTTGAGTCACTGTGCATCTGCCTTATATTTTATTTCCTCCATATTTTTTATCATTAAATGTTACTGTACCTGTTTTGCACAATAGCAAACAGGTGCAACATATATTGTTAGGGTCACATTTGAATGCATATTCTATAAAAAAAAAAAAAAAAAAGGTCTTCAAACTACTGAGTTAAATAGTACAGTGATTATTATTTGTTTTTACTTTTTTATTTTTTTAGTTTTTGGAATAATAAATATTTCATTGTATGCTGGACCCGAGGAAGAATCAGGAACACTGTGCAGTTCACAACATGGGGAGAAAATGCACAGAAAAATGTGGGTGGGAAAAACTTTGTGAAAATAAGTGCAGGCACTGAAAAGAGAAATGAATGGAGTTATTTGTTGGTAGCTCTGCCAGCAGCAGTGATAGCAGCAGCAGGAGAAGACCAGGGGAGCTAGGCTGCCCGAGTGGGACAGAGATCTGAGGATGTTCCCTAAAGTAGTAGAGGGCAAGTGGTGAGTTGGGAAAGTCAAGTAACAAGCAATCAAAATGAGATCATTGGTATTTGTGTCATTGTAATATTTGTGATACTACTACATTTATATATTTGGCTTGTGTAGTATTGTTAGATAAAATTAGGGTATTGAGGCATCCTGCCAGGGCCCACACTGTGTTCATGTGCTGGTTGTGCTGGGCTTTTTTATGCCCCTGTCTGTCCCTGTATTCAGCTGGTGCTGGCGCTGCTGTGTTGTCACCCACATTTTGGCAGCTCTCAGAGCTGAATGAACAATCACTGTTGGTACGTTTACAAAATGAAGAAAAATAGATTTGAAGCCTAGAAGGGTGGTTCTGGTTGTGCACATGTGCATAAAGGACAAGACATGATGCAGCCTGTGTAGATGGCTCTATTGATTTACAATAAAGCCTGAAAAACACATATCCTGTGTAGACTAGACAAGGATGCTGTCATGAAAGTGTGTATGGATGAGTGGGAAACATGACTTGACTTGTCAGCTGAAGGATTTCTGTTTTAGTCTAGTCTAGTTTAGTATTATTATCCTGTCATGAACATATGTTGTATTCCACACTCTCACATCATACCACGTGTTGTTATTCTGCACATGGAATTTTATCAACTCTTCTAATTTAGAGATGCTTTTGTTGAGTCAGAGGGAATCGATTATCACTAATTAAATGGAAAGAACAAGACTGGCACTGTCACTTCACTGTGCACTCACTGGTTGATTGTATTGACATGCTGATGCTGAGATGAAGTGACTGATCTGAAGTCAGAGTTGCTCTGTCAATTGCCAGTGCTGCTACGTGTCTGAGAGAGTGTTTGAGATTAAATGGTCCACAGACATTATCCTGGTACTATTGTTTAGTATCTTTTAAGTCCATACTGGCGGAGCACCATGTGAAAGAGGACTTAGATCATTCAATCAGTGAAGCAATCAAAAAATCTTTGATGAGTAAAGACTAATCTGGGTATGTAGATGGAGGGAAACAAGCCCTCTTTACTGGTGCTGCACAGCACTTTCACATCATCTCAAGTAGGACCCTATGAATTTCATCAAATCCTCTATCACTCAGACTTATATGCTGATTGTGCATGCAATGTCATTTTAAGTCTGAGAGGGTTCATTGCTTAGAGCTAAAGGCAGATATTGGAATCGAGCTGTTGACCTCTGATAACAGGAGCTCTCTTCAATAAGAAACCTACTTTTGAGCCTCTGTGACTTTTGTTTATACGCCCTGGCTGGCTTATAAACCTAGAGTAAATACAACTAAAATGAAAAAGTCAAGTTTTATCTCGACTTTTAGGTGCACTGAAAGTCTAAATGAAAAATCAAAGTGAGTCTGAGGGTTTCCAAATGTTTCTGTATCATTGCCCGAATGTCTGAAATGTTTCTCAGGCTGCCACTAAAGGTGCAATCTGTTCCACATGCACAAATCTTAAACAACAACTAGCTAGTGTTTTGACAATTTCGAAAATGAAGGTTGTTTGCCGGTTGCTTGTGTTAATTATGGCTTGGGCTTTTTGGTCTGCCTCTGCAAAGCTGCTTGGAATGAAGTACTGCTCTGCACAGTGAGGGGAGATTTGCCGTAATTGGCTCCCTGTGAGTTTTGTAAAGACAGTACCTGAACATGTGCTTTATCTGCTTGGCTCCATTAGCTTAATGGTCCATTTGTACCAGTGATGTGCTGAGGTGAGCACAGACAAGGTTTATGGAACATAACTATTTTTGCCTTGGAGGCAACAGCCCTACATCCCGCTGCTGCTATCATGGGCTCAGATTGCACTTTCTTTGCAAATGGTGAAAGGTAGGGAGCAGAGGCAGACTGATGATGTTGACATTCTGTCAGTAGTGTAGAATGGCCAGTGGAATTACAACAGTAGGGTGCCAATGAAACTCAAATGACTCAGCTTGAGCCGAAAAGCTACATACATAGATTATAGTCAGAAGTGAAGTTTTTCCAAGAAGTCAAGGGAGGCTAGGTTTCTCCTGTTTTTCAGGCTGCTTCTGTGATTCTAACAAAAACATTAAACCACAAGCATTTACTGCATGTGTGTCATGTTTTTCACCTAATCTGCAGAGATGGCTGCTAAAGAAGGCATAATTTCAAGTTCACTGAAGGGAAGCAATGTGAATTTGGAATCTCATAATTAGGAACTTCAAACTGTGACAGTGAAGGGAATCAGCCACACTATCTTCACACCAATGAATCCATAAAAAGTTAATAGACTATCTTCCAATGACAGCAGCCATTTCAGCAAGTGGTCCAAAATGAGATAAATTCAGGTTCAAGTAGCCATACTATTTGTGATGGGAGAAAATGAGGAAGTCAGACAGTAATATTATAGAGATGAGTTGACAAAATGTTTGACTTTAACATGGGAGACTGCTGTTAATGTCCCAGTTCCCAACAATTAGTGTTGATTTTCTTAAAACCACAACCCACAATCATTTCCGAACTGTATTCATATGTTGTTCTTGTAACAGTGATGACACAGATCCCCGAAAGAAGTAAACAAACTTGTTTTGGTACCAATTTTTGGTTTGGAAGGTTTTGGAAGGCACAGACAAATGATGTCATCCTGTTGATAGAGGCATCACATCAGAAAACATGTACATGCACAAGAGAAAGTTGGACACTTGGCCAAAAATATCTAAGTCTGTGGATGGAAGACATCTATTGGGAAATTTTATAATATGGTCATCAAACACTTTGGAGCCATCATGTAGGATCATCCTCTTCAGATACCAGTGGGTGAGGCAGTCATCTCAATCTGCTCACTCTGTGGCTTTCCTGCACACTGGCCACTGTGACTGTCTGTATAAACATTGTACAAACATAACATTAATGTGCAATGCTTGATGAGATTGTGTTTGTGATGGGGAAAATGTAAAGCACCTTGTTTGGCTGCTTATAGCTATTTGTGCTATATTTTAGTCAGGGGCTACTGGAATGTGTCAGTCTATGCTCTTCTCATACACAGGCATTCAGCACCATGGACAGAGCCAGCTGGGAGTTTCTCATTTTCACTTTTATTGGTTTTCAAGACACCAATTTTGCTGTGTGTGCTCTGTCTTTTTTTTTTTTTTTTTTTTTTGCTTGTTTGTAGATATGCAGAAGTTTGTTTTTTTTTCATCCTTACTTTGCCCCTAGTGTGCTGTATAAAAAGTTGTAATGATAAAGCTGTATTAGTATAGCACTTTTCAAACCAAAGTTACAAGGTGTCTTATAAGTGAACAAACTAGCATTAATTTATACAGGAACTTGATAAAGAATAGTGCATGAAGTGTATTTTTATATTTCTTCCTAAACGCAAGAGGCATCTAAGTTATGAATTTCATATGTGCATTGATATAATTTGATGTGAGCCTAAGTGTTTTAAGTATAATATGTCAGACAGTTGTCATGAATTTGCATACTGTGTGAAATGTATCATTTTGTGTGACAGTGCCTCAAATTAGAAAAAAAGAGTGCCTCTTTAATAGGCATCATCTCAGTATTCCCATGTTGTCTCATGTCTAATCAGTGATCTGAATAATAAGAAGTAATTTCAATTGATACTCTGTTCACTACCTTTCTAAATTTAATTTTGCACACAGTATATGTTCATATCTTCTTTGTGCCTTGTATTTACAGCCCATCATTGCATAATTTTTTAAATGATTCAATTTTCTCAAACCAGTGTTGCAGAAGTGCATATTAGTATTATTACAACCAGGCCAGAATCCATGTAGTATTTGCATGCCTGCTAAACTCCACCATTGCTCTAACAGTATGTCACAGTCAGTTGCTGGCAGGTAGTGGAAAACTAGGTCTGGAGCTAGAGCACTGGTGTACCAAGGCAGTGTTGAAATACACGTCGACACAATAATTGAGATGCTACTGTCAGTTTTGGCTGTGGGTGGTAAACACACTCCTTTTCCTGCCACTTGGGTTTAACATACATTATTTAGGAGACATACTCTTCTGTAAAACTCTCCTTCACTGGTGAAATAGTTCAAATTTCTGAATACGGCATTTAGGAGCCACTGTAGTCTGTACTGTACATTGTAATTTGTTGTCTGATGGTGTTAAGAACAGTATATGAATCATTCACTTGGTTTAATCATAACAATTTTATGGATTTTTATGATATTTTTGTCTTTTTCCAGTCTCATCAGATCATACTTGCGCTGGATGAGACCTAGGTCAGTTTGGTTCTCCAGCAACACAGCTTGTGGTATTTATCTCCATTTATATTACCTTTGTTTTTTGAATTATGTAAAACTTGGGCTTCCATTCTTTCAGTCATTTCTTTAAATAGGGAAAACATAGGAGGACCCAACTGACTCAAGCTTATATTCCAGAAAATGATTCATAATCTGATTGCAGTAAACTGCCCAAAACCTGTGATTTCCACTCAGTCTTTGGCCTTCAATAACACCCCTCCTCCTTGTGGGGTTTCATTCAGTTTGACTTATTATATTCTGTGAGTTCAGATCACTGAAACAGTGTCAGATCCTGCTGTTTCCCCTTGAGGTTTCCAGGGGTCAGAGAGGCAGTGGAGCGTCCCCTCTGATCCAGAAAGGCGGCTCACCATGGGGATCTGACAGACTGACCTGCCTGGCAGCTATGATAGATACACTGGGACTGGTATGACCCCTCTGGCTGACATCCACGAGCTCACTGTTGGCCCTGGTCATCAACTCTCAGTTGAAGTGTAGGTTGGGGAATAGCATGGGCTGCTGTGGTATATTCTGCTCCATTTCTGCGGGGCTCCCGAATCACTTCTTTTGGGTGCCAGAGAACAATGTTTGCTGTGAGGATTTCAAAGTGACTGAGTATCTCTGTGTTCAGTGGTCACAGGTAAACAATATGTCCTTTCCAGTTCTGTGCATCCAAGGGTAAAATGACCAATAACAAGGAAAAAGAATCAAAATATACTCTTGAAAAAGACAGTAAGGCAAGGCCTGACCTCAAGCAGAGCCTGTGAGAACCAGAAAGCTTTGAACCATGAGTTTCTGCCCATAAATGTATCTGAACCCTCTTTCCACACTTATATAAGATTTCTTCTCCTTGTTTAAGTCACTCAAATATAGCTATAACTATTCCAAAAGATACTGCACAGTATCACCAGTAATTACTCATTTATTTAGTTGTACTGACATTCATATTTGCCAAATGATGTAGGCTCCAACAGCTGATTGGTTTATGAGTTGGCTCAACAATGTCCTAGACGGGAATATATATATTATTGTTGATCTGCTCTCTTTCCTTTTAGCACCATTACGTGGTAAAATGTTTTAATATGTCTGTAACTTTCAGCCAGTCTGATATGTCAACCACAGGCTAGCATGGCTGAAGGTTTCAGTTTTGCTTAGTAATAAAGCCTCAGGTTATCAATGGTCGGCGCCAACATCTCTGACAAAGCTCTGACCTTGTATTCAGTATCTACAACAAATTGTTTTGACTAATTGAGACATCTAGGCCAGCTAATTTATTTCTACCGACAAAAAGCAAGCTCCTAAAATACTGGGAATTGTCGGCTGAGAAATTATTGTTATTAATGTTACTGGTGTATTGGGAGTACATACTGTATAGCATAGTTAATATAAAGAGATTTAAAGTTAAATGAAAACAGGAAGGAAATTCTTTTTCTTGGCTCCAAATCAAGCCTACACTCTCCCATAGGTCAGGCAATCTGTCTGCCAGGTGAAACCCAAACTGAAGAGTTTAGAGGTCATTTCAGATTCTGACCCACATAAGCCGTGTTACAAAAACGGCATCATTTCATTTGAGAAACATTGCCAAAGGTCAGTCCTCTCTGACCTGTAATGATGAAGAAAAACAAATCTTCATTTCAAGCAGACAAGACTATTGTAATGCATTATTCATTCACAGACCTTCTAAAAAAACTCTAGACAGACTTTGGTTGATGCTGCTAGATTGCCAACTTAAAGGAAAAAACAAAAAACAAAAAAACAGGGGGCATGTTTTGGCCAAGCCTCGCTGGCTTCCAGTATCTAACAACTGATTTTTCTCTCATGTACAAATCTCTTAAGCTCTGAAAAAGCTCTGGCCTTGGACCAGTTCACATTCATAGATTCTTTTTTATGCCCCATCATGAACTCTCAGATCAGATCTTTGTCAATATACTGGATATGTCTAGTGCCTCTCAGGGGGAAATTGGGAATGTGGGTTTCACAGAATATGTATCTAAACCATAGAACACTTGAAAACAACTTGTATCTCCCAACTCTTATCCTTGGACAGATCCTATTAATTATGAAGCTTTGGTCTTCACATGTTCACATTTTTTCAAGTCATATTCATATAACAATATTCATATGCCCATATGTACAATGCAACAAGTTTTCCTTGCTGTAATTATTCCTCCTGTGCATACTAGCTGTTAAGAGATCTCTTCCTAGCTTATTGGAGACAAAATCCACAGCCCTCAATGTATTCCAAAGTTTATCTGAAACCTGTATGATGCTTCAACAGGCTGAGTTAATAACATTATGCGGGCACCCTCCAAAGTCTTCCTTTTTTTTATGTTCTCCAGACAGTATGTCTTGTAGTGGAGGGACAGCACTAAAAGAAGATATCCACCTGATCTCTATCACTCAGCTGAAGCCTCATGTTAACTTTAATATACATATGTTTTACTCAGAACAAAGACTGTGGATTACACTGAAATCATGTCAGGAATAGATTGCCTAATGCCCAACAACCCTTTTACTTCATTGAATGTACTCCGACGGTTAATTTTTATATTCTGGATGTTCTTTTTTACGTATTTCTTATTCATTATATATATGTGTGTGTGTGTTTAGAGCACTTTGAGCTGAATTCAATGCATGAATTATGCTCTATAAAGTTTGTAGATAATTATGATTAAATTATAGCTCAGCATTCATCTCTGTTAATTTGCTTCTGTCTCCTCAATCTCTTTCCTCCTCCTCCTCCTCCCCCTCTTTGTCTTTGTCCCCTTGACAACCACTTTCTGCTCTATGGGACAAACTGAAAATGATTGAAAATCAGTGGCTTTCTCCAGCATGTATTCAGGCATACTGAGCACCCACTGGTCAGTCAAGAGCATTTTATTCTGCGGCATTCTCCCACCTGCTGTCAGTGCAAGAAACACTTGAAAAATATTACAGGAAATGATAGACAGAGACTGCTAGACACTTAAGAAAACACTCCTACCACCACAGGAACTAAAAGACCCTGAAGACACTACAGTCCGTTTGCTGCACACCTCATCTCACACAAGCTCAATCTAAAAGCATTGATTTAGTCAGTCAGTCAATAAAAGACATTCAGTTCTGCCTCCCTGATTCCTTTAGTGGCCAGCAGAAGTTATTTGTGCTCTGCTAAAATTTAAGAACAATTTCAAATGTAGTGGTGTGAAAATTGATCTGATGTAAAGAAATGTATCTAACACTCAGTTATCATTGATATTATATTGCTATTAGTTGTCTTGCTATAATTAGGAAACAAAATCTAGTCACTAGTTACGCAGTCTAGTCATACAATACCCCAGTTGAGTCAAAATGACCTGTTCCTTCTAGTATTTATCATTCAGTTATTTTTGTACAATCAAGTTTTAATGTCGCATCATTCTGCTGGGCGACACATGTATTCAGGGGGAAAAACTGTCTATTTCCAAACAAACACCTCTCCTGCTAAACAGCTATGGTCACAGACATGAATTAAAAATGGATGTCCAAGTCCAAGTATGCAACATAATTTTAGAGGACTAGTTATTAGATATTCTGGGTGCTACAACCATCGGCAAATTAGCTTAGCTTAGCATAAAGACAGGGGGATTGAGCTCTCTGGGGGAATATGGTAAAATTTGTCAGTGTTTACTTCATTCAGCTGTTGTATTGTAGCTTCCACTCCACTTGGTATTTAATTACAGTGAGGAAAACTGTGGAATGTTTTTGTTTGGTTGTTTTTTAATCAGCCAGAAAATGCTTAAACTGGTAGGTTAAAAAGTAAGGCACCTGCCTTAAAAAAAAACAACAACAAAAAAAAAAAAAACACTACAAGTGTACTTCAGCAAAAAAAATAAAAAACAAGATATGTGTGCTGAATGCTAGCTATAGCCCTTATGTAAAGTAACAAGGCAGGAAATGTGTGACCTCTTTGCTAAAGGAAAGGATCAATAAAAATGTAGGCAGGAAGCAGTCGGAGGAAGAGTCTCTGTCTGAGCAGAGCTGTGAAGGTCTTATCCTCTGCGCTGCTGTGTATTTATTCCCTGCCTGAGATAACATCAACCATGCTGTCATTCTGTCTGCCTTCTCTAATTCTCACTTCCCACATTTTGGAAGGTATCCAAAGCAGAAATGATGCCTTATAATCTAGCAAAGCAGACGTGGAAGCCAGTTCTGGCAAAGCCACTGCAGAAGTTAATTTGACACCTGCACAGAATCAGCAATTAATATCAGTTTATTAGCAACATCACCAGTGTGGGAAAAAAAGAAATCAAGAGTTTTTTTAACTGTACATGTAAACAGATTCTGAGGCTTTTGACTCAAACATGGTACTGATTTAAAAATGCATTGAATTCATAATATCTGCTGAGCTGAATCCTTCACATCTAATGATACTGATACTGGTCCTACAAGTCTTCAGGGAGGACTGCTGTTAGCATGGGTGGGCAATTCCTTAATGGGCTGTAGAAAGACCAGATTAGTTCATTGACATGCCTTACTCACTCTCTTAAAATCAATTATCCTCTCTCTTGAATTAGACTATCACCTGCTTGTCAGGACAGATGTGTTGGTTAGGTGGAGAAGGTAGAGTGTGATTAAATATATTGTGTGCATGTGTGTGAACAAATTGGAACAGAACTGTGTTTTTCAGACAATTTTAGAGTTATAATTAGGAGACTGATATCGTGATGAACATGAGATATGATATCATTCAGATCTACAGTGAAACATCTCAGTTAGTCTGGGTTCTGGCAATATTTGCTTAAGATGTGGGCAATTTAGATTTCCTACATAATTATTCAGATGTAATGTAGGCTATTTTTTATGAAGATGACATTTGCATTTAGTCATTTTCTGCGGAGTGCCATAAAGATTGACATTTGAGCAGCTGTGATGCTTGGGGCAGTGATGGAGAGGGGCCATTTGTCTCTGACTGCAGGGACAGTTCACAGCCTCAGTCTCTACTGCAGCTCATATATCGTTAGAGTATAAACCCAGATAAATGTGTACAGTTCATATAAATGACACTGTCCTCTCGATTAGAGTGGTGCTGCAAAAAAGCATGTTTGACAAAGCCATGGTGATTATGAAGGGAGCAAAGGAGCAACATAGGGAGGAGGTCAGCGTGGATGTCTAAACCTAGCCAAACCTTAACCATAACATTGTAGCACTATTATGTAGATTTATTTTCCAGCAGTGATTTGTAACTGTTTTGGAAGTTCCAAAGAAATGACGCTGTCCAGCTGATCAGATCATCAGATCAGAAAATAAATAATAATAAATAAATAATATCGATAATATATTCAAATACCTTCTGATTGAACTGTACCATCGCCTCCTAGGAAGTAAGGGTGGGGAATGGATTTAATTGCAAAAAGGCTTCCTGAATGGTTTAATATTTAGTATCTACATCTCTGAGAACTGTTAGATATATTAGCTTAACCTGTATGATTCTGCTGTTATTGTAAATGAATTCCAATACCCTCTTCTGTGTATGTTAACTATATTTAAATATAGTAATAATAATAATAATACAAGTAAAAGGTCCCTGAAACACTCCCATAAAAGACTTCTAACAACAGTAAATAAATTAATATTATATCTATATTCTTATTTGCCTAATAGTGATAATGACTGGCTGGATAACCAATTCTTAATTCACAAACCAACGTTAATTTGGAAAATCCTTTGAGAGTTACCATGTATTTTTATCTAGACCCGCTGACAGGCTGGTGGCAGGAAGGTTGATATAAACACATAGAATGGAGGGGGGAAAAAATGCTGTTGTCGGCAGGAAATGACTTGCCACAACTGTCTGCCCTGCACCAATGATTTATGTCCCAGGATATCACTGAGCCACACGATGAATCTTCATTTGATGAGGGGGGCTTCATGACTGCGCAGTGCTGTAGCTTTCTGGTGTTTTACATAGATACCCAAACAAACCGTAGGATGGGAGAGTGCTGTCTATCTATGGAGTCTGACAGGTAACAAAAAAGCAGCACCTCAAATTGTTTTACAAGGAAAATCAAATATATGTCCATGTATCTGTGAATTAAATCCAAGCTGCTCATTTAGATTAGATTTGCCCATGTCCTCACAGCTTTCACTGTTTGTTTTTCTCTACATTGGAATACACAGAGGTATATGTGCATGTCACTGATAGCAGCCAAAGTTGGCAAGCACTGGTGAAACAACATCCAATATTTCATCATAACTACATGAAAAAGCAGCTGTCTCTCTACAAAAGGAGTACTGAGAGAACAAAGACAGTATCTGTAGGCCCCTGAAATCCACAATAAAAATTCACCATAAAATCTAATTACAGAGAAATGAAACATGTTTCAGTTTTGATTCTATTATGTTAGGTGCACCCAAGAAGCTCTGAATTTAACATTTTTATTTCCTGCTTCATCATGTCTATCTCTGTTAGTCTTTGTTGGTGTTTTTTTCTTGTTTTCTCCGGAGATTTTTACAGCCTCAGTAACAGCTGAGTATGTTTTCTTGTCAATAAAATGTGAACGTGGAGAGAAGACAGTCTTGTGGTCCGTTATGCCAGTTAAAATTACAGAGAAGGTTTCAAAGAGGGGGTTGGTTCGTCTATTGATGAAAAATTCACAAACATTCAGCCCATGGCTTCAGTACATTCTTGTCTATTAAGGCTGCTGCTGGTGGAGAGATTGGCAACTCTGCCGCTTTGACTGTGGATTTCTCACTGTGTGATTGAGTGCTGATGTAAGATGGCAGTTGAAGAATGAAGCCTTTGCTCTTTGAAAGCTTTAGATTTGCTTTGGGATTAGATTGTTGAGAGGCTTTCAGCACAACGTTATCTTCTGATAAAACAAAAATACACAACCAAATACAGAAAATGCTGTAGAAAAAGGTATATAAACAGTTGTTGTTTTAACGTAAGTCATCACTTTTTCTTCAAAGCAGAATGCATGAGCAAAAAACAGGGGAAACCTTTATTACATAACATTTATTATACTTTTAAAAGGAGTATCAAATCCATATCAACCTAAACCACTCTTATAATAACACTTAACACCCCTCGCTGGTCTTACTTGACCAATTAATTGACATGTATTCACTGGACCAATTAATTGACATGTATTCACTGGAAATCAGACTAGACTTATTTGCATGGGTCCAGTAATTATTCTACTTTCTGCCTGTTAGGTCACTTGATATACTGGAGAGCTTATCTGTACATATCAAATATATTCACTGTACATATTATTACATTCATGTGTTTTTATTTTGTATGTGTTGATGTCATGGTTTACAGAGTCTGTATGCTACTATGCTGTACCAAACAACTGACTCCTGCTGCTCAAAGCAGAAGAGCCAATCATAGTGTAGCATCAACAGCTGTGCTATCCATAGACTCTCATGCAATTGTTTCAAAAGATTGATATTTGTTAGGTTGGAAGGAGGAAAGGAAGCATGAAATACTGTGCTCAAAGTTGTTTTTTCTTGTCTTTTTTTGAACTGAGTGAAGAACAAACCTGTGTCACTGTAAAAATCATCACCAGTCCTCATTTGAAAAAAAAAAGGGTTTTCTATTTGGTGAGACCATTGCTACTGAGTGCTGTCCAGGAGAACATCGCTATTTGTTGTATGGAAGGGAATGTGGCTCTGAATCATTGTTTTTCTTCTCTCTTGTTCAAAGGTCGCACCAGTCATGCCATTCATCACAGCGTTTCAACATCAGCTTTAAAATGGAATTCAACAATGGTGGCTCTCTAGCGGAATAACAGAAATACTGGCACTGGACTCAGTGTAAAAGAGGTAGATTTTTCAAATTGTCTGACAAAGATGTTAGGAAATATCTCCTTTGCAGCAATGACTGCATGATTTTCAGTTACGCAAGTAGGAAAAGTAGAGTCTAAATACAGCTCATTATATACACTTTATACTGTGTCTGCATCTCCAGAAGAAGCAATCATTAAGACTCATCAAGCTGAAATGTGATGTGTGTGCAGATTTGAAGGAAAACTTGTTTCTAGGTATCAGTCCAATCTCCTTTAGAATGAGTTCTTATTGGATTTTGCAGCTCATCATTTACATCCAGTGCCAACATTCAGAGCCAGCTCAGGAAGTGGTGTGCCCTTTATGAGTGAAGCTTGAAGTAGAAAGGTGGTGGATAATAAATGGTATAGCGTAATGAGTTTTCCACCAGGGACCAGAGTTCGTCTCCCATCACAGACCAGCAATTAATGTTGAGTTTTACAAGCATAACCAAGATCTCTCTCTACCCTTTTCTTTGCTGTAGTTGTAAATATCAACATTTTGTCTGGTGCACAGGGTTCATTCAAACTGTGGTGTTTCTTCATCTCCCTGTGGTGCCCTATGGAAACTTTGACTACCAGTCAAGTTACACAGCAATGTGTTGTTGAGCAGCAGTGGTGGAAGATGTATTCCGTATTAAATACTGTTATTTTTTAATCCTCAGTATCAACAAATTATATTAAAATTCAGATTTGCATACTTTCTGGTAAATGCTATTTATGACAATGCACCATATTTTAGGCCTGTCATACCTTTTGTATATAAAATCTTAATTTGTAAAGTAACTGTAACTGAAATTATTAATGTCAGTAGAAGAATTAGAAATACTTCAGTACCTCAAAATTATTTAAGCACTTCATAATCAGACCCCTTAAAGTTTAGCACACTTCATTGTGTTGTGTGTTGTGTGTTCAATTTGGGATAAACAAATATATGTATAAAATAGAAATATATAAATGTATAAAATTTCACTTTTTGACCTAAACTCAATAATCTTAAATGACAAAGTGAAAATGCATTTTCAGAAATGTTTGCAAATTTAATACAAGTAATTCTCTACAAGATACACCTGGATTTATCCCATTGGCAGATCCTCTCAAACTCCATCAGATTGGATGGTAAGCATCTGTGAACTGCCAACTTCAGGTCACTCCACAGATGTTCTCTGGGGTTTAAGTTTGGGTTTCAGCCAGGCCACTTGAGGACAGTCAGAGACGTATCCCAAAGCCAATCCAGTGTTGTCTTGTCTGTAAGCCTCAGGTCATTGTTGTGCTGAAAGATAAGCTGCCATCCCAGTCTCAGGTCACATGCACTCTGGAGCAGGCTTTCCTCAGCTTTCTGCATTTGACTCCCCGACCAATGCCTTTCTTGCCTGGTTACTCAGTTTGGCCTGACAGATAATTCTGGGAGGAGTCCTGGTGGTTTCAGACTTCCATTTCACAATTATTGATGCCAGTGTGCTCCTGGGAGCACTCAAAGCTTTAGAAATGGTTTTATAAACTTGACCTGATCTATGCCTCACCACAGTTTTATCACAGAGTTCCTTGGACTGCGTGGTTTGGTTGGTTTCGTAACTTGTGGGACCACACAGGCATGTGCCTCTCTGAACTATGTCCAATAAATTTAATTTGCCACAGGCTGACTCTAGACAAGTTCTAGACACATCTCAAGGATAATCAAAGCAAACAGAATGCACGTGACCACAGCAAAGGATCTGAATTCTTTTGTAAATCACAGATTTCAATTTTTGATTCTAAAAACATATTTTCACCTTGTATTATAGGTCATTGAATGTAGATTGATTTATCCATTTAAAATTAAATCCAGTGAAGTAAAAGGGTCTGAATATTTTCTGAAATTACTGTAATTACACTATTAAATGTTGCAAAACAGTTAGTGGTGGTAATGGAAATGTAGCAGTGTGCCAGCAAAATATAGGGATGAAAAAGACTTACAGCCAGCAAACATGATATGTAAACAATGCAAGTTATTCAGCAGATAGGCTTTGCAAAGCATTCAAGTATGCTATCTGCACTAAATAAGCAAAAAAAAAAAAAAAAATGTAATGACAGCAAAATACTTACTCACTTACTTAATACATACTCACATATTTACATATGTGATTGCAAACATATTCAAGATTCAATTTAATTATAATTACCCATCAGAAGATTATTAATGACATTACAGATGTAGTCCCTTTATGCTATTCACAAAAAAATTATATAAATGAATGAATAAATATTCAAGTAATGAAAATAAAACAGATGATAGAAGTCAGAGAACAACAAAGTGAAGCCAGGACAAACTTATATACTTACGTATATTTATGTGATTCTTCCTCTCTTTGAAAGTTCTCCTCTACTTTTTCTACAGTTCACACTATCCCTGCTACATCTAGTTTCACAGGTGATGAAATAATAAGCTCAAATTTTAAGCAATTATATGTGTTTTCTCCAAAAGATGACCCTTTCAGGTTGTTATCAATAATCTGGCAGGATGCCTTTTTAAGATTTTCACATTAAACAAACACATTTTTAGCTTCTGTTTGCAAGCCTTGGAAATGTGTTTGTGTGAATCCAGATTAGACCAAATCAAACAGACTGTTGGTATAATCACAGCCTCACAGGCACTGCTGTCAAACACCAAATTTATCAGGTGTTCCCGGTGCAATACGATATAATACTTGTTTGTTTAACAGTACCTGCATCAGCAAATTACAGTATACAGACTGGCTGTCAGGGGATTATCTCCACTGGCATTGTTTTGTTTTTCCCACCAACTCCTGACGGGAAATCTTCTGCGGGACAAAACGATTTTTTTTTTCTCTTGATTTTAATTATTTAGCTACATTTCTTTAGACATGCTGTGCCTTGGCTTGTTACAGTAAATCCATGAATGATTCATAGCAATAAATTAATTATGGTGTTCTATTTTTAATCTTTCAGTTAGTCACCCTATTCAGATCACTGAACAGTTATCATACACAGTAGTTGCAGTGGTCACTGACAGTCATGGAGGAATCTGCTATCACGACCGAAAAACCACATGGAAAACACAGCTGAAATGGTGAGAAGCCACTAAACAATCTTTCCAGTTGTCTCAGTACTGTAAAAAAATGACTGAAGCAGTTTATTTTTGAAGGATTTGTCTATGGAAACACCAGAATGAAAGAGTGTCAGGATGGATGTTAATTCAGTGTCTGCATGCCAGTGTTAGGGAGTTGCGTTAACATACCCCGTGGATGAAAGTAATTGCATTTCATGGGCTGAAAACACAGAGGAGCTTCCATCCAAACACAAACACATAGCTATAAATCCTCTAACAACTACAAGGTCCACACTCAAGGGGAAATCAATTACCATGCTTACATCCATACAGAATACGTTTAAGTTGTCCTTGTGGTGAGTGTACTCTGCACATGCAGGGCACTGGCTAAACTCTGGAATAATATCATTTATTATTATTTTTTTTCTCTTTTAAGACTTGATTGGACTGTAATGTGAAGAATAAAATCAATAAAGCACCAAAAAAAGGAGACAATCATTTTCAGCACAGCACAGAGTACAGCAGAGTGATCTCAGTGGCTATCACTGCTTCTGTGCTTTTTCTCTGAAGGATATTTGTCAAAGAACAGGGTTCAAAATTGTGAGGGTGAAACGTGGCATCAGTGTGGCTCACAGAGGTGTTCAATTTGCAGATGCCTCTGTGATCTGTTTTAAATTACTGACGGGTGTATCTCACATGGCTTACAATCCCACATGGCTTCAGACATTCAATCAGACTCTAAATAAAATGTGATGTTAAAAAAATCTACCCATTCAGTGTTCTATGGTGGCCCCGAAGGTCAAAGCACAATGATAAATCAAAAAACAAAACAACAGGAAACACAACAATATTTTACAAAACAAAATAACATTTCACAAAATGCAAAAACATTTCAGAAAACACAACAGCATCTCACATAACAAAACATTTCACAAAACACAACAACATTTCACAAAACACATTTTAGAAAACAAAACAACATTTCAAAATACCCAACATTACACAATGACATTTCAGAAAACCCAACATTACACAATGACATTTCAACAACAGTTGTTGTTGTTTTCTAAAACATTGTATTTTCTGATTTGTCATTGTGCTTTGACCCTAAGGGCCACAGTAGTTTTCACAAATATACATCTCTATGGGCTGTTTCCAACACCTAATGAAGAGCCAGTAGCTTGTAGACTATTAGTAGTGACATGGAGCAATGTTTCCACATTTTGTTTGTATTGTGCACATGCAGGAGGGTGCACATGATGCAATATAGCCTACATTTCTGTCACCACTTACAAACTATTCCACTTATCAACAGTTGCTGGCGATGCTGCTGCAATGGCAGAAAAAAATAAAGTTGCAAAGGTGGATTCCAAATAGAACACTACATAAAATAATAATGTATAAAAAACAATTTTCAAATGTCTTATGTGGAAAAAATACTTTCTGTGGGACATTTTGATGAGGAACAATGAATGTATTACTTGGTAATGAAAAAATCTCCATGGGATACTTTTAATAACTGTTCTGTAATGTATGGACTTTTTTTTACTTGTTTTTTTTACAGGATTAAGGGCAAAATTGTTTTCGTCTTCCTGGACACGTAGAAATTCTCCTATTGTAATTCACAGCACAGTGTTTCCTTACTGAGGCAGGGAAAAGGGATACACCGTCAGTCACGTGCATGTTTATTACAACCCAGCACAAAACCTACACACTGACCTGGTTTACCTAGCTGAAACTGCTGAAGCCAATAACAGCCTTGGATGGACTCTAGAATGAACTCCAGAGTGCATTAATTATGGTAATATATGACAAGGAAAGGAACACAGGAAACAATTTTTCTAATGCAATATCTAATGTGTATTTTGATCAAAAAGGTCAATTATGGTTACAGTTAAGTTGAATAGTGGGTGGCTACCGACAGCTAGATGACAGAGCTGATTTCTGCTTCTGGGTCGCTGCATTCATGAACAGGTATGTCCACACTTGGGAGACACTTATTACAGTAATGAGCCAACCCACATCGAAGCCTTTCAAAACAGTAATGCAGCTGTTTAAGATAAACAAGCGGGGCTGAGCTGGTGAGGGTGGCAGCAAATTCACTGCTCTAAGATGAAAGAGAACAAAGTACCAAACAGGCAACTTTGTTTTTGATTAATGAGAGAATGAAACTCCAGTAATCTGTGAAATAAGTTTTTCGGGTCATTAATAAAACATATGAATTAGCTAGATGAAAAGAAAAGTCACATTAAAAAATGAGCATATACAGTGTGCTGTGAAACTAAGAAAGCCCACATGGATAAAAGCTTATTACATTTTTATTGTTCATTGCCCCTTGAGCTGCTACAGAAAGGGAGGCATAGCATTTTCCTGTAGACTATGGAGTCCACATTAGTGGGGGAGGCTAATATTAACACAAGGCTAACAGTTTTTCTCATCTTTAAATTGTTTCTCTTTGCTCTGTTGCAAAGTATTGGAATATTTATCTTAATGCTGAGAAAATGTTTTTAAAATATCAAACTTTGTAAATGTAAATGCAAGCCCAATGTTAGAAGTGATGTAATCTAATCTGGGATGTGCACATTGGCTTTGCTTTTCTGGACATACAGAAAATCTGGCAGCCAATATAAAAAGATGCATAGCTAAGTTAATGATCCACATGGGTCTAGAGAGCAAAATTTACCAGCAAAAAATATAGGACAATTTTGATTTGCAATCATGGCCAATTCATATCTGTCAGTTATTCTGCAGGGTGTTGTATACCGCAAGACTGATATGCACTTAGCTTTAAACATTCTGTACTTTGTAACAGGCTGAATCTCTGTCACCTCACACAGACAAAAACCCTGCCATTCTTTTATTTCAAACGGGGACATGCACCAACAGGCCATCTGTGCTGCATTACTGTGCTATGTAGGCTGTCATGATTGACAAAACTGGCAACAGCGACACCCATTCCAAACTCCTGTCTGGCTCTGGGTCGCTGGAGATGAAGAGTGATGGCCTGTCACTTGGACTCTCGGCGTATGACTCGGGGACGGCTTCAGGCGGGAGGAAACAAACTCATCTCTGGTGTGGATGAGGATGACAGTATGCCACATGCTTGATAATAGCTCCCGCAGCTTAGGGAATAAACAGAGGGATGTTTATAATGAGATTGTGCTGTAGGGCCTCTGATGGTCCCAAGCTCCAACAGTCTGAACACACCATTTAGTTGGCATGCTCGCTTTATAATATGAAGGCCTGAATCCTTTTGATGCTATTTATTTATCTGTGCAGGGAGGAACTGCAGGGAAAATAGCAGAAAGTATCAGGGGAAACTTCAACTGAGATTTGAAGGTAAATAAAGACACATGGTTACAAGTACTGAATGTGCAATGTAGAATCCCAGCTTTGGCATTAAATTGTATTAATGCTGAGAAAAATGTTTTTAAAACATACAGTTTAATGAGAAAGGAGGAGGAGAAGGGGGAGAATAACTGTAACATCAGCAATGGAAACTGCCATATATTTTAAACATTTAAAACATAATGGGGATAGCATGAAATATGCATCATAAGTTTTATTTTAGATCACAGTTTGCAAATTTCTTTCCATGTGACCAAATTAACAGAAATATTCATTGTCTGTTGTACTTAATCAACTTTGCCTGAAGTGACAAAGCAAGTCAATAATTCACAACTTCCTTTGTTTTCTTGAAAATTCCTGTTTTTAAAACCTCAGTCTTAATCTTTTGTTTTTCTCATAATTCCTGTCGGTTATGATTACATTTCACTCATTAACTTTGTTGTGAGATCTAGAGACATATTGCAAATAATTTATTATGCAAACTGTATAGGTCTTACTTTTTCATTTTGCAGAGCTATGGTTTGTGTTTTGACACTGACATGCTGTACAAAGTGTAGTCTTCCTTCCATATTTTCTATTGTAAATAATTATTATAATTGCCATTTCAGGACAATGAAATCAAAATTTGTTTAGATGTGGTAAAATATGGTGTATTTCCTGACATGTAACAGCCTCCTGCTTATTTTGCTTGCTATATTGGGGCCCAAACTTATAGACTGTCTTCTCAGGTACACAGCATAAGTTGTTGGACAAAATACAAATGATGCATATTGACATTTTATATGTGGACTTGTTGGAATTGAAAAGAATTATTTGTCATAACAATGATAAATATACCTGTATTTTATGTCTTATGTCTTTTGTGCAGCATTAACAGCACATATACTGAAACTCAAAGTCCTGGATGCATTTCAGCATCAGGATTAGCTGGAGTTGCACTTAAGGGAAAGTGTTCAAGGGGACACAATGAGCTGACAAAGGATTAACAGGAACCAGTGCAATTATTTGTTTCTGTCCAAACACAGGAGGCCTATTCATGTTCTATTTGCTGCATCAAGAGAAAGGAACTATCTCATAGTTTGCAGCAGACCTCCACTGTTTCAAACCCTGTTGTGAGGAATGCCATATGCATGTCTGCCTCCATATGAATAATGGGAAAACATGTAATTACATCACCAAGGTGCCTTGGGATACACCCTGCACTTGTGTTTAAATTAATTCCTCAGATGCCCTCTGCTTGACATTTCTGTGTGGAGGCTGGAACCCCATCAAGTTCTCACTGTTGAAACTCCTCCCATGGGGCGGAACAAGCCCAAAGCTGATTTTTATTTTTTCTTTTTCCCCCACTGGCTCATGCATGCTTTTTCTTAACCATACCTGTATCAGCACACCCCCCACCCCCACCCCCAAGGTGTCCTTCTCTCTGTTTACAGAAAGACCAGCAGCCTCAGATGATTAATCACTGCCGAGAAACACTAGTTCACTAGTTAAAACAACAGCAGCTCCCAGCTCCTTCACCTCTACCAAGGTTAATTAGCATCAGTGTCTCACTCTTAATTACATTACCAGTTTCCACAGAGCGGATAAGAATAATCATAAAGATCTCTGACCGAGCCATTTGCTTTTTGCTCATGTACAAGTGAGGATTGGCTTGAGAAAACACTCAATTATGACCAGCAGATGAACTACTTTGTGGTTATAATTCAGTGGGGCTCAAGAGTGATTGCTTCCAGAATGCTTTGTGCTCGGCTTTGGCACCATTTCAACTCCCTTTGCAATACTAGCTGTGCTAGTATCATGGCATTGTTTATTGGGACCACCAGACTAAATGCAAATACCGGATGGATTGTCATGAAAATTAGTACAGACATTCATGGTTCCCAGAGGATTAATCTTCATGTCTTTGGTGATCCCCTGACCTATCCTCTGGTGGCACTAGCAGGTTGACATGTAGTTCAGAGTGAAATGTTTCAACAACTGCTGTATGGCTTACTATGCAAGTTGGTGCAGACATGTATGGTGTTCATGAACTGTTGTGATTCCCCTGACTTTTCATCTGGCACCATGATCAAGTCCAAATTTTAATTGCTCCAATGAATATTACAGCTTCACAGAGGCACCGATGTGGCTCTGTAGACGCTTGTTTTGACTGTAACAATAAGCCTTGATTAGAAAGACCCATTTCAGCCTTGAAGGAATTCATAACATACCCATTTCACATACTCTGAGGAGCAGTGGGGGGAAAAAGGGAAATTAGATTCAAAATAAAGACAGTCATTTTCATTTACTTTTATAACTCTGTAAACTGTGGTTGTAATTGGAAATTGTAATTATATGGTTAATTGGCTGTTAATTACAGTATCATTGCTACATCAACCCTGGCGGTGGTTAGACTGGAATAGATTATAAAATAACGACAGAGCTTTCTTAGGCCACCTAGTTCAGGAACTTCAGTTAAATGTGACTCCTGGCAGCTGCCTGTTCTAAAAATAAGCCTTGCTTGTTCCTGCACTGTGAATATGAGATTGTCATATCACTACCTCTTCCCATAACAATTAATCAAGTATAGCTGAGCTATCCTCAAATGATGTTAGCCTTTCCCCAGGAATCAGAATGGCTGACGCTATTGTGAGGAAATTGCCTTTTGAGAAATGGCTGTATTTCCCACTACAATATCTGAGTTTGTCCTGAGAGAACTAGAGAGTCATTTTCTCTCTGCAACAGGACTGTGCCAACAGATTCTGGTAGCATTTTTAATAGAGGAGGCCTGTTCATCCAGAATGGTGTTATTTCAAGCTGAGGGATACATGTTTCCTAGTAGCTTGTTCCCAATCAGTGAAGAGGAAAAAACACCATTGAATAAGTACTCAATACCACCATGAACAGATTGAAATAGTGAACTCAAATGCTTGTTTTGATCCACAGAATCAGTTTGGTCAAAACTGAAACGTCTCAGCATTCATGTCCATAATGCACTCAACCGTAGTTTTCAGAGAAATATTTTTCCCAGAAAGGACTTTATACTGAAAAACAGTCATAAGTGTAAGGGTGTGAACATCTTACATTTAGTTTTCCAAAAAGGTGTGGAAATAGAAGCTATAAAATTTTAATAGTATATTGAAAATTGTTGCTTTTAGAACCAGGAACAATCAATAAACCATAAAGACATGCCCTTCACAAGAATGTTGTGTTTTGACAAGCATCTACATATAATAACTATCATTCAATGCTTTTCTGAACGCTGTGTTTGTTGATGGCTGTTTTTAACACTTGAAAAGCAGCCATTCTCACAAACATCAAAACAATCAGTGTTACCATAGCAAGGGTCAAAGTATAATGTAAGTATCTGTGACTATGGCTCTCAGTTTGGTAGTCATTTAAAAAAATGTTTTTGTTTTTATGTATTGATTGTTTATTTAGATAACTAAAAACTAGCATGGGAAATAACAGACATACATTCGCCATATACACTGATCATCCACAGCATTAAAACCTGTGGAAACCTTGGGTCCTGGCATTCATCTGGATATTACTTCAACATGTACCACCCACCTAAACAGACCCCCACCCACCCCCACCGCCACAGTTGGCATAAAGGGCTCCCTATTAGCTCAGCTGTCCTCACATTACGTTATTACAACTGAGCCATCTCTATGACAACTGAACCAACTCCATCCACTGATGAAGACTGTGAAATGTGTTTGAAAGCTCCAGAATAAGCTAGTAAGTGGACTTTGTGAGACTATTTCCAAAGTTTAGAATGAACTTTCACACTAGTGTACCTGTTTGTCACTTACCTCTAAAATGATTTTTACTCTGATTTAGGTCATTTTTCAGTTGCCTGTAGAGTCTATCTGACTCCTCTCAGGTTTAGGTGTGTCATGCAGTGGGGTTATTTTTTAATTAAATGCATGAATTAGACATGAGTGTGGTAGGCTAAGTACACTGGATATCTAATTAAATTACAAATATTTTCTCCTCTTAATCACACTTCCTGCTACCTAAAGATAGCCCTGCTTAAGATTGAAATATAATTATATAAGTAAATGTGTAAAATGTGTATTAATATGTGTTAAAGAAAATAACTAACAACATAAAGGAAAAGATGGAACGCAAAAGCAAATCAAAGGAAACATAAGATGCTGTCATCACCCAAGGTGGATCACTACAGTAAACAGTGACACTGACTGTAATTGAGATGCATCAAGATGGCTCTGTAAATGATCTGTCAGAGATTGGATATGGAGGTATATGTATCATAAAGGGACACAGTGAAATCTACATTTCCTCTTGGTTTGGTTTGTGAATGCGCGGAGGTGTCTTGGCAGTCAGCAATATTCCAGCTAAATGAGTTTGCTCTCCTCACTGGGAAGCCAAATCTATAAAGCAGCTACTTTGGCATTTAGAAAATCCATTTACCATGATTGAAACTATCCAGCTGAAACCACTACAGTCAGTCTTTTCATTCCCAAGAGCCAGTACATCTCACACATGATATTCGGAAATACACTGAAAAGAGAAGCAATCTCCATATCAATACAAAAAAATGACATCATTGCCTTTATGCCAACAGAGTATTGAATCCCTGATACAGGTACACTTGGGACTGTAAGAGTGACAGGGTTTTAAGCATATGAAATAGTGGCTGTATTGCCACAGAAAGGCATATTCAGCAGGATACTGATGCTATAGTTACATTTTCTTTTCTTTTATTGGCAAGCATTTCCATCCATCCATTATCTACACCACCTCAGCTGACATTGGGCAAGAGGTCGGCTACACCCTAAACAGGTTTGCAAGTCAGCCACTGGGCCAACATATAGAAACAATCATTCACACTCACATACATGCCTTTTAGAGTCACCAATTTACACCCTGGAGGAAATACGACACAGGGAAAACATGCTCCACAGCTGGCTGAACTGGGGTTCGAATGCAGAACCTTTTTGCTGTCAGGCTAAAGTGCTAACTACTGCACCACCATTCCCAGGGCAAGCACTTCCTCCTTCTCAGATATATTACTTTGATTATAGTAGTAGTTTAAAGGCAGATTCTCTCCAGACTGCTGGCTTCCAAATTATCCCCAGATTATCTAAAATCTGGAACTACAGTTACATCTCTCTTTTTTTAATCCAATTTTTGCCGGAAAATACTAACATGTTTTGAAGGCAGATCAGTTTAGACTGAACTTTGCCACAATTTAATGTTCCCATATTTAACAAAGTTGTAGTGGGCAACAGGCAACCATATGAAGATGAGCAAATACAGGAAACACTGCATAGCAAACATAATCACTGGCTGGATTATGTTCAGAGACAATGTATTTTTTGAATGCATGAATGAAGCCCCACATTTATTAACAGCAGTGGAGTCACAATTAAGTGGTAGGGGTGGATGCCAGGTGTCCAAAGTGCATGACTGTCGCTAACTGAGACTGAGGTTCACATCCAGAATCCTGTCTTCTGATAGGTTAATTCAAAAAAAGCACCTTGGCTAAGGTTAGGAAAAGATTTCGGTTAAATAGAGATAAACACGTTGAGTCTGAAGACACTGTGAACTTTTCTTTTTTGTATTAAATCAGACCACAATCTTTCCCTAATATTAACCAAATGCTGTGAGAATCTAAACATAACCATAAAAAAAAGTGTAATAAGGCTGTAGTCACCACATTTTACTGATATGTTCAGTATCAAAGTATTTGCCACTTGCCGGATGAGTAAATCATAGAGAGATGATTTCTAGGGGACAGGGTTGCAGCAGGAGTGGTGTGTTTAATAGGGTACTGGATGATGAACTATACCCACAACATGGTATGATGGTGCAGTCATACCACAAATGCACCTGCTCCTTGTACAACCAGAGAGGATATGGGATGACCTTTCATCCAGGAAAAGTGCACAGGTAAAAAAAGGAAGGGGAAGAAGGGATGCTGCCTGGATGTGGGTAAGAAGCTGTATAATTAATGATTTGGTGGACTGCTGTTGTCAGTCCACTAGCAGTTGACAACCCAAGTAAATTTCACCAGGCTAGCTTCAGTCTGACTGAACCTTGAGCCAAAAACAGCTGTAAAATCCTCCCTCGTAGTATTTTAAACCATTTCTCAATCTAAAATTGAAATCTGTTTCAACTCATGCATCTACAAAACTGTCTTTTCTTGATTGTATTTCATCCTCTAACCGCTAACTGCAGTGTAGCATCACAGCTGCATTTGTTGATTTAATGCAGTTTTCTGTCTGACAGCCTGGTAACTTATTTATAAGTAGTTGCAATCAACATCATCTGAACTGAGAACAGGATGAGAGTTTTGTGCAGTTTTGAATTCAAATAGTAGGTCAACAGTAGGTGTTTACACTGACAAAGACAGTAATAAAATTTCTGTGATGAAAACACAGTTGCTCCCAGACAGTACAAGACTTGTTATATAGGCTTTTGATCATTCTGAACAGGATGTAGTGATAGATAATATTCTTGTTTTCAAGTTCTCTGAAGATGCCTCTTTGTCTCCCATTGCTTTTGAAATTTGAAGTTGTGTACTTCACATCTAAGTTATTTTCATCTTCATCAAATGTTTACAGCTTTCAAAGGAAAGTCTCCAGTACCACAAACAAGGTCTTCTGGCAGTAAGCACAGCTCAAAATGTAATCAGCTAATGGAAAGTAGGTTTAAAAAAAAACTTTAGTTGATCTGTGGCATGATCAACATGTTTTGGCTCTAAGTCACTAAAAGACAATAAATGATGAAACTAGATTATTTGACTTGCAGATGTGTCTTGTGTCTTAATGATATTAGAGTGTGACAGGGGAAGGGAGACAGTGGTAAAAATCTAACAGGGTTGTGTGTGTGTGTGTGTGTGTGTGTGAGAGAGAGCGAGAGAGAGAGAGAGAGCATACATAATGTTATCTTCTCTGGAAAGTGAGTTTTAATAATAAATTATCATGTAGCAAGATGCAGCAATATTCTCTATTCTTGGAGCCTGACTCTGTTCAAGACTTCAAAGCAATTTGTGAAATTTCTCTCCCCCTATAAGAGTCTGAGGAGAACCTTATTATTATTACTATTATTATTATTTTTTTAGTAATAAAAACATATATCAAGCCCAGTGACAAGTATTTCTCCTACATAACTCTACAAATGTCCTAATTTCATAAACATAGACCACATTGCCTCTGTTCATTTTTGTTCAGAAACATCAAAATGGGGTAAAAAGACGTGATTGTGGTGACTTTGACTGTGGCATGATTGCTGGTGCCAGATGGGCTGGTTTGAGTATTTCTTAAACTGCTGATCCCTGGGGATTTTCACACACAACAGTCTCTAGAGTTTACTCAGAATGGTGTGAAAAATGAAAAACATCCACTGAGCAGCAGCTCTGAAGATGGAAATGCCTTGTTGATGTGAGAGGTCAGAGGAGAATGATCAGACTGGTTGGAGATGACAGAAAAGGCTACGGTAAAACAGATAACCATTCTTTACTGTGATGAGCAGAAACGCATCTCAGAATGCAGAACATGTTGAGAACAGAAACCTGAGGCTGCAGTTAGCACAGGTTCACCTAAACTGGACAGGTGAAGATTGGAAAAACATAACCTGGCCTGATGGGTCTGGATTTCTGCTGAGGTATGCAGATGGTAAAGTCAGAATTTTGGTTTCAACAACATGAATCCACGGACCCAACTTGTCTCGTGTCAATAGTCCAGTCTGGTGGGAGTGTATTGGTATGGGGAATGTTTTCATGGCACACTTTGGACCCTTAATACCAATCAATCTTGGTTTGAATGCTGCAGGCTGTCTAAGCATTGTTACTGACCATATGCATCCCTTTACGACCACAGTTTAACATCGTCTCTTTTGGTCTAACTCATGTTTATAGTATCTCATCTTGATATGTAATCACTATCATTTAATTTGTGTTTTATCCAATACTGTTGTCACAGCTTCTCAACTCCCAACTCCTGTCTTCAACCTACAGCTGTGTACCCACATGTACAGTACAGTGTGGGCAGATGGATATTTCCCACCATAAATGTATTTAAATTGGGTGTTAAGGCTATTCAAAAACAACCACCATGTTTTTCCAATTGAAATTTCTCAAATGAAGGCTAGAGATTCGACCAACAGGTGACAGCCGGGATTCAGGCTGATGTCCACTGAAGCAAATGAAGGAGTGGACTGTTAATCGTGTTTTGCAAGCATACTTGAAATTAATTAAAATTAATCTGTCTCAAGCTATTGGATCCACATCTTTGTGTGAAATGCATTGTTTGCTGGCTTTGTGAGCTTGTCAAACACCATCTCATTCAGACAGAAAGTGTGATAATCTTTTCAAGAATATACACAGATCCAAACGATACCCAGAGCCAAAATATACTATCTGTTATTATCTGCTAAGCTGTCTTTCTTCAGTTTTATGGCCAAATGGAAAATCCCCCTTCACAAAATAGTGACATATATTTATGCAAATTTTAGACTTTAAGCAATATGTTAGCAACTATCACCACTTAAATGGTATCAAATATTTCAGCATATTTCTGGTGATGGATCTATTCTTGCAAGCAGACATTTTAACAGCCATTCATGAAGCATGAATCTCCCGGCAACTTCACAGGAGATGTTTTTAGCAAAGTGTACAGCATGGTTGAGCACAGAAGGCTTGAATCCATTAAGATATTTTTTTCAGTGCAATTCAAAAGGACTGCTGTCAACTGGAATTCAAGTTCAAACAGGTATTGTGTGTGTTGAGATTAGCTTTTGTTTCCCAGTCACAGAGCACTGTGGGAGCTATTAACTTAACTTCCAACATAGAGGGCAGTGTCTCTCTATGTAAGAACTGTGCTGATACTAATAATTATTTTCACTTTTTTATTCATAGATAAAGTGGGTCTTTATTTAATAAAAGTCAGTATTAAATGAACAAATGCAGCCAAATCAACTAATGCAGAGCATGAAAGTGAACAGACATTTTGAGAGGCGGCGGCTCTTGACATAGTTTGATAAAAAAATTCTTCAAAGTGAGGTTTGAGGATTACCCGAAGTAATTGTGACTTGAAAGACAAGTTGCTGTTAAGTTTTGCAAATGTCATTCTCTTTGAGCAGCACATGCAAATTTCCTTACATATCCATTTTGGTGGGGTGGTTGCAGAAATCTCAGACACAACAAAAACAACTACGACAACAACAACAAAAACCTTAGTTGATAAAATTATGTGCATGGTTATATAACCACTAGGCACAACTGAGGAATTGTGTTGTTTATGATGTGAGGTAAGTAACCCTTTCATAGTCAAAGGGACCAAGAGACCAAGCAGCTGCAGCAACCAGATTAACACACATACAGCACATGACTTCTCTGCTGCTAAATTGGATTAGTAATTGCCACTTTCATTCTTGCAGGAAAAGTACATGACAGCACTGCGTTTTCCACAACCTCTCAAAGTGCCCTCACTGGATTAAGTGGTAAATATGTTGGATGAAACGGAAGCTGACAGCCCTCTTCCTTTGACTGGTAGTGCAGAAATTATCACTTGTTCATCTTTGTGTTACACAGATTTTAGAGGAACTTTAATCATCTTCTAAAGGAAGTGCAAGAACTCAGGAATCTCAAAATTGTTCATTTGTAGATAAACAGGTGTTATCAGTCTTGTCATTAACTCTAGAGAATTTCACCAAATAATGTAATGTTATTTGCAGGTCGGTGTGGGTATCGAAGATCTTGTTGGTATCTCTAAATTAGCTCATGCCTCTTCCTCCCTTTGTCTCAACCACACAGAGAAACTGATATTCATGGGGTTGTTAAATTTATTTTGTGCATGCAATGCATAGGCCAGTCTAATCCCTCAGGTATATTGACATTCTATCAGTGTTCAGCCCAAACAAACTTTGGATTTAACTTTGTTTTCTTGTTGGATTAAACATGGTAAAGCTGTTCTGGTGTATTTTTGGTTCAGGTTGTTAGAGGCTCATCTGGATCAAACATAAAGTAGATCGTTGTGAGATTCCTCAGCTGCTGCTACACTGTGAACCACGCTTTACATATCACTCAGCCACATAATTCTGGATGTCTGGATGTCTGGATTTTCTAATTGTATCTAATTATTTTCTAATGCCCCTGCCATCCTGTATAACCTAGTATAACCAACTGATGTTTTGTGTAATTTAAAATCTTTAAACAGCACTTTTTTATGAGATGTATTGACAATTATTTAAAAAGTTACGGATAGAAAAATTGATCAAGATTAAAATATAGTGCTGTTTTATGACAAAGCAAACAACACGGTATAAACAACTCTAATAAATATATGAATAAATAAGCCTTTATCGAACTAAAGGCAGCCAGATGGTGAGATTGCAGATCGCTTCCCAGTAATACCACTTCCAACAACCGCAGAAAGCTTGACACACAGACTGGGATTTAATGCTCAGGATGAAATTCTGGGCTCCCAGTGTGAGGTTCTGCCTCATCTGTTCTGTGATGAATCCATCACCCATTTCCTGGTGCAGCTCTGTCATTTGAATTCATAGAAAGACAACATTAGCATAAATGTGCAGGAAGTTTAAAGAGCTCAGACAGAACAACGCACCTTCCACCACTGACAGAAAAAAAAAAAAACAAATCTCTCCACAGAGATATTCAGAAATCTAAAATATCCCTCAAATCTCTGTTAAACATCAGAGAGAGTACGGACATAGTCATATTTTAGTTCAATTTCAGTAAATGAACTGTTAATAATTCTTTTTTTCTGCTTTATATGAGTCCAAATTGATGGCAAGACATCAACAGCCTCTATCTGCTGGCAAAATGTGGGAGCATTAGTAACACTGATGCTGAATTTCTTTTGGTTCATTTTTTTTTTTTTTTTGCATTTGTGATGAGGTCTCCCACTGCTTCTCTTTAAAGCAGCATTTCCCAGCCATGAAGTCGCTCTCAGTTGGAAAAGTCTTTTCCAAACCCACAGTGGAGCTCAGTAAAGATTTGAAGGACGCTTATTTCATGTCCTTTATCAACGGTTTTCAGGCTGCTGATGCCCAGCCAGTGAAGATTGTTTACTATTTGAGGGTGTGAAGCATGTTATCTGGCAGCCTAATAGAGTTAGAATAGAATTAATGCTATTACTCAGTGTCCCAGTGTGCTCATCTTCTCCTGTTTTTTTAATGGCAGGATGCTTTAAAAGTTGTATAAGAACCCGGTGGTGCCTCCTGAGCTGCAAAAGGACAGATCAGGTTGCTATAATGGGGCAGAAAGGCTGAAGACAGCATCGCTTTTGTTATCTCTGAGCATGAGGACAATGTCCTCTGAGAGGATGTGGCTGCTCTTATCTTTGTCACCTGACACACACAAACCAGCTGTGATACATCACCCTGCTTTATCATTGTGCTTTTCAAACAGTGGGCAAATCTGGCCCATCACTGCTGTGAACAACACATTATTGTTTTCACCACAAAGCAGAATCAGATAGCAGGGGCCAGTTAGTGATTCATTACAAAAACATGGAAGCTTATCACCAAAAACAAAAACATGCAAGCTTATCATCAACAACAAGGAAAATTGGAAAAAGAGAAAATATCTCTGTGTTTACATGTATTCATTGACCTGATCCTGATCTGAACATTTATCAGATTGCAGAATACATAGACCTGTTAACGTATGGCACGTGGAGAAAACAACAGTGTGTGAAAGCAGCTGTGTGGTGCAGGCCTGTGTTTGAAAAAAAAAAAAAAAAGAAAAAAGATTCCATTTCTGTCCAGGAGCCATTGCTGTGGAGGTTACAGAGTGTCCCTGAGATGATGTGTCATTAACAGCTGCTGTTACTGATGCAGGCTGATGGCAGCCTCCATCCTCACTGCCAGGAAAACAACGTCCTTCACCGTGGCTTCCACACAGCTCTGAGACAATGTTTCTGACTTTTACTGTAAGAGAAAAAGATAAAGTACTTCATTTTTTAATATAATAAAAGCTGCACCAAAGACCAAAGCCAGAGGGTTATACCAGCTGAAATATGTGCCACAATTTCAAATATAATCAGCCACATCCTACTCATGACAGAGCATATCTGAACAATGCAGGTTCACAGTTCTCTGTAATCATACAATAATCCTATAAATTCAGCCAGGGCATGTTTTTGAATTATATATTTTGAGTAGAGGATTTAAAGACAACACTATACCACTCACACTTCAGGTCTTAAAGGATACAAGGAAGGAGGAAGTTAAGTGCAGCATGGTGCTCACAAACAGACTAATTTAAGTACAGGGTAAAATCTTCAAAAACATTAAGAGAGATCACCATGAAGCTATACTCAAGTCTACAGTGAACAAGCACAGCCTAATACTTTTATCTCTGTGTCTAAGTGTTTATATTGATGCATGGTGACTATGACTAATCAGACAGCAGTTATATAGGTCTGCATTCAAAAGGCATGTTATTAAAAATGAAAGTTTGTCTCAGAGGATAAAGAAGCAGATTCATTGTGCTGTGCCTCCACAATGTGTCGCATTACTGGCTCCAACCTGATGGGACACAGCTGTGCAGGCAGATGTTCGTACTGGGGATATAATCCTCATGTGACATCTTAAGTTTGTCATAAGGACTGAGATAAACAGTAATGCCTCATAATTAAAGCAAGGTGAGGCACTGGAATCAACTAAATATTGCAGTAACAACCTACAGTATATGTATGTATATATATCATGATAATGCCTCTGTGCACAAAGCTAGGTCCATGAAGAAGAAGTTTTCCCAGTTTGGCATGAAGGAACTTGACTGGCCAGCACAGAGCTCTGTACTGCATGCCAATATCACCGTAACTGTCTGCTTGGAAGTCTCATTGTAATAATACTGAAGCACAATGTTTGATGTGCCTATAGTAATAAGCCAGCAAGCTGAGAGTGTTTAAAAATAATTAGCTGATGCACATTCATACCCTTACAATCAAAAAAATGTTGATAATAAGATTTGCAGACATGACTTATCACTTATTTCTCTCATCTCTGCTGTGAAAACTGTTGATATAGGTAATAAATATAGTATAACTAGTTATTTTGACAATGATCAGCAGAAAAGTGAAAAACATGTCTTCCAACTCTGAATTAATTATGCATGTGAAACATCAAAATAAATGTTTGCCAAGACATCATCACTCCTCTCTAAGTCAAATATAAGGAAGATAGTGATTAAACAATTTAAGTCATTCCACAGATTCTGAGTTGAGTTGAGGTCTGGGCTTTGACTTGGCCTCTCAAAGACATTGATGTCGATATTTAGGAACCACCTCTGCATGGCTTTATGTTAGGGCTGGTTGTCTTGCTATAAAAATAAATCCTCTTCCACGTGCTAGATCTTTGTCAGACTGCAAACAAGTTTTCCTCAGTGTTTGTTGTTGGCATTTTGCTATATTCATTAACCCACCTTTACAATCTCTCCCGATCTTGTAGCAGGGAGGTATCACCACATTATGACGATGCCTTTACCAGGCCTTATTGTGGTCCTTTTGTCTTAATTTTAAAAGGTCTATGTCTAAGGTTCTAGGTTCATTCAGAGAACCCTTGTTATTGATGAATTGCAGTCTTCCTTAGCATAAGCCAAAACAGTTTGACTATAAATTATATTTTGAGATTACAGACTAGATTTGACTTTCTTGCACTGGAACAGTGAAAAAACAAAGTGAAGAGATAGTCTGACTGAAATAGGATTTATAAAGCTTAATATCCTTATCAGCTTGTCATGAATCAAATGCCCTGCTGATGTCGCTAGTTTTCCTCCACCGTCAGTCACATTCTCATTTGACCCATTTAAATAAAACTTTCTTTTTTTTGTGCTAACATGAACTTTGTGTTGGGGGCTCCATCTCTTTTCTTAGTGTTGCGCACTGTCAAAACTGTAGGGCATTGAGAAGGACTTGGGAGTGAGCACAGATGTTGAATTATCCCTCCAAATCCAAGTTCTTTATTTATGAATCAGTCCATGGACTGTTGGACTGAATTGAGAGAGTCAGGGATTTTTTTTAGCACGTTAGCATCCAACCAAGTCTGATGACACAAGTGTTTAAATCTGTTTTGATCGTAGTTGGATATTGGTGCCCACTTTTGAACAGTTCCACTTGGTTATCCACACAAACAGAAACAATGCTGTTGTCATCACTGCTCCCTCTTGTATACAAGACACCAAATATAGTGTGAACATTGCAGTAATACTTCTTGAACATTTAGCAACCTAGCAGCTCCTAAGTAAGGAAGCAACTGATTATAGTTTGACTGTTGACTGATTAGTCAACCCACAATTTGTGTTTGTCACTGTCCAGACATTAATTGCGAACCAAGAGCCATTTCCATTGGCAGAAACACTTTTCTTTCTTTATTTATCTATTTATTTTCATTTTTACATCAGCATTTATTGGTATTGTTACATTTTTATAAACTAGATAATGAAACTATTTAGGAAAAATGGTGATGGTGAAATTATAGCTCATACCAAACCCGTTTCTTCATGTCATTCTGATTAATTTGCATCAGTTTGGAAAATGGCCACAAACCCTAAGGGGAACTGGGCATAAAAAAAGTTTAAAAAAACAGGAACAAAGAAACAAAGCTGTCAAGTCAAGATTTATTTATAACGTAGAGGCCTTCATCACAAGGCACATCTCAAAGGATTTTGGAGAGAACAAGCCCACCTAGATCTGATTAAAGTTGTAGAACTGTGAATGAACAATAAAAGGAAAAAAGGATGCCAGAAAGTCAGAAAGACAAGATTTCTAACTATGTAGTAATGACATGTAGGATTTTTAAACTGTTTGTGCAGATTAAAATCCATTCTCCTGCAACTAATTAAAAATCTGCAATTAGTATGCAACAGTGTGGGTCTGTGCAGCTATTTTTATCACTGTCACTATAACCTTTGGTATCTATTTATATATTTTCTATTACAAGAAGAAGAAAGGTCCCTCTTTATTGCATGGATTGGGCTACCTTACAGTATATGTAACAGTATATGTGTATGTCTTTTTAATGATAGTTATATAATATATTGGCTGATGAAGCTTTGGGTCTAAGTGCAAACCAATTTGACATCACTGCTTTTAGCCAGTTGAAGAATTTTGTTTTTCTGGAAATCTGCTACTTCTCCATCTGCTGCTGGAGGACATAATGTTTCTTGTTTTGTTTTTTTAAACTAGAAAACATTAAATTTACATTGAGGGAAACTGTGAAGAAGTTGTACTTGAAATGGGAACCCTTCTTGTTATACTTAGGGAATCTTGGGGAATTACCCACTGGATGAAGGCTCTTGATTGTAATTGGGGATCTTTTTTTAAATTGATTGATTGATTGATTACCTGTGAAGGAGTGCATTCTGTACCTGTGTGGGCTTATTTCCTGGGGTATGTGTTATAACTTGGTTTTTAGCTGAACACAGACACAGACTAGGAGTGGGAAGGTTTAAGATTCATTTATTGCAAAGGGAATAGATGAGCACAAGAGAACTAAACAGCCAAAAGCATTGTACCACTGAGTGAGCTGTAACAATCTGGATATGAGTGGATTGAGAGCAGGTGTGGTGAAGGGTCAGGTTGCAGGTAAATGAGGCCACGCCCATAGCACATACACATACATACACAGACACAAAGGGAGGAGACACAGGGGAAGTATACACAGTATGGCGGTGAAAACATCCAGTAGAATCTGTGAAATGTACTATGAACTCATCAGCTGCTAAGTGAGTATGATCAGGGCAGGTGGGTGAGGGGAATTTAGTTTTAAAAAAGGACGCTAATCTTTAGCATTTAAAAAAAGGGGTGGGGGTTATACTATTACTAGTACTACTACTAATACTAATAATTGGGGACAGACATTACATTATGGATCACTAATATCTTTGAAGTACCTGTCATTTATTTACAATATTTAGCATAAACCAAGATTCCATTACACCAAAAGAATGGCATTTTTCTTTACTGCACAAATTGTGCTACCTTACAGTAAATGTCACAGAAATAAATAAGAAATTATGAAAGTAATTCTAGTGATGTAATACAAAACCACATGTATTCACTATACATATACCAGATATATAGAATAGCCACACATAAAGTAATACAGCACATCAGTAGCTCGTCTACTGTTTCCTACATTGGCCACAAATTCTCATCCACATCACACCTTATTTCCTCTCCTCAATTCACCTGGGAAAGAATCTTCTTGCAGCCTGATCCTGCCTGGCAATCCTCTGCAGATATGTCCACACATCCAGCATTCATTACATCCAGGAGAGACATCTGATCATGTGCCTGATGGTCATACAGTTTCCACCTCCATGAGGGAAAGAATTCTTCCTCTGTTGAGGAAGGGAGAGTAAGGTGGAAAGAAAAGTGACACCATCCTGGGACGGGCTGTAAACCAGTCAATGACTGGAAGAGAATGGTGAAAAACCACATCATCCCACATGACTACAAAATGTTCTGGATTTAGTCTCACATGTCCCCTTTCCTGTCCCGCACAGGTTTTTCATATAGGTCCACATGGAATGAAAATAGGTGCTCAGTCCCAATTAGAAGTTCATGTATTTTTATAATTTTAAATTTGCCTCTATGTTGTAGATGTGGCAGGATGTAGTGAATGTGAGTCTAATTTACACTACACATATATTTGTATTGTACATCCTTATTCTAAAAAACAAATCCATAGTCACTCTGTCTCTGTTGTTTGTATCAAACACCTCACCTGTATCAATATCTATTACAACCAGTAGTGTTAAACCTAAGGATTCCCTCAGTGATTTATGTCCCCTGTTAGTAAAACAGACCCTATTCATGACCCAGATTCAGCCTTACACAATTTTGCTAATATATTTATTTTCTCTGTTTTGAATAAAAAACAGATCAAAGCCCCTGGTTTCCCCCTTAACCTGCACTTGCCATTTGTGCAAGAAATAAACAAAAGTATAGTTGCACTGATAGAGCTCCTGATACAAACACGGACTAACAAAATTTATGATGGCAGAGGAACCATGTCATCACCTTGATAAGGAAAGCAAATCCTGACTAATACCTATCATCTGTCTGTAAATGCAATGCTAATGGAACCACATTGCGGAATGTACTGAGGAAAGTCCTCCTTACTGCTCCCACCAACACAAAAAACTGGCCTCTTATTGACAAATGTGATATGGATTGAAGCTTGCTTCATGAGAACTGCTTGACATCTTATCTATAAACTCCAGTATCACGCTGTCTTTCTTGTGCTCCCCTCAGACAGAATAGCAAATATGATACATACAGATATGATACATACTCAGAGGTACTGTACATAATGCACTGATAGACAAGCCTCCTGGTGATGATATATTTTTCTTGTGGTTCTGTACTACTTGATGCTACTGATTTTACCACTTTTATACATTGATTTAACTTTTAGTTCTGGCAAAATTCCATTAAAAAAACATATAACCTTATTGAGCAAATAACAAATAATGTCAAACAAGTGTTTAGTCATTTTAACCTCTGTTAACCTGTTGAGCAGTGTGATACTACTGGTAGAAGAATGCACGTACATGTGGGTCCTCATGCACCTCATGAGCTAAACAGGGATCCACCTATAGAAAAGCTGTTCTATAGTACTACTAGAGGTCAAAAACTCCACAGAGAAATTTTAAGCTTATTGCTCTGAGCGCACAGTAATAACTGAAGGCACATCAGGTGGGCATATCAACTCATATCTTCTCTAATCTGGACTATGGTACCTTGACAGTAAGAGAACAATGTCCAAAGAGATTTAAGTAAGAAAATCCACCTGAAACTATAAAAGTAAAGAGAACAAAAGTCGGATTTTAGAAAGTTAGGGGGTCTCCCAGTGGAAATTACTCACTTGCCTGAACAACTATCAGCCTATATCTATACTGCCCTGTTTGGTCATCTCATAACTACTTGTGGAGCATAATAATGTCTCTTGCAACAACAGTCAAGCTTGTAGATATTACAAGTAAATACATATTACAATAACATCTGCAACTGCTGTTACGAATGACATAGCTAATAAATTGTTTTGTTAAAAGCAACATTGTACTGCACCCTCTCTGATGCCTTCAATGACAGCAGAATAAGTGGCTTTCCACTGGTTTGGATTATAATGATGAAAGCTGGCCATATTTTTCTGGCAGAGTTACAACCAGTTTTGTCAGTGGCTTCCAGCCTCCATTTGGCCGTCACCATGCTCATCATTTCTGTCCTTTCACAAGCACAGCTTAGTTATATCAGGGGGTTGGAAATACAGCAGCCTGCCTCAGCCAGTGTCTTCATCAGGATGATGTCAGAAATGCCAGTCACAGTCTTCAAGAAGAAGACTACAAGATGACTACATGAGTACACAAGAAGAAAACCTGTGTTGTCTCTAATCATTGATTCCAACCCCTGTAGCTTTAGGTCAATAAACTGGAAAGCTCTTAGAGAAACTGTGGAAAACCTTGATTGATCACTGTGTAGTTAATCAGGAAAACAGAATATGAAACACATTATGTTCTGTGAGAGGGATAAGTGACAGTAATAATAATTAAAAAAAGACTCCAGAACAAACCCCATCCCCCAAAACATATGTTGATATACCACAAAGTCCTTACACCACAAATGTTTTGGAGGATACATAATTGCTGCCTGGATTATATTCACTGGCTTCACTGAATTTAACCTTGCTCACTGACTTTATTCATGTTTCTCACCAAGACCTGCTTTTTTTCCAACTTAAGTTTTCCAACTCAAGTCCTTTAAATTGCTTAAACTTGCAGTAACTGATGCTTCTCGGGATGCAGCAGAAACTACGTGTGAACACAACATTGACATATCACGTCATGAATTGTGTTTTTTGTCCATGTAATGAGTGACCAAGTCCAATGTTCACTCTCTTTTAGCTCTGTTTTTGGTGCTGGACAGCTAAACACAGATTTAAAACTCACTGTAACACTTCATAAAGCTGAAGATTCAGCTGATAATTTATGTAGATTCATCAGTGTGAGTGACCCCTTTGCCCCATTTTCTCTGTCATGTTAATAATAAATGTGATCTGGTCAGTATTAATTTTTATTCTAATTTAAATCTTTTCTAAAATTCAAATTTTTGTTCTGTTGTGGTGTGGATTGCAATTTCCAGTTAGTATAAACTGTGCTCTAGTAACAACTAAAAGCATGAGCATTTTCAACTATAAGTACTAATTTAGAACATTGATGAGATAGTATATCAGAGCGTGAGGTTTGTGTTGCCAGGGTATACACTCATATATAATAAACTCATATACGTTTATGAGGCAAGCCTGTCTGTGAGGAACCCTTCACTTAATTACTGCTGTACCCTCTATACTGTCTCCTGTTCTATACAATCACAGCTCGGCAGAACAAAGCACTGACTGTGGCTGCTGCTGATTGGCAGACTTTCTCCTCCCTGCAGTTATTTGATCTCACAGGCCACGCTCTAACCGACAGCCAGTCAGCAGCAGCAGAGGATGGATCGGCAAAAACCCATCCACTTTGTCACCCAAGATGCCTCTCTCAAGTTCTTCATCTTAATCACATCGTGTAGCTGGTGTTTGCGTTTTTGATAGCACGTTAAGGATCCTGCAGCATGTTTACAGCCATTTAGTACACACCAAAACAAACAAAGATCATATCACTGGTGGAGTCAAGTCAGCTTTGCAGAGAAAAAACATAAAATACTTTACAACACTTTCATGAGAAAATGCGATCATTAAGTGTATTTATGCAAATGAAGCTGCTTTGTTCGAGTAATGGCAGGCCGGGATCTGCAGCAGCATAATCAGCCATGTAAGGTCATGAGAAATGATGGAGCAGCAATTCTCTCTCTCCCTCTCTCTCTCTCTCTCTCTCTTTTCTCTCTCTCTCCTCGACCGGAGGATGGAGTGTGCCACCTGGCTCATCTATCACAGCTGGAACTGCTGAGATGGTGAGAGCTGCCAATAAACAATCCTCACAAAAATGGAGCACACAGAAAATCCACTTATAAGCAGAGAGAGGGCCTCTGTGGGTTCCATAACATCTCATGTACAGCTATGAACACACTGCAGTCATTCACAGGTACAGTAATGTGTTGCAGTGGTTGTGTTCTCAGGGTGTATCAAGATTTAAAAATACACATGTATGGCAAAAAGTATGTGGATATTCATGTTTTCTACTTATGTGTATTTTTGGTGTGAGACTGCAGTTCATGGTTTGAACTAAGCCCCTTTGTTCTACTTAAGAGAAATCTTAATGCTATAGCATGCTATAATATTTTAGTGTGAGTTTGTGGCAACAGTTAGGGGGAGGCTCCTCCCTATTTCAACCTGACAATGGGGGAAAAAGCAAGGACATAAATGGTTTTCTGAGTCTAGTATGGAAGAACTGCCATGGCCTCAAAGAGCTTGCCCTAATCTAAAGCCCTTAGAAAAGCAGGTCTTATCACCCAACACCAGTGCCCAACCTCACTAATGCTCTTGTGGTTGAATGGGGAGCAAATCTTTGCAGCCAGGTTCTAAAATCTTGTTGAAAGCCTTCCTAGAAGAGTGGAGCCTGTTAGAGCAGCAGATTAATTCCCATTGGTTTTGGAATCACATGTTCAAGAATAACATACTGAAATATTTGGGTTCTTGCATACTTTTGCCCATGTTGTGTATACTCCATTATATACTAAAGTTGAGATGTAGAGCATAATCTGTAGTTATATGTAGTAAATGTCTAATGTCTACTAAATGATATATTACTTAATATATTACTGTTTAAAAGCCACAGTGTGTAACTTTTATCTAAGTTTTTTTTTAGTTTAAATATGTTCCAAGACATATCTTAATGTGGAGAGTTGCTAGTTAAGGCATCTGTGACTTAGACTCATTGAACATCCCGGCAGTAATGCAGAGATAGTCCTTCCTGAAGCAAGACTCACCTTTCTAACCAATCAGAGAAAACCAAAGTCAGGATTGAGAGGTCACGGCTGTTAATCAATACATGAACATGCTCCTGAGACCTATACTATGAACCAAGTTCAGCATACCCAGGACATTTTCTTATTGTCTGGCTTCAATAAACTTAACAACCATAGTCTCACTAAATAGTCATATGATGGTGGTTATCAGCTCATTAAGTCAACCCCAGGATTCCCTAAGCAACTTCATGTGAAAAAGGTGGAGCTGTCATTTAAAAGCAATGTTATTCAGAACTGTGAATGAAGTACTTAATATGATATTGGAAAAAAACACTGATACCTGCAGGTTAATTATATTATATTATTATTATATTTAACAAGGTGAAATGTAAAACAATACACATGACTAGAGTAAAAAAGAAACACTAAAAGTAATTTCCAATTGTTAAAGTCAGGATAAGGATTTATCGGTAAATAAGTACAAAAATTATTGTTTCTTACTGATTGAGTGTTTTTCTGTTTGATGGTAATTTGTTCTGAGTTATGTTACAGTAATGTCAGACTGTTTCTGCTGTGAAAGCAGAGAGTGTTAAACAGAGAGAATTTATAATCATGGGAAATATTCAACAGTCATGGATACAAGCATCTTTGTAGCTTTGTAGCTTGTAGCTTTGAAGCTATAATAGTATTTATGTAGTCATTTAGTGTGATAAACTCTCTCCCCATTTGTTAAAAGTTATGTCATAAACAGCAAAATGATTCCACTGATTTATAAAAATATCTATTGATCTTTAATATTTGTCACTTTATTGTAAACTCTTTTGTCCATGTCGAGATCCTGTAGAAATTACCCCTCTAATTTTCCAGTGATCTCATAGGTCATTAGTTGGGCTGTTGACAAATTTTGATCCAAACCTCTCTCAGCATAAGTTACCATGGAGATTCACCCCACTCGGAGGTGATCCACTGTTGTAACCCTGAAAATCCAGAGTTAAACCTGAGGTTTCCTCAAAAACCACAAATTCTGCTTGAGGGTGTCGACGAGACTGACGGTCTGGGCAGAGTGTAACAGAGGAAGGGGGGTGGGAGGAGCAGAGTGATTTGAGTCTCATGCTGCTGCTAAATTGAATGCAAGAACTTGCATATTGTAGCTGAAGCAGTTGAACTGAGGAATTTTGTCGACAAAAGAAAACATTTTTTTCCAGAATGTAGCTTTCCCCAAACTTACATACAGCACATGTTCTTCCTAATTATAGTGAGAGCTACAATGATGAGCTGACTCAACAAATTAACTTGCTCCAGGTCAAAGCTGAGATGGGAGGTGTGTGTGTTGGCTCCTCTTCCAGCTCATGCCACCTACTGTTTCCTATAACACATTTCTCAGTGTGCATTCACAGAGAGTTTTATTGTATCTTTTGAGAAGCATAACTCCAGCTTTAGGCTCACTGGCATAAAATTTGGCCTGTTAAAAGCAAATAAAAAATAATGCTTGAACTACAAAATGTATGCAGTATGTGTTGCACCAGAAAGTTTTATGACCTAGAGTTTAGATGAAATATAAACAGAGTGCACTGTCAGAGGGAATCTTTCCATTGTTGTCATCTTCACCATCTCCATTATCACAATATTTCTCATGTGAAATACGCAACACACAGCAACCCTGGTGTCTATGTGGAAATCTTGCCATGTCAGCATACATTTCTACTGAGCCAGTATAGGATAGCCTGTTGCCCTAATCTTAGGAGAAGGTTTCAGTAACCACAGAAATAATGGATCTGCTCTATCCCACAGCAGACACATCACAACACTGTGAAATAAAGGAACATTGTGCACCACATGCATCCTGTCCCAGAAAATCCCCTTGTCTATTACAGACCTTTTCCAGAAGCTTTTCTCAGTCACATTTGTTCGATCAATTACGCTGTGCAAAACAATCAGTCTCATTTTGTTAGGGAAAAGGGATGCTACCAAACATAGTGTCATTCTTCATCAACAAAAACACCAGTTCCTTAAGCTTTTAACACTTTTAATATCATCTTCATCATCATTTACAAAATGAGCCAAAGCATGCAAGGAAGCACTGGCGGCCAGTATAACAAACCACTATAGACACAAACACTGCAGCACACTAGGCTTGTTTTCCTCCACTAAAGTTGAGATTATAGTCTGCTTTTCACGCCAAAAACAACAGAGGTTTTTTAACAAGTAGCAAAGCTGCTGTTGCAGGTGAGTGCTTTTAAATTATAAATGACCTCGTTAATTGATTTTTCAGGAGAGTGTCAGGAGTGTGTCTGGTTACAGCTGACATTCAGGTGTTTCTTCAGCATGTAGTTTTAAAGCTTTATTTTTTAAGTTGTGTTACCTATTTATTTCTGTACATTACTCCATGTTTACTATTGTATTATACACAATAATGCAATAGGCTAATGCATTTAAAAGACATAAATGCACTATTTGTAATTTTTGCAGTGAAAACTAAATTGGAAGCAACAAAAAACAAAAAGCAAACAGTTTAATCATTTGACTGTGTTAATAATTGTTCTGATGAGTGGAAAGGGTGCACACACACATATTTGTATGCAAATATATTTTTGTAACAAATGTGATAAATGACTAAATTTAGTTTCAAGTGAGTGACAAGTTGAGACAAGATGAACTATATATGACCTTAAATTAAACTTTGGTGAGTAATAAAGACTGGTACATTTTTTCCCCAGTGTCTTAGTCACAGTCATACACTTTCCCACATTGTTAAAGATATTTCAGACCTACTACTGCACAACCCCTACCTCCCCTATCATCACCATGGTCTTCAGATTGAGATTCAGCACAGAGGTTCAATTTTCCACCTTCTGGCTTTCCTCACCAGTGTATAGACTCTGGGGAGTCTTGTTCTTTTTTTATCTGGGTGGGTCTACAATTTTCAAAGATGCTATGTCTTAATTGCGTTTAATTGGCCAAAGCTTTACTTGTCACATCAATAATTACTTGATATATAATTCCAGTTGGTCTCTTTTCATTGAACTAATCAGAAATCATTTCATCTGTCAGATTTAGCTTTAACTGAAAAAGATTGTTCCTCAGGAAGACACTTCTAAGACTCACAGACTTTAGCCTGATATTTCCTTTGCAGGGCCCCATCCTAACCTCTCCTTATCAGTTAACAAATGATATGCTGTCGCTTTGCTTTATGATCACAGCTGTTACATAATACAGTATATAACAAATTTTTTACCACTTGAGCTTCTCCTGAGTTAGAGAGAGTGTGCTAATGTAAGCTTACGAAATTGTATAGTGAACTGTGGATCATTAATCATTTTGTTGTTTATTTAGCACTTTGCTATAGTGAGAGTGTTTTACTACTCACTGTCATTTACTGTATGTCCTCGCAGTGTCTCCCTGCTGTTAGGTCAGTTCACCTCCTCCTGTGGTGAACACTTATCTCCAGACAGTCACTTTACATGCCAGGCAGCTCTAGTTTCTTAACACTTGTGTGTTCCCTCCACAATCATGACCTCACCTTTTCAGCCCAAAGCTGTGTTTGAGGATGTACAGCTCACTGTCCTCTTCATCTTAACCTGGCACAGCATGTCTTCTTTCTCCTCAGCCTCTCAAAAGTATTGCTCCATCGTCTCGCCTTGGCTCAGAGACCTGAGAGCCCTGCAAAAACAAGGTGCACAGTTGTTTTGATCCTCACTCTGTCTTTTTTGCTGTTACAAAAAAGGTTGTTAAGCTTTGTCTCTAAACAATTTTTCATCCTGTTATTGTTCTGCAAGCAGCAGCCCCAATACATGGAACAACTACTGGCCATTTTGTTATGAATTTTAGCATGGATATACAGAGTTCCCCAAGGATTATTCTAAATGGTTTGTGTGACCCTCTGACTGGCACCACCAGCAAATTAAAAAATTCTCTTGACTGAAATGTGCCTTTGGCAAATTTATATTAATGACTACTACCAGACTGGTATGGATACTAAACGAATACTAATGGAACCTTTAAGTCAAGATGGAAGATAATAGTTATTCTGTTACAGCATAATAGTCTCTTAATTATTATCCAGTGATTTCGTTGGGACTTGTTTGCAGGATATGTTTACAGGATCATCCAATGATCATCTTAATTGAGGAATATTTAAACCATCTGTTTTGCATGTGCATTTCATGGTCAACTTAATTACATTGTGGTCGCAATGTAATCGCTGGCTGGATCATGTTCAGAGGCAACTTTTTTTGAATGAACGATGTGCTACATTTATTTTAATGGTAGAGGAGTCACCGGGAGGTCATCGAGGTGGATGGTGTGCACGCTAATCACAGGACTACAATACCAGGCCCAGGGTTCATATCCTGAATCCTGTCAGTATTTAGGTTTAGGCAACAAAAGATCCTTGGTTAAGGTAATTAGGGAGATGCCATTATTTTGGTTAAATGTTAATAAACATGTTGTGTCTGAAGTCGTTTCTGTGTTAAACCAGGCCACATTCTTCCTCTAACCTCAGCCAAGTTCTGTAAGAATCTCAACGTTACCATAAAAATGTTTAGCAGTTACAGTTACAGTCACTACAAATGGATATGGTACTGGCAAGACCGGCAGTGAACATTTTAATGATACATTCAGTGCCCTGTCCACATATTTGAGACTTGCCAAATTCAGTAATAAAGAACATGTCCTACATGTCTATCCACCAGCCCAACCTCTGCACCTTTATTCTTAGTGTTGCCACATATAATGAGCACACAATCTCTGCACTGAGTGTTGGTGCTGGAGTTAAATGTGAGGTGTGGAATTGTTGTGTGGCCCAGATGCACCCTTGCGCCAACTCAATGTGAGGTGTCATTTCTGCATTTACACAATGTCTACAGTGGCAAAAGTTTCTTTCTTTTTTTCTTTCTTTCTTTCTTTCTTTCCTTCCTTCCTTCCATCTGTCTTAGCCACAGGGAGACACGCTAAAAACAAGATAGAAAATAAAACAAGAAGACTAGAGGGACCAAATATTATCCAATGACCACCAGCTCCAGCTGTGTTTGGCATCATACAAGAGGGGACGATTATCTGCCCCCAAAGGGCCAACCCCACTCAAAGCCATGACCAGTTCCTTGGCAAAGACATCAACAATTGTATAGCCCCACGGAGGGTTGGAGAGCGAAAGAAGCTTGCTGATCCACTGCTCCAGAGGGCTAATTTCACATCTCTTTATGAAGCTGTAGGAAATTAATTACAGAGACAGTGTCTCTATGGACGCTAGAGAACCAGCATCACATTATGGTCAGCTCAGAGGTTGCACCCAAACAGCCACTGGTCTTTATTACGGGTAGGTTCATTAAAAAATATGCTGGGATGCCCTGCTCATAAACTGTTTTGGGTAATTGGATGACACTATCATCAGAAGTTAATTTCGCAGACAGAAAAACAGCAAAACAAACCAAGTCATTTGGAAACCTTTTATCAGGGCTTAAGTTCTGAGGCTCAATAAGTTCTGCCCTAGTTTCCACAATTGGCAATGTTTTTCTGCTGCTTCATTTAGCCAATCCTTTGAAAAGAAATTCTCTTTGCTGTTTTATTTGACATATCTTAATGTTTAGCAACCAGCAGTTTCCATCTTTAAGCTGTTTCCTTCAAACTGTCAGTAAACATAGAAGTAAGGTGGAAAGCGGAAATGGGAATTTTGTCTGTCACTGACAATTTGGCAGATGAAAACAGACTGACTGCCAAAATTAGAAGTGTACTTTTACTTTAGCCAGTGCTTTGGTTATCTCAAACTGTTTGTGAAGAGAGGAGACAGTTCTTTAAACAATAACAGTGACCTTTTCATCATTTTTTTTTTTCAAAAGTTTATTATATATTGATGAGACACAAAGGCTGAAATTCTGTATTTAAATATGCAGATGATGCACTGTATAATTAAATATGCACTAATTAAGCATTAATTTCCAGGACAGATATCTGAATGTTGTATAAAGCCAGTTTCAAAACCTGTTTCATTTTGTTGACATGTTAGAGTCAAAGGTTTTTTCAGAGGGGATCTGTTTTTATCACCATAAATCATAAAATACAGTCAACAACCCTTGCCTTGTTTTGAGGAATAAAATGTTACATAAATCAGGCCATGAATGATCTATGAACAAACCCTTCAGAATACAGATGGGAATAAAACTGGCAGGTTTGCAGATTTCTGGCTCAGATATCAGAAAAAACTCTAATTGACTCTAAAGATATGTATTGTAAAATAAGATTTGATTGATATGATATGATAGTTTGCTGATACAAAGGAATTGTTGCTTACAATGCAAAAAAGTGGTGCTAATACCTACCATCAAACATGAATGTGTAAATCTTTGCTCTGTAGATGCTGGGAACAACCTATAAAAAGGGAGGAATAGATGAAGCTGAATTGAGAAATCGTGGCACTATGAGCCACAAAAATGACAAAACATGGACTGAAATTGCTTTTTCTGCTGTCAAGTTACATAAAAAAGGTACACTTAGCAGAGCTCGAATTTGTTGAGAAGCTCAAACAGTACTGTACTTGCAGTGAGAACACCCCACCCTTTACCTTTCATTTCAGTAGAGGAGAGTATAGCTCTGATTTTTCAACAGCATTTGGCACATTTATTTTAGGACTGTTGCCGTGCAAGAACAGGAAATAAATCTGTGTCCAAAGACACATAGTCATTTCTAAAAACACACATTTTTCATTAATTATCTCATCTCTGTTTTGAGTGTTACAGCTTGAGGAATATTTATGTTGAGAATATGTTTAGATTTTTAATCTACAGAAAGATTAGAAGCATTAAAGCATCACTCAAATAATGCATGCATACTTAGAGTGTGACCTGAGGCTACTGTAAGTATGCACACTGTGACCAGTGACCTGAGGCAGGATAGTGCACAGTGTGGCTTATAGCTGCTGATGTCAGTGCCTGGCTTCACTGTAGAAAAGTGCAGAGGTGCATACCGTGGGCCCATTCATGCCTGACTGACAACCACTATCCATCATCTGGTTTATCAGAGTCCAAGTCCAAGTGGCAGTGCTGTGAGTGTCCTACAGCTGTCCATTATGTAAAGAAATGGCCCTCAGTTCTGATAGTGGAACCAGACAACAAAAGAAGCACAGGAGCTGTTGACCTTTAAAACTGGCAAACTTCAGAGAACAGATGAACTCTCACTGGAGTTCATCCAAATCCAGTAAAAGCCATTTCACATCAATCTCCTCAACAGTTTTGTGATGCCCTTTAATCACTGAAAAAATAACTTTGAAGGTCACTGAACCTTCCTTGTTTGCATTCTGTATATACTTAGATTGTGTTTCATTTATTTTTTTTACATTGAATAATGAAAATGTAATATTTGATCAAACACAGATAAATCCAGATACATGGGAGCGATGCTTAATCAGAAAACAAACAGTAAAGAAACAGATTCCTAAACATATCAGAGCCTTCCTCTCATAATAATGTTCAAATGTGTAAGTGGTAAAAGAGTTGTACTGTACTTCTGTGGTGCTAGAGGTCACCTGGCCAAAAATTTTCCCAGTTTGGGATCCAGTAATATTAAGCCAGCTTTAACCACTACCAATTAGTTGTTTTGAGCCAGTGTTGATGTTATTTAAAAAAACTTAGGTTTGACCTAAAACAGTCACAGATGTGTTAAAGACAAACGACAACACGCGTTTATTTAAAAAAGGGATAGGGGAAAGGGATTATTCTTTTTTCATTGGTAACATACAGTCACATGTAAGTTTAATAAGAGCTTGAGAAAACAGTTTGCCACCATATCATACTGTAAATTGGGTAAATAACTCAATAGTAATGTGAGAAATAACACCAACACTGCGTTACAACAACACATTGTATTGAGCGGTTTTCTACCAGTGAGTACTAAAGTTACCCCAGTATTGAATTGATGTTTTATTGAGTCAAATTGGGTCAAATTTGACCCAGTGATTTTTTGAGTGGGTACTTTGGACAAAGTGCTTTGCAATCTACCCCTCCTACACCCACCCACACACACACACACACACACACACACACACACACACAGTGGCAGACATGGCTGTTTGGAGTACTTTGGAGATCCAGGGCTCTAGAGTACCTTTAAATGCTAATTAGGGTGTTGCCAAATCCAAATGACTGGAAAGATATCTATGGTATGACATTGAAAAATAATGCCAATTTTACAGTATTTAATTGGTCTTTTTAGAATCCTGTATGTGGATATTTGTGTATGGTTGTTGGTGTTGTGTTTTCATCCTTTTGGTGTTTGGTATTTGTGTCACTGTTTCTCTATAACCTGCTGCTCATTTCCTGTTTTTTTTTTTTTTTTTTTGAATAGGATGCAGTATGACTGATTGATGATCAGGGCTGATTGCATCCATCATGTCTGGGCAAGGAAGACTGTCAATTCCTTCCCCTGAGCAAGTGACTGAACATGGTCGGGAAGCAAATATACAATACCAGAGTCAGTGAAGCTTAAGCACCTCATGTTAAAAAAAAAATAATATTTTTTTTTTTAAAAAAAGGTCTTTCTGGCCTGTTGCACTTAATTCTGAGTTTGACCCACACATTTCTTCAAACAACATGTTTTTGTTTATATATCAGAAGTTCAGATGAGATATGTATGAACTCACTATGTTTTTGTCTTTCTTTGGACATGTAACTGAAGAAAAATACATACAGATACAGCTACACTATGTCATTTTTATGAATTCACAAGTGACACAAGTGAAGCAATAAAGCTGACAGGCCACCTGCTTACCATGTGTAGAGCTACAGTCCTCCAGTCTGTGCTGAAATCTTTATAAAAACCTTTATAGACAGCACTAAAAGATTATTATGTCTTAAAGGTTGGGGTTTTCCATTTAGAGCATCCTTAGCATGCTTTAAGCAGAGCCATTGCAGCAGGATAATAGTGGCTGTAATTGCACAATTAATCAATTTTATTGCTTTGTAGATGCACCATATAATGAAGAGAGGCCAATTTTGCATGTGTCAAGATGAATTGCTTTACTTTCAACATCAAGGGTTTTCCAAAATCGGTGTTAATATTTCAAGTGCTTTTCTTGAGCGTCATCATTTGAATCACAATCGCAAAAGAATTGATCGGAATGTTATTTAGCTTCGGTGAATATGACAAAGGCTTTAATCATGTGCTTCAAGCTGCATTTGTCACTGGTATTCTGTTTGTGAGGGAATGAACTGCCATGCATCACCCCCTTTGTCTTGTTTTAGTATCAGAGAAGCTGCAGACTGTACTGCTGCCAAGAACCAGCTTTTCATCAACTGAGCCAGTATTGCTCAGTGGTTAACGTGAGTCACACAAAGAGTATAAGATGGATGCAGCTTAATTTAGAAAAGTTGTTAAATTGACAGTTGCACTTTATTTTCTTGTCTGCTCGAGACATCTAGACAACAAGACATCATCTAGTGCGTGCCTTCTACGCTCTTCTTAGGACTTTCAGATCAACCAGTACAACTCTAACTGTGCAAAGTTGTTGAGAAAAGATTAGAGCTGAGTCTGTCCTGCCTTACTCATACATTGTGTTTGGTGCACTGCTCACCCCAGTCCAACACCACTCTTGTATATGACTAATATCCGACACCATAATTACCCTGCTTGCTCCCAAGGACAAGGATTCTTTTCACAATTGCTTCATCCCTTTTTCATTTCATTTTCAGCCCTTCCTTTTCTGATCCACTGTTCATGGAAAATGCACTGCTGCCCAAGATCACTCTGTCAAGTGACTCTATAACTGTCCCCATTTTCCTCCAAATGGGTATTGTTGGCACTTGGTAACTGCAATATTAAATCTGAGGAAAATGCTCTGCACGCTCAAAAAAACATTGCTTCTGATTTGCCACCACAATGTAATTGAGAAAACGGTTTCATAAAATATGAATGTAATTTCTAGGGGAGAGGGCTGACTATACAGATAAAGATAATAACAGTATATTTAGTAAAAAGCATTCTGGATTTTGAGTCAAGAGCTGCCCCAGCCCATAGCAGAGATATTTTAGCACCATGTTTCAAAGCTCTGTTTTTGGAGGAGGGGCACTTCAAATCGATGCCAATTTCAAAATAATTGAAAAGGTTAATGGGGAGCAACAAGAACAAAGTCAGTGACCAGCCTCAAACATAAATAAGGCCTTCCTCTGGAACTGCTCTTCCTTAAATTGGTCCAGATCCACCACTCTGTGGCCCCTCACCTCACCTCAGTCAATAATTATTCAGTTTAAAGGAAATAAGTGACCTATCTCATGTCCTGATGTGCCAATACCAACTGCAAAAAATTCCTCTAAACTCTTGAGATAGCACTGGACTTAACCTACTTTCTCCTTTTCAAAAAATCAATGTCTTATATGTGACCTAAACTGAGTTGCTGAACTTCCTGGGGAAAACTGTCAAGAACACTGCTGTCTTATGAATATGGCTCAAACAGGGAAAATAGTTTTTTCAATGAAACCTGAAGACCTACAATTCTATTAAGTTTCAGACAGTCATTTAGTGGGACATTTACTCTGAGCTGATGTTCATGGAGGAAGTGCATGACCCCAGGGTGAAGGAACAGTCAGGAGGGACAGCATTTGTTCTACATAGCTTCTTCTGTAGAACTTCACTTCACTGCACTTTCTTACCACCTACACCGCAACACATAGTGTTCATTGTCCACAGTAAAAGTGTTTCATAATCATTACTGTATAATACCAATATTCTATTCATAACACAGGTATCTGTCTCTTTTTTATTTTTATCATTCATGGCAAAAGTTACCACAGCGCATACCAATGAAATTTGACATAGGACAATAAAGTGGATGAACACCAGTGTAAAGACCACAGTTTACAGAATCTCTGGCAGAGGTGAGGTCAAATCATGTGGGACACTTGTGTGAATTTTGAGCTAAACTGAGAAAGTGTCTGTACAACTTAATATGTGAAAGGTTAATCACAGGAAAACACAACCTGAATAATAATGAAGAAAATTCCCACACATTGTACTGTGTACTGCAGGTATATTTCTTAATAATTAATATATTTATTAATTAACAGCCAGACCAAAAAAAAAAAAATGTAAATTAATAACTACATCATCACTAAGCAGGGCACAGTGCAGTTGACCTATGTAAAATCACCTTGGGAGTCTTATTTTTCAAGGACAAGAAAACTGCAGAGTCAAAAATAGAGGCCGGTATTGTGTTAGCTCAGTGACACCACTGGGGTTCAGATTTTTTTCTTACTCCTCTGCCTAATGCTAGAAACCACTGTTGAGTTCAGGGACTTGATTCAATGTGACATTTGTGTGACAAGAGGTGCGCACTTGATAACCCCAAGTGACATATCAGTAGCAGAACTGAATATATACTGTACAGTATTCAATCCTGCAGTGTTTATATTAGGTAGCTGTTGACTGATGCTGCTGTCTGATGGCCCTATGGATTTATGACAACATGTGTCCTGGTGTTTTTTACAGTCTTTTGTGGGTTTGTCATCTATCTGACATTTAAACTGAGGTTCTGGATAGGTGAATGGAGAACAGCCAAATTCCCACAGGGGTTATAGTTCTAAGATTTTTTAATACCGTGTGGCCACACTACCCGGCCGGTCATGGCAGTTGATAAAGCTCATGACCCTAATCATAACTTTCAATACAATCTATATTTAAAACATAGAACCATTTGATTGCTGGAGCAAGCAGAGCGCTCTGGGCAGAAGTCAGAACATGCTCATAACAACAATAACAGTATTATTACTGATATTACTTCTATTTTTATTTTTACCTCCATTCCCCCATAGTCTTTGATTTATTCTTTGATACCAGCATGGATTGAAGCAGAAGCAGCCTCTTTCTCTATGCATTCATGCTCTGTTAACTCGAGTTATCATTCTAGCCGATAATAAATCATACCAGGATCTCTGCACCACTGATTATCAAGGGGAATTATTCAAGGACTAAATTACAATACTTATGGTTAGGTGGACAGTAATGCAGTGTTCAATGTGCTATTATTCAAATAAGAAGGTGACACCATATATCACTGCTTGAATCACAAGCAGGTCATCAGACATGCATTAGGAATATAATCCACAATATTCTGTAATAATACACACATAGTATTTTAATAGAATATCCTTTACATACATCTAGCAAATGTTTTAACAGGCCTCTTTCTGCATTAACCATAAGTTTAACAAAAATCACAGCTTGGTTTTAGCTGTTAAAGAACTGGTGCCCTCACTTTATGTAAAATTTACTTTATTTGGTACAATATTTGGAGACACTGGGTTTACTGTGAGACATTTTAGTTAAATTCATAGTTAAAGTTGTAACGGTTGCCTTTGTGACATGTAGCTATTAGTGGTAACAAAAAGTGTGGTTTAATACCACAGCAATATCGCTGTCTGCCAGAAATTACATTCATATACAACTAATTAAGAAGAGCAATTATATTTTGTAGGAAACATAATTGATTACATTAACATAATGGTAATATGTTGTTAATTTGTGTATTTGATAAGTAACAAATACACTCATACTGAATGAATCAGTAAAAAATAAAATATCTAACATTGCAGTACAATATCCATTTGTAGTGACGCCAGCATTGTTAAACTTTTTTATAATTATGTTTTGGCACTCGCAGCTCTTGGTTAAGATCAGGGAAGGACTGTGGTCTGCTTTAATACAGAAAAGGACTTCAGACACAGGGTGTTTATTTGCATTTAATAAAATATTTCCTCATTTTAACCAAAGTACTGTTGTTGCCCTGACCTAAACACAGATGGGACTGTGGATGAGAACCTCAGATGATTCTGGTGTCCCACCATCCACTCCAACCACCTCCTGGCAACTCTACTATTATAACATGTTTATAGTAGTGACAGTTTTGGGGAATATGAATGTAATTTCTAGGACACAGATTTGATAGCAAACCCAACCCAAGAGAGGAGCAATCTGCTTATCTGTTTACAGTGCACTCACACAAAGTCACAATTTAATAAGACAACAGTCAAAAATAATTACAACTGCTGGTGGTTTGCTGCCTGTTGCCCTCGGCTCTTCATCTAGCATCTTACTATGACTGCCTCTTCATGTTCCATTACTTCCTGCAAACTTTAAAAATGATCCATTGTCCAAAAATGCAGACAGTGATCTTTGTCTGGTTGTGCAGACACATCATGATGAATGATCACAGTTAGCACCACCTGTGGTGTCAAGCGCATTAAGTTTCCTGTGATTGCTTCACAATAAAAGTCGCTCAATGTTTCACCAGTTGAATGCAGTGGAAAATCCTCCATTTGCACCGTATATCTTAATACAGCATTAGAAGAAGGCTGATATAAAATTAAAAACAGTAATGGTGGATTACAGCGCAGCATTGTTTCCTGTGAATCCCTTGTGTGTAGGTAGGTAATTATAATCCAAAGTAGGAATGGCAGAGCCTGCCACTAACAATAATAAATAATATTTATAGAATGTAAATTACAGAATTAACCACATTAAATGGATTTTGCTGAAAAATGCAGGCCTTAAATAGTATCAAAACCTCATCTGCAATGATGATGCTGACCGCCCGCTGCTGTCTACATTACAGTAAATATATGGAGCCTGCAAGATTTGTGTTGCATCCCAGGAGATCCCCAGGGTTCCACTCTCATTACAGCCCTCTACACACTATGTTCACACATTTAAACACGATAGCAATGTAAAAAAGAGAGTTTGATTTAATTATATTTGTTGGAAACTTTGTTTAGTTTCATATTTCAGTATTAAAATGAACATGCATTGTTATGTTTCATACAAAAATATATTGATGCCTACAGATAACACTCCACAAAACACCAATAAAAATTTTAGTATAGACATGTTCTTTCTCTTCTATCTCTATAAGCTCTCTTGTTTGATGCTGGTCTGTGGTCCTGCTGGCAATGTCTCCAGGCTCCTTTTTTTATGCAATATATTCTTCAAAATGTCGACTTGTCACATAACAACAAGCCAAAGGCAGAACTGACTGTTCATTATAACTATAGGGCTGGTAGAAACTTGGGGGTCTTTTCATGCTCATAAAAGGCAGTCAGCATGAGACTGTTTCCTGTAAAAAAAAAAAAAAAAAAAAAAGACTACACTATAGGTTATGTGTACCAGCAGCTTATTACAGCCTATAGTTATATTTTATTTTTATATTTATACAAACCATGATGTTTTCCTAAACCTAACCAACTTGTTTTTCTGACTAAACCTAACCAAGCTGTGACGCCCAAGCTGAAGGTCTCTACAGTTGGAGTATTTAATTAACCTCATGCCGCTCCAAGTGTGATATGTACAGGACAAGCTGCCCCTCTGACTTTTGGAAAAGCTCATTTAAAATTCTCACCTTGAGACTAAATAGGATTGTAGTTTTGAGTTAGGAGATGAAAAAAGTTCCTAATTGGGGAAAAAATCTTACCTCTCTAGCAGATAATTTTTTACTTGTTTTAAGAGCATGGTTTTATATTTAGGGCTGAACATCACTTATTAAGAAAGATTTATTTTTGTCATGGTGAAATGATCAAAAAATTTACAGTATATATATATTAGAAGGTGAAGCTGATAATGAGCCCAGTGGTTCAATAGGGTTGATTTCTGTTCAAGTTGTAGGTAGAGAATATATGTAAATATTCATCCAAAGGCTTTATATTGGCAGCTTAGTTATTTAAGTGACATGGTATAGGAAAAATGTATCGGATGGACATACCAATTCAGTCTTTATGGATTATATTAGTAGATGAATTCTTGACAAAAAGCAACACTCTAATTTGACTATCCCTGGCACTAGTGATAGTGATAAGGCTACAAATCTCATAAACACTACAGTTAAATGGGAAAGAACTAAACTGAAAGTTTACTTTATTTGGTACAGTATTTGGAGACACCAGGTTTACTGTAAGACATTTTTGTCAAATTTATAGTTAAAGTTGTACCGTAATTTCCGGACTATTGAGCACACCTGAATATAAGCCGCGCCCACTAAATTTAAAAAGAAAAAAAAAGTACATATATAGGCCACACTTGTCTATAAGCCACAGGTGTCTACGTTGTAACATGAGATATTTACACATTCACGCTGCCGTCTCCAACGTCTCGCCATCGATTCATTGATACCAAGCTTACGTGCAGCAGCTCTATTTCCTTTTTCGACAGCCAGATCGATTGCCTTTAACAGCTGCATCATATGCATTTCTTCATGTGTTTTCCATGATGAGGGTGTGTGCATTAAGCGCAAAATGACTGTTCTGAAGAATTTAGTGAGTGTTTGATCTAATTCGACAGTCATTGGTCCACGGTAATTTCATTGGTCTGATGTGACGAGGCTAAATGTTTTGCCAAGTTCATCAGCCAGTAAAAATCTATAAATTAGCCGCATCATTGTTTAAGCCGCAAGGTTCAAAGTGTGTGAAAAAAGTAGCAGCTTATAGTCCGGAAATTATGGTAATTCTTAAGATTTGAGCATTGGTTGCCTTTGTGACACCTGTAGTTATTGGTGGTGACAAAAAGTGTTGTTTAATACCACAGCAACAATCCTGTCTCCTAGGAATTATATTAATATACAACTAATTAAGAACAGCAATTATATTTTGTAGGAAACATAATTGTGACCAATTATGTCATTACTAGTTTTTACCCCCTGTGGACTCCATTGAGGAGGTGGGTGAGAGGAGGCCAAGCTGACATCTATCATGGACAACCCCTCCAACTCCCTGCATGAGACTGTGGGTGACCTGAGCAGCTCTTTCAGCAACAGACTGCTGCATCAAGAGCGCTACCACAGGTCATTTATTCCAACAGCCATCAGACTGTACAACACTAGTCTGATTCAACAATAAACCTGCACTCTGGACTCCACTTTCTGGTCACTTTTTTTTTTGCACATACTTTCATCTACTTCACTTTAATTTTTTTATTTGCATTTTAATTTTTATCCTTCAGTGGCTCTTTTATATATATATAAATCTTTTGTCTATTCTTCAGATCAGGGAAAGACTGTGGTCTGGTTTAATACAGAAAAGGACTTCAGACATAGGGTGTATATTTCAGTTCAATTCAATTCAATTCAGTCAGGTTGATTTCTGTAATTCTATTTACAGGTCATTTTTTTTCTTGAGGCTGATGGATCTCTGTGGTGAAGTGAAACTTTACTGCTGTGAAAAACAAATATGTTTATATATTGTTTTAGCACTTGTCTCAATGCCATGTCCACTATTGCAAAACATTTATCACATTCACCATATCAGTAGCTAAACTGTGTATGCTTTTGCACTGCTTTGACACAAAATGCATTCAATCGCCACTATTGCTGGGTGACAGCATTTGTCATTGTTATGGCAGAATGAGTTACTATTGGCTGTAGTGCATTTTGTACCAAATGTTAACTGACATGCTCAGGTGTTTATGTATATGTTTTACAGTATTGTGGCTCAAAATGTCCCATCAACTTGGTTCTTTTATTCTTGGACTGTCCAAATTGTCACAGTGGGGGGAGCTTAATCATTGAATTCATCACATTTTAGCATTCTTGTCACCTGTAAATCAAACGGCTCTATGGCTGTGTTTTCATTCAGTTTAAATTCAGAAACATGATCAAGGCTTTTTTTTTTTTTTTTTTAAAGAACTTACAACAAAACAAGCACAATAAACTAAGAAGTAAATTTAATAGTAGCAGAAGGTTGAGCTGGTGTATTGTCCAGTGAATTGTGAAGCTGAAATGTGACTTGACTTCTCTTGACCCTGTGACATAACATGAGACAAGCAAATCCAAGCATTTGATATTCAAATTCATGCAGTGTTAATTATGCCAGTGCATTTCCATACACACAGGACTGAGGCTAGACAAACTGTTTTCCTCTTTAGGTTTTTCCCTCTCCAGACACTCTGAATCAAAATGTGCTGATGTATTCAGCATGCAGATGAACTTTCCAACAGCAGCAGATAGCAGAGGTTCTGTGAAGGTAGTCAAGAATTAGGCAGAGCCAAGATCTCTCAGGTCCCTTTACCCTTTCTCCATGTTCTTAAGTGATAACAGCAACAGACAATGTTCACGCCTCATTTCATTTCATTATCATGTCCCGTTCGCCTCATCGCCTCAGTTCCCGGACTGGTCTTTTATCTCAGCATGTGGGCAATCACTCATCGACAGCATACATAATGGAAGTAGGGGGGACTGTCTAATCAAAGGTTTGTGAAACCAATTTACCATGCTCTAGAAAGAGTACTCCAGGGAGAATGCACTCACAAACTACAGTAGATGAGAAACTCTGCATAATACTGTGTGAGAGGCTGCAATTTCAGCTATAGTATAGACTCTCAAAAACCATGTGAGATTGTTTATTAGCAAGCTGAGTGCAATGCATTCAATTCCTGTTACGCACAGCTTGTTATTTGTGGATGCACAATAACACAAGAGACATTTATTCATAGCTATACACATTCAGTTTTTATAGGTTGTCTCTGAGCACTTTTCCTCAGTGGAGAAAAGAAAAAGAGAAAAATTCAGTGGGTGGTTTGACCTGTGAAGGTCAGTTTTTACTCAGCCCCTCATATCTCTTCATTTGGAGGATTCACAGAGTATCACCTGGTCAGATGGATCATGGGAAGGTGAATGGTCCACTCGTTATATTTATAATGTTTATCCAAACATGTCAGCCTGTAAGCTTGCAAACCTTGACTTCAACCCATCCGCAAATTCATTACGTGACAATATTTTGTTAGTCAACACACAGTTACAAAGACGTTCAGACAATTTTGCCATCACTCATTTTGACAATGGCTGTGTTGAAACCTGATTTAAACCTGTGGAAGTAGTGTGTTTTCATTGTTCAAAAACTAAGCTGAGAAATTCCTCGTAAGAGAACTGTGAAATTGATCTGGCACCCACTGAAAGGCATGGGAAGAGACCACTGATTAAAGGAGACATCCCATCCCTTCCCCTGACCAATGTCAACCTCAGAGCTCTAAACTAATAGCCATCACTGCCACTATTCTAACAAAGAATGGCTTCGTTCACTATGGTTTTTTACCTTTGCGAGTCACACTCAACAACAAATTAAACTTTGTAGACAACTCAGAGAAGCTTGTTCCATGATTATGATTCAGTGGCTGCGTCATCTGAATCGATCAAGAGTGCAACATTATCAGCCTGCAGGATTGATGGAAGTTATGAATTATTAGGTAGAGAGGAAAGTAATATTGGAGGGCTGAGGATTGAAGACCTGCAGCAGAAATGACCAATGACTGCAGTGCTGTGGTATAAAACAGACATTCATATGATTTATAAAGTAAAGGGAGGCCCCTGGAGAAAGGCCAAGGCTTATGCAATTAGACCAGACTAGCCAAGCCCAACCTTTTCACAACACTTGGCCACGCTTTAAGTCCTTCAGTCAGAGAGAAATTTGCTCTACTTTGCTTGATGGATAATTTTTCAGATGCTGTCACAACTGCATCAGAGCATGCAGCCTCAACCTCACTGTGCTGCTAAAACTAATAACCTCTCTCCTCGTGATCACATTTATATACTATTGATTTGTTTTGCCAAATTCAATTTGAAGCAAACATAATTGTTGCCTGGATTGTGTTCACTGACTGTGGCTTTTTAGGTCAAATGTTCTACGTTCTTGTATTGTAGAAGGGGTACATGATGGGCATGAGGGACAAAACGTTGACCCCAGAGGCCAGGATTTGCATCCAGCATGTAGTTAGATTATTTCATTTGTTTCAGCTGAGGTATTGCTGATATGACCTATTTTACAACTTGGTAGATATGTTCATTGGGTTAGGGTTAGGGTTGAATGACAATCCATACTTAGATATTTCTATGTGGATCAAAGGTCGACTGAGCCATGTCACCAGTGTGGATAAAAACAAATGTGTTTCATTTTGCATAAGGCACATGGTTTCCACTAAAAATAATTAAACATACCATATGTATGCATTGGAGGCAACATCTAAAGTATTTTCACCTCTTTATGCATTCATTGATACACACCAAAGATAGGACTCGCCTAATATTGATTATTAATTAAAACATAGAGCCCAGTGACAGAAAAAGGAAATTACTGGATTTATCCTCTAGGTAAATATCAGAAACAAGACAGTGAGTGAGAAAAAAAAATACAGTACAATACAATAGTCCTCTTTTATACTGTCAGAAAATTTAAAAAATGTATAGTTCATGTTAAATCATGAAAGTCTCTCTGCTTGGCACCCAGACAGAAAATTACCAGTCATTACCATTCATTATATAGTCATTATATAGTCATTTTAAGGAAAGAAAATCTACTTAAACCATATGTGACCTGTGAGGAATTACTTTATTTGACCTATGAAGATTATGATAAAGCCACAGAAATGTGGCCAAACCTGTATAATTTGTCTTGTGGTGGCCACTGAGTTTGAGGAAAGAGACCATCAGAGGTCTTCTGTCTGCTCCTTTAAACTGAAACAACCAGGGCCTCTGCCACAGTACAGGTAGTACAGGTGGAAAGATTTGTTGTGAGGTCTAAAGCATTTAATTAACATTTAACTAACAATTAACATGGCTGCAGAAGCCCTGCTCAGGTCCACTTGTTCTTTGGCTAAAACAGACCTTCCACGGTGAAGTTTCATCTTCAACCAAAAATAAGCAGACTCTGTGCAGGTTTTTAGTTGTATGGCCTGGTACAGTTTCACACTACAATGCATTTGCATTACATTTGGAGCTGACTAGGTGAAGATATGTCATAAAAGTGATGCACATACAGGCAACTACCCATGTTGTCTCTGCTTTCATTTTGCTTTGCATTCAACACACAACCTTGACACTACTGTTTTATCAGTACATTATCTGCTCAGTGTTGCATTAGTAATATTCCCACATTTCTGTCTGAAAAACAGAACAAGAAGTTAGAAAAAATGTAATGAAGCATCACTCTTATGACTTGTTAAGATGCAAAGTGGATTCTACAAGAGTTGAGCTAACCAAGAGGAAGATTAGTATATAAATAATGAATATAGTCCAGGATGTGATTGTGTTTGAAGCACAAGCTGTAAGTGAAGCTCTACACTGTGCACTGTGCTGACATAACAGATCTGCATGGTTCCTCTCTGGTTTCCAGCTTTTGAAGAGCTTACCCATAGTTTCTATAAGTCTAACCTATAAGTAATCACATCCAAGCTGCAGGTTTCACTTACAATATTGCGCATGGTCCCAAGCAAATGAAAAATAGTGCCCAGAATAATATTTTGAAAACACTTTACTTCTGGTGAAATTCTTAAGCCAATCTGCCTCCACCATTCATTCACTCACTGACACTGAACCAGTGTTGAACATTTCTCATTTGCAGAGTAGTCAACCTCTATATAAAGCATAGCACTTATCAACATCATATGTTAATTATGGTGTAAATACTGTATAGGGTTAGTATGTCAAATAGGTTATAAGTCATAACTCTTCAAGAAAGTTCAAGAAAATCAACAAAGGATCACTTTAACTCTGTATTAGAATCTGTTGGTATGAAGGTGCTTCATTTAACATTAATAGAACAGAATTCACATTTATGAACAAAGCCTTTTAACCTGAAGGCCTTCTACTTTTCTACTGCACTCTATAAAATTATTTGGGGGAAAATGTCATGTTGACCTCGCATATAGCCAGAATTCAAGGTGATGCTTTTAATATTTCCCTTTGAAGTCACCACTAAGTTTTTTCCTTCCTCTGTTTCCCCCCTTGGCCCCCCACTGGGAGGCTGAGTGTAACATGCTTGTATCAGTCCAGTGTGCTCTAGCATAGCTGCAAAATTAAGTGGGAGGAAAAAGGTGACCCACCCCCATCTTGTGCATAATTTATGGTAATGTTTAATGGTAATAAAACACATTTTATATCATTGTAATTTAATTATCTTCAATAATTTGAGGACATCACCTTGGGCTCTGGAAAATTATGGAGGGTATCTTTCACTATGGTGTGACATTTTATAATCAGCACAAGAATTGTGCAGCCTTAACCATTTTTTTTTTTCTTTCTCTGCATAGAGCCTTCAAGTGTTTGCTGTTTCTGTTTAGCCACATCTCGCTTTCTGGATATTATTCTTTCCTTCTCTCTGCTCTACTTGAGGATGGCAGGCAGCACATATCCAACACGTCATGCTGACAGAGGAAGCTGTCAGGGTATAGTTGCAGAGATGTGCCAGTCTGGAGAGCAAATGTTAGAAAACTGCCGTATTTCTTGAGAATTAACAGGCTGCAACAAACTGTTGGTGTGTTGGACTATACATAGGAAACAACAAGCGTGAGTACAAAATTGGCTTTTAATTGTTAGCTGCAAACAAAGCTAACGTTTTCTAGCTCAGTTAAACAGTAACACGATACATAACTGCACAGTCCCTGCATTGGGTTTACTTCTACTTGCCAATGGCCACATACCAGTGGTAATATATATATATATATATATATATATATATATATATATATATATATATATATATATATATAATGGTATGTTTCTAATACCTAATACAGCACTTTAGTGATACTGGCATATGTTATCCACCTCTGTCTGTATCAGCATTAAAATGAAAAAAAAAATAGAATACACTTTCAACACTGAGTGATTGCAACATGCCTTTAGTTTTAATGCATCTAGTTCTTCTTCAAAGTGGATACATGTGGTTGGTTGTTTTTTTTTTTTTGACAAAGTTTCTCCTAAACATAGAAGTCAGTTTTTTGAATAAATCTGAGGTGGAAAATAGGCCATTCGCCTCTCTCCTCCCCTCCTTCCCCATCTGTATGTATTCATATCCCATTAATGCATGTCACTAAATCGGCATCCTCTCCCTCCTGTAGTCTTGTGCTTTCTCACCTCTCTCCTCTCTCCTCCTGTCGCTTTCTGCTGGTATTTCTTCCTCCAGAGCTGTAGAATTTGCATCTGTGATTGCAAACCATCTACTGCCTCCATTATCCTGCTCAACACACATTATCCTGCTCAACACAATCAGTGATTGTTATTAGTCTTATTATTAGTAATTAGTCTTGCTCTCTCTCCAGTCAAGGCTTATTTTAAGGGGATCAGTACAGTCATTGGGATACATTGTCAGAGAACCATGAATGGTTGTACAAAACTATCAGTCAATCCATCCAGTAGATGTTGAGATATTTCAGTCTGGTGTTGGACCAAGAGACAGGAAGACCTTGCCACCCCTAGAGCCATGATGCTACAGTAGAACCATGTGAGTATATAATAAATATTCACAGGATTATCAAACTACGCTTCAATAGTACCAATGTCACCATGTTCAGAGCAGCTTTAGTCGCCTATTGACAGATAATGTAGCTTATGAATAAAGAAGAGACAGGGTTATCAGTGTACAACACTCAGTCCGCGTTGGGGTGTCCAAAATGTTTCGGCACACACATGCAATGCAAACCACTAAAAACAGCTTGGTCAAAATGGATGAATGGAAATTTGCTAACAAGAGTATGTGTTGTCCCATATGTATGAGTTGCCTCTTTTTCTTCAAGTCTCAGTACATCCTTGCATTCATGGCAGAGTGGCATTTAACCAGGAAAGATCTAGGTCGTCCTGTTATCCAAGTCCTCTGCTGTACGATGTGAAATACCTCCTTTAGAGGCGCACTTTCATATGCTGTAAGTAGGGTTCAGTCGCTCTCTCTTCTCAGGTATTCCAATTATGGGCAAAATGCATGTCTGAGAGTGTCCTTCAAATGTTGCACACTTATTTCCACAGATCTGACAAGTGCAGTCAGTTGCTTGACATCTGTCTGGATTAATTGTGTTCCACCAGCCCCACATTTCAAGAATTTGATGGTTTTACTATGGCTGTCTGAGATGACCTGAATGGGGAGGACTGAGGCCCAGCTCCAATGTCCCCTGTAAGCCCAAAACACTGAACCCTCACAGACTTAAACTGACTGTGACATCACCTTGCATAAGTGTATATGTGCAGGAGAGTGTGAGGAGAGGCTGTCTGATAAATGGAACAGCACTTTGTGAAATCATATTCCCTAGATAGAGACATTTCTATGCACAGTAAAGCGTGAGGCTATGTAGTTTAAGTGGAATGTTCACTGTTTGCTTTTTGTTGTTAAGTAAAACAGTTCTGTCCAATTAAATCATTATATTTGAAGTAAAATCTTGTACATCAGTACACAGAGCTGATTGACAAAATATGTGATTATAATTACAAGGAAAATGCCATCTTGCTGACTCATTCCTTGTTTTTATTTATTTATTTATTTATTTTTGTTGTTGTTGTTGTTTTGTTTTGTTTTGTTTTTCCCTTCAGCAAAGTCTGCAGAGTTGCAGACTTATGGAAATCTGTGATGGAGCCCTCAAACACTTTGTTAATTTCACTTTGGGACAGCTCTGAACCCTCCCAGACTTAGTAGGAGTGTACACTAAAATCTGTGAATTTGGTGGAGTGGGGGGGCATTGGAACAGGGCCTGAGTCACCATTTGGACAGCAGAGATCTTGGCTCAGAGTGTTGCCGATTTTAGCTCTGTGTTGATCATTGCACATATTTCTTCCTTCCTATTACACATTTTCTTTTGTGGTTTAACTGTGGTTTTGGCATTTTTCTCTGCTTCCTGGACTATAAAACAAGGTTATCCAGGTCCAGGTTGCAGTGGTAGCAGGGTAAGCTATGTCCTTTAGCTCTGCCTGTGGTACAATAATAGGATATACCATATGGGATATATACTAAAAATCCCTCCGGTGTCTTCTAGATGTCCTCTCAGGTGGAGGTCCTGGGATCACCTCCACAGTGTGTGGGTGTCAGGAGAGTGAGCCCAGTCAGCCAGCGATGGAAACTCATTTCCACCGCTTGTAATTGCCATCTCATTCTTCAGCCAAAACTTTTAACCATAGATGAAGGTTGGATTGTAGATTAGCAGAAGAGTTCTGCATTCAGGATCAACTCTCTCTTTACCACAACAGGTCCCCAGCGTCTACATGGACAAGATGTCTCCTATGGTGACCTCCAGATTGTTGCAGATGATGTGGTTCTGCTGGCTTCATCAGACCATCACTCCCAGTTTGCCCTGGGACAACTTGAGGCCAGCAGGACTGGATTCAGCACTAAGGCCCTGTTTAGACAGCAATGGGTTTACCAAAAATAAAGAGGTTTTCCCTTTGCATTTTAAAAAAGTTCCTTCTTCACATGACAAATGTTGTGAAAACAACACACATTGATCTGCAAAAATGATTGAAAACACAGTAGTATGCATCCCAGGCCAGTAGCTGGCAATGTAACTTGATAAGTCTGCAGCACAAACTACAGCTCGATAGTCCACCATTGTTGTTCTTCTCTTTGCGCATTAGGCTGAAAACATAGTAGCCATGCACAAGATGGGGCACTGTTGTCACAGTTTTCACAGTAGCTGTATATTGACAGTTTGCACAGCGACGCTAAGGGTGGCGTTTCAAAAGATTACACTCCGGAACCCAGTTTCAGAAGTTTGTGTTTTCAGGCCCCCAATATGCCGTTGTCGTGTGAATGAAAGGCCGAACTGCAACAAAGGTTTTATGCTGTTATCATGCTAAACAGGGCTTAAGTTTCCACGTCTGATGCCATGGTACTCAGACTCTTTGTGGCTGGTTGGTACTGCAACACCACTGTCTTGATGTTATTACATCACAAACATTTTTCCAGGTCATTTATCTTTATTTACGATTTGGCTCTGCCTCTTTAATATTTGCAAGGCAGTTGCCCAGAATCATGGTCAGAGGATCGATCCTCTGTTGCCAACCGTCAGGACTTGATTGTGAATTCAGAAATATTTCAAGGTTCTGTTCAAACAAAGTCAAATGATTGATTGATGATTTCCATGAGCTTTTTGGATCTTTATACCCACATGTTCCTCCACATAACCCCACGAGCAGACTGTGTCCAGCCATTGTTTTGCTCAGTCTTTGTATCGCTTGGATCTTCTGTGTCAGGTGTGTTTTACATCCAAGGGCAATAATCATACGCAAGCACTAGCAACTGCAAAGTTAAACATTTAGCAATAGACTTGATATAGCACTTAAAGATCAATGTGCAGCTCACTAGGAGTTTGAAACTATAGAAATTTACTAACCTTCCAGAGGTTTGAGAGGGAGTTGAAAGATCATTTTTCTCACCAGAGCCACAATATACAGTACATTAAATAATCTTTTGAACATAAGCAGAGGTGTCTGGTGAAATGTTTTGTTTAGTGGTGGAAGAAATGTGGCTTGTTGAGTAATTATTGTCCTATTACTCCTGTACTTTACAAGCCACGGGCAGAACAATTATACTTTAACGCAGTTGGTCTATACCTTTACCATGATTACCGGTTAATGCCTTACTGTGTTAGTGTTTGTCATCAAATGGATCATTAAGGATAACAGCATACTTGGAGGGAAGCTATTTGTTGGCAAATTATAGAAAAAGAGGAAAAGTAACTGGGAACATCATGTGCACATTTTCTTCTAGTTTCTGATGAGAGCAGCACAGCTGGCTAACCTGTCAGCTTAATTTAGTTTGAATTTGCACATTACATACTGATAATAATAGGGCTGCCCAGTATATGGTATTGCTGCTGTTTTTCAGTTAATGTTCTCACATCAAAACACACAATAAAACATGCCTCTGCATGTTTCAAATTTTCAAATTAAATGTTGTTTTTGTATATTAATATAGTATAGTATAATAAAATAGTATGTTTTTTGTGTGTGATAGAAATTGCTCTCTCAGAGCCATGATGCAGGTTAAAAAGGCAAAATGGCAGGGCATTAAAAAGAAATTCCTTTTGATACCAGTTAATTAAGCCTAGAGTTACCCCATAGAATGATGACGAAGGATTAAATAATGGAATTGGAATTCACCTTGTATGTTGTTGATATCATGTCTGAATGAGGCCCTCCAGTCTGCCCCAGTTCCATATCAAATAGAAACTTTTAGGCATGTTTATATGAGGGGGCTTCAAAAAGTTTGTGGAAAAAGTACATAGCTAAAAATCATATGCAGGGATTTTGATCTCAATGCACCTGTACTAACGTGTCATAACATGTTCTAACATGAACCCTTAAATGGATGTTGCAGCGCAAAAATAAACATCATAACTTAAACCATTTTTTCCAACTGTCCATTTTTTTCCACAAACTTTTTGAAGCCCACTCATATGTAGCATTTTCCTGGAAAAGTGACAGCTCACTGTGATTACAACATTAAGGTCAGTGAAATATCAAGTGGCGTATATCAACAGTCAGAGCATTTCCCTGCTCATACAGCGATTTTAATCAGTTATAATAATAATGGTGATGATTAAAATGAAGCCTCCTGATATTTTAATGAAACGTAATTTTTCTGCTCACTTCTGCTCTGGTGAAGACCTAAGCCTTTCTCTGCACTTCAGTGGAACCACTATTCATCAATCACACACTGATTTTAAAATGGCTCCATTTACGAGTGGTTTGGTGCAGCTGCTTTGATGTGAGAGGCTTGAGCTGTTCTGTGCAGAAGCCAGACAATAACGGCTTCAGTGTCAAAGCGCAAGTGAGATAAATGACTCACAAGCATCTGCTGTTGAGCTCTCCTTGTCTGACTGTCGCTGGGTCAGGGACATTTCCTCGGCTCTCCGGTCATATCCAGCGATGAGGCAAATCAGTTTCACCGCTTTTTTCTGAAGTTCTGCTAAGGACATACCACAGCTCTCTCCAGGGCAAGTTATTTAGTCACTTAAATCACTTTTGATACTGTAATTTAGCAAAGATTCACTGCTGACTTCAAGCTGGTAAGCAAATTGTTATAATCAATGGGAAAATAAAACAAAACCACCACCACCAAAACAGAGCTTTAGAGAGAGTGGATGTTCGACTTCATCAACTGGAGAGGAACAACTTTAGACGGATGCTAATATTGCTCAGTGTTTGCCTGGTGTGTAAATGTGCAAATTGCTTTCTGACATGTCAATTTGATATGGCAGTATTATATCTGGACTGTGTGTCTCTCAATTTGTTTTGGGGTTCTAGAGCCAAGAATATCCATTAATGCAGCTTTAAAAAGGTGCCCTGTGGATAAAACATTAATAAAATACCTTCATAGTTTGTATCCATGCTCATCTGCTAGCAATCTTCCTCTCTGCCTTTGTTGGCACATTTATGCATTTTTCAGTTACATGTAGTGCTCTGTGCAAGAATAAACAAAACAGGCACCCCTTCATAAAAGTATTGCTCCAAAGCTACTAGTTGTCAAAAACACCACACGGTACCTCAGTTTATCTTTTCACAATTTATGTGTGGGGAACATCTCCCACCAGTGATCATACTGAATTCATTTTGCCTCCCTAAAAGTGATCACGTCGTTGTTATTTTTCTCTAACATCCCCTCTGTCACAGCTCTGTTGGACACTGCTATTTAACAAATTCACAGAGTATGAATTGGTAACATTTCAAAAGTTAGTTAGCTTGGTAGCATTTCCCCTTTTTAAAGGTCACTTTGGTGTCACTGCTGTTAATGTCACCCACTCCAAATACTACCTCAAGAGGGAATGATATTTTTCTCCCTGGCACATGTCAATTGCGCTTGATCACAATCACACGACATTTGTTTTTCAAAGTCAACAAAATGGTGCTACTGCCAGTTTTTTTTTTTTTTTTTTTTTTACCCACAGGACTTGATATTGTGCCTTTTATCGTAAAAAGAGTAGGTGAAAGCACAGCTTGGTAGAGCCAAATGTAGTGCCTTTTGTCAAAGGGCTGAGAAAAATAGAGTAAGGTCAACTTCTCTGTGAGAGACAACAGGCTGCGAGTGCTGACTCCTGAGAGCTCAGAGAGTATAGAAAGCCAAAAGAGTCGCTCAAACTGAGGCAATGGTGAGAGAAGGTCAGTCTGTTATTAAGAGGTTGCTTCAGATGAAGGCCATGTATAGATAAATGTACTAAGAGGGTCATAGGTTAAAAGATAAAGCTGGAGACATTTAATATTTTATTACTGTCAGCATGTCCCACGAAAACACCAAACACAAACAATGTGTTAGTTCATATCTTAACACCTTATGACTTCTATGGCACTTAGTCACAAGCCCATTTGCGCCACTGAATCTTCAAAAAAATCCTAAATATATAGCATAGGTAATGTCCTTATTCACACAGGAGGAAGTTGTTGAGTATTTACTACAGCAGGACAGTGTGTCGAGGGAGACCCGGCCAAGAAGGCACACCATTCCAAATAAGTTTCACAGGAATTACAATATACCATGACAAACAGAGAAAGAAAAAAGATAAAAGAAGATCCAGCCTAAGAATAGCAATTACACTCTTCAGACACGTTTTTTTTAATCAGCATTTAGAATTTATCAAAAGAGAGAAGATCTCTGCTGTAATGTATTCTGAAGATTATTCCATGAAGGTGCAGCAAAGGAAAAAAAAAAAAAAAAATATATATATATATATATATATATATATATACACACACACACTCTTAATGTTACTCTCAGTGCTATATAGTTTTTTGTTTTTTTTTAATCTTCCAAATGTCATTTACTAACAATGCCCAGTCCCTCAGTGCTCAGTGGACCTAATGATTCAAACCTGTTTCCACTTTCCCTGATTGAGTATCTGATCTACCCCCAATAACTCAGACAAACCAGCTGAAAACATACAGAGGGCTGACTCCTCTAACAGATCATTAACCTGTAAACAAAGACAAACTACATCTCACATCTATTGTATTCATTTCTTAAAAGTCCAAATTAATAGAAACATTTGACTAAAATACTGATAATATAACACCCAATACAGCGGTAATGTGGGGGAACAGGGCCTTGTGAAAAGGGAATGGAGCAGCCTTTTCAAAATATGTCAGTGTGAGAACAGTGAGACAATATGAAAAGGATCGTACATAGTGTTGAAACTACAGAGAATTATTTCATGCATCTGCAGCTCTCCTTGGCTTTTCTGAACATTTAAAAGAGCTTAAGGGAGAGTCAATCTGGACTTTAATTCTGCAAACTCACCAGTAACACATTGGCTTATCCTCCTTGAACAACCCCTTTTGGTCCAAGTCACAATATTCTCATATGCTTTTCCACAAATTGTATTGTCTAAAATTGCTGGTTACATTTTATTTTTGCCACTATTATTAAACCACATATTAATAAGCCATGAGAGCAAACTATGTGATTATGGAGTGTGGTTCCTCTGTGTATTCTGATGCCATAAATGACAGTGTGGTACCTACTTCACTGGTATCATATTTTTGTCCAGTTCTTGGACCTTTCTTAAATGACTCCTAAGCTGGAACTGCTTTTTGTGAACACAGCCACTGGTTTGTGAGAGCTGCCTGGACGGATTTATTACTGCTAACTTACAGAATCTGGGCCACAATGAATGCAACGAACCTGCTCAATAAGAGACCAGACAGGGAGTAATGAAACACTGAAGGCAAAGCTTCCAGTGCTCAAAAACAAGAATCCTTTACACAATCCTTTACACACCTCACACACAGTAAATTTATTTTGAATTTGTGAGCTGCAAAACAAACAACAATACGTTCTTCTCAGAGTCCTCAGAGACACCGGCTGAAGGTCCTGTTCTATTAAGCGGTCATAATTTTGAGGTCACAGATACTACAGACAGGGAGAATGATTTTCATTTCATCTTGCAAATGAATTTAGTTGACAGATAAATTAAATTAAGTGAGCTCAGAGGCGCCTCAGTCACAGCATTGAACCTGATTAGCCAACAGTTCCTTTAATTGAGATGCTATGTAGAAGCTTCCCAAATCAAATGATGCAAACCAGCTGAATGAAATTAAGATGCAATTAGGACCAAGTCCACTCTTGATGTGTCGACTGAAGATGTTCAAAGCTGTGGGTTTTGAGAAATTAACAGCATCAGTTAGTAGTAACAGCAGTTTTAATTTTGTCATTAGTGCTTAGTGTTTAAGAAATATTGTTTTGATTTTGTTTTGGCCTCTGTGACACATGTAAAGATCAGAAGAACTACCCAAGACAGAGGAAACATCAATTTAAAACCTTATGTCAATAAAATACATGAGATTTTTTTCTCTCTCAGACCAAAAAACCTTTCCAGCCCTTTCCAGGATGTTTTAAAATAATTGTATGCCATCTAACAAAATATTCTATACATTTTTGTGTTCACAAAGGATACCAGACAGTGAATAATTAAAGAAGCAACTGCGTTCTTGTGCCCTTTAACACATCTTCCTACTCCCTCTGTTACCAGTAACATTCTGTTCCTGCTTAGTTTATTGAGTGGATCCAATTTTAAAGTAATAATGAATGTTATGCTTTTTATATCTGACTCTTGAATTTCATGTTCAAGTCTGATTGATCTGGTGCATCTCATTCCTCTCTTCCACTTGACCCACTTCAAGAACAAAACTTCTGAGATATCCCCAGCAATTCATGACAGTTCATTATGATTAGCTGATTAGTTATGAATAGCATGAAAAAGTCAGACGTGGGCCTTGATTCAGAGGTCTGGATAACACAGGTTATCCCTGTGGCTCTATGTTTCAGACCGTTCACATTGCCACACCACAGTAGCAGAGACTGTTCCTATCTCTCAGCCTCAGTAAAGCCAGGAGTCACCATGTGGCAACATTGTCAGCACAAATCAGACAAGAGATCCACACACTGTACTGGTAGCTTCCAGCAATTTTAATCAAGCAACATGTCAGTATGTCAGAGATCTTCATCAGGCACTGTCAAATCATGATCACAAAGCAGACTAAGCAAATATAGAGACACAAACACATATATCACTCAGGTGATTGTGATCTGCATGATTGTCAGTCCAAAGGCTGGGCCAATCAGGGCAGAGCTGGACAACACTACCTGATACTTACATGAAGGACAGAGCATGCTAATGTGAGGAGGGCAAAAACAATGAACAATGAATGTATCACAAACCACATAAATCATCAAAAACTACTAAATAGGAAAATACGTCAAAAAATAGGCAAACTGCTTGTAGAAAAATAGATCAGAAAATAGAAAATATGAATATATTACGTGTTCCAGAATTTTTTGGAATACAACTGGCCAGAATTTGTATTGATACCTACATTCTCATTACGGTTTTACAGCCTAATTTCCATGTTGAAAAAAAAAAAATCATGCATTTGATCACAATGAAGACAGAAAGCATGTAATTACCAGGACTAAATGCAGTGACACATGATCTGAGTGACTACAGTGGTCAATTAGCTGAGTGGTAGATTAGCAGGTGGTAGGTATATGACAAGTACCAGTTCATTTTCAAGGCTTTGTTTGAAATGTGCCATATAGAAAAGGAAGAACATAGACAGTCTGACAACTGTATGTTAGGCCATGAGTTCTTTTCAATTTGACATTCAAGTTTAATTGTATTAGAATATTTGGCAATGATCTAAGGCATAGTTGCTATCAGTATTCACAGCACAGTGGTCAAAATGCAAAACACATGCTGTCAGAATTAGCATATTAACCATGCTGCATATTTTAGAAAACATTTCCCGAAGATGTGACAAGAGCATTCAGCAGAGTTCAGGACAATGGCAGAGTAATACAATAAATAATAGATTACTCAAAGCTGACTTTTAAACTGGGCTAACCATTTAAAGCATACAGAGTAGACGCAACACTGACAGGTTTGCATTATTCATGGTCCACACACACAGGCACACACATAAACACATGCTGCTGCAAAGGCTCAGAAACCGAGATGAAGAGCAGCTGCACTGGATATTTTTTGTTACTGGTAAAGAAAAGAAGAGGAAATATTTGAGGAATGATTTATGGGAGTGAGAAGCAGCTTGCATGTCGCTATTTGTTAATGGAGCATATCACTTCAGTCATTTTAAAGGGTAATTTCTTGGTGCTGTCTTTTTGGACACTTGTGACTGTCTAAATTCTGATGAACACCTCTATGAAAGGCCTGAACTAATATTTCTTTTCTGTGTTCAGGTCAATGTAGGAAATAAAAAAGGAAATAGGAGAAGGTTACACAGAGGATTAGAGGATATTCTGTAGATGGTATTTTTGGGTGTTTTCCCTTATGAGGACTTCACAGGCACATAAACACTAAGGGAAGAAAATCTGCCAGAACTGACAGATAAATCACATCAAAGACAAAGGCAGTGAACTAATGAAATAACTGTCTTAAACCTTTCCAGCACTTACTTTGTCAAAAATACAACAGAAGAACAACTGGTGTGTCTGTTTACAGTGCAGCCAAACAACCAAACACAGGTTGTTCTGATAAAGATGTCAGTCAATAATTGGCCTTTTTTCATAATTCCATGTTGACTGCCTCACAATTAAAGGCACCCTGTGTTTCGCCAGTTGAATGGTTTTAATGTGAAACAGCAGTCATTGCAAATGACAGCTGATATGCCTATAGGAGAGTGAACAGTGAGGATCATGCTGGATAACGAGCTACATCCTTTCCTGTGAAATTCTCATTTGTAAGTGGATAATTTGCAGGAATGGCGGACTCCACCACCAACAATCAAAACTACTACTATACTGAGAGGAAATTACAGAATGTAAATAAATGTAATAACTCATAAATCATGTGTAGTTTCAAAACAGCATTTAATTTAATGAGATTTTAAGGATTGTAATTCAAGGATGTAGTAGTAGATGCAGAGTAGATTTGCACCCCGGGCGAACCATCCCTTGACCCCCCCCCCAACCACAAAAAGGACTTACCCCCAAACCCCGCCACCAACACAACAATATATTATATTATTTGTATTATTTTATTACATATAATCTTAAATACAAAAACGTAACTAGAACAAAGAAAAAACAAGATCAATAAATAAAATACACACACAACCTGTATGACTCTCAGCAGCAAGTTGACGTGACAATGAGGGCACCCCTGCGCCCACTCCACTAACTTGACATGGAAATGAGTGGTAGTCTAGAAAACTGTTGAGTTTTGAGTTTAGTTTTTTTTTTTTTTTTTTTTTTTTGAGGCGCCCTCACATAGATTGCTGCCCTGGGCGGTTGCCCACATTGCCCATAGCAAAAACCGGCCCTGAGTAGATAGAGTAGAGGGAGCTTGGTGTTGACATCCTCAAGAACAAATTATCAAGTCATTCAAAACAACTGTCAACCATCAGTCCCAACCAGCAAGTTTCCTGCTCACTGGTGCAAATGTCAGGGAATGCCCAGGACAGCCCCAGACTCAACGCCCTGGAAAACCGATGTGACAATCTCAGACAGCATTCTGGGAGAAATATGACTTTCTGATTGCTTTCTAGTGTTTTATCAGGATTGACAGTGAAATAAGTACAAAATAGCATCAGTTTAATCTGTTCACAAGCTAAGAGGAAAATTTGTAACTCGTAATTAAAAGTGGCTGTGGCTTTTTAGATTGTTGTTAGATTTCCTGTGATAAATTCAAGTTCAATTCAATTCAATTTTATTTATATAGCGCCATATCACAACAACAGTCATCTCAAGGCACTTTTCATATAGAGCAGGTCTAGACCGTACTCTTTAAAATAGGTATTTACAGAGAGAGACCCAACAAATCCCACCATGAGCAGCACTAGGCGACAGTGGCAAGGAAAAACTTCCTTTTAAGAGGCAGAAACCTCGAGCAGAACCAGACAGTATATTGTTTATTTTTTTTGCCAAATTATATTTAGTTCCAAAAAGTGTGTTCTCTGATCTGATGCACTTCATAGCAGGATTACACTGTTTGTCAGTGGTGAGGTTTAGGCACAAATCTAATATGGTTAAAGGCAAGGGCATTTTAGTGTTTCAGGTTAATTTTCCCACTGCAGTGTCTCTGAACATTATCCCTCTGAAAAAGTGCTTTATTAGCAGGCATCCAGCAGAGCATCACCTCCATTACATACCTAGACAGTCACAGATAAGACATGTCACCAATCATGCATCTAACCACTTGTATGGTGTAAGTCCTCTGCTGGTAAGAAAATCTTATAAACCTCGGGTAATGTGGCAAAAAAAACTGTGGTTGATCATGGCAGGATAAACTAACCTCATTAACACTGCAGGAACATGTATCAGCATGTGACTTATGTCCATAATTCCATCACCCAGTAGACCAGGAGGCTCTCCCTACATGCCTACCTCCCTTAGCTGCCTTTAATTATGCCTCAAAGGCAGTAAGCTTAATGAGCAGCAGTGAGTGGCACAGTGTGTGTTTAGCAGGTTTCCCTTGTCCCTGTATTATTGTGGTTGAATGCTAAGGGTAAGGAATTTCCTTTTGGACACTACTCAGGTTTTTTCTTTTTTTTTTTTTTTAAGGTATTGTCAGGTTAAAATATCATCTAATTATATTGATATTTGTCATTAATACTGCCCTAAAATATACTGAAACTGTATTTGTCATTTGCTATTTTATCAACTTTATTCCTCCTCAATAGATCATAATTTAAAATAAAGGATTTGCTGCAAACATCCCTAGTGTGAATAAGCATTTATCAGTATTAGTATAGAGATAATTTAGATGAAGTTGTTGTATGGTGTGTAGCCCTCCATTCAAGCCCAATGAATCATTTTGAAAGAGAGATAGCAGGGTCTGATTTGTGTTTTGAATTTCAGGTTGTGCAGCTACCGTTTTGTTTACATTCAGACCAGATTGGCCCTTTAATTGAGATAATGAGCTCCTGTCTTTCATGGTCTATTTAAACGAGTTGCATAATGGAGTCATTCCCCTGCACCATGAGATAAAGAGACATTCCTGGAGAGAAACAAAGCAAAAGTAGCAAGAGACTGAAGAAGCAAGGCCTACCACTTAACAGTAAAATGTCAGTGATTACTACATATACTGAGATTCTGATGTAATTAATTTAGAGGACTGCATATCACGAGAGAATGACCTGATAACTGATGAGAAAAGATATTATTTTATTTAAAATATCTTCATACTCATGTACTAGTTTGTTTATTATGTCTAATATTCATGCAGTTTCCACAACAGCTACATAATTAGATTTTAACACAATGTGATTATTTTGAGAAAAGTCATGATCAGAAGACACAATGTATTGTTCTGAGATAAACAGATAATTAAGTTGTCAGTTTGTCAGGTGTAAAAAAAAAAAAAAAAACACCACTAACATGTGAGAATGTGAAGATATTCATCTTGACCACAAAATACAAACTTTTCCCTATAATCATTTGTTTGTTACATTTTGTCATTGATAAAGTTTTGAGTTTCAATTCAAAACACATCCACCCACACCGTTTGCTCGATCATCCCATCCTATTTCTGAACGTCTGTCACTGTTGCAAATATGGCTCTGCACAGCTTTGTCTGATGTCTCCCAACAGGATGGATTGAACAGGTGCCTGAAAAACTTTCTCCAGCCAATTTATTCTCCCAGACATCTGCTCATTGGTGCAGCACTGCCAATTTCTTCCAAGACGCTTCGCACATGAACAGAGCAACTTGAATTTAGCCTGATAGCATTCAGAAATCCAGGTCAGGGAGGACACAGGAAAGAGTTGTGCTGAAGTAATGCACTAGATAAAATGTTTGAAATGAATCCCTAATCTCCTGATTTGTCCTAAAATTCAGCTCAAAATTTTTTAAAACATAATTAGAACTTTTTAGAGACATCATATTTATATTCTGTATCTGCCACTTCATTAAGGCTGTATGATACTTATGCAGATGAACGCCATGATTTTGACTCAAATATATATCTGATTTTCTGAACATATTTCCATGTCATTGTAAAAAGGATGTTATTTGTTGTGAAGAGGTTGTGTGTCTCAGATATTTCATTTGTGCGGTTTCCCAATTTGCTAATCTGTTTTTGCTAAAAGGTGTGGTTATTTGGCTCTGTCTGGCCATGCAGAACTCCAATATCCAAGACTTCAGGCGAGCTCCAATCATCCTCACGCTGCATAGTGGAGAGTCTCAGCATGCAGTGTCAGCTCAGGAGACTCCTCTAATATAGTTACAGTATGTAGACGCATGAGCTGAGAGTAGTAGGGTGGTGCAGTAGTCCCCCCGGTGTGCAGACGCTCTGATAAATATTGATGATGGAAAGCAGGCCTGTTGACATAGCAAGTGGCTGTGACACAGTTACGGCTGGCAGTGAGCTGGGGAGAGCTGCACTCTTGGCACTCATCATCCTCACTGAATGTTGGGAGTGCTGAGCTGTGCACCAAACCCAGTCATCACAGCAACGCATATCAAAATCAATTTCTATTTGCACATGAGATGTAGGCATTTTTGTATGTGTAATGCATTTACAATGTATGTACAGTGTGTCTGCATAAAATGTAGTTACTTTAATTTAGTTTTATATTAAAATGCTGGAGAGCCATATTCAGTTGTTTAAATGTACAGAGATTAAAAGAGTGGGTGTGTATTTTTCAAAACTAATTTAATTATTTCATTTATAACTGTTTTGAGCTGTTAATGTAATCCACTTATTTTAAACTCCATTCTTCATTCTTTCATTCATTTAGTCTTTAATTGATTTTGGAGATCAGCACCACCAAACTAGTAGTGTCAAAAATATATTTATGAGTACAATAGAAACAGACCTTGAAACCTACAACACTGTTACTGAAATGCAAGATAAAAAGTAAAAAAATCTTCAAAAGACAGCAAACCAGCCAAGCCCAGATAATCCCAAAAGAAAAACTGTACAATTACTCTGACTTATCCACTTTCGACTTGTTGCAAACAGATTACATTTTCTATTGACATAATGAAGAGATATTGTTAATTTATGTATTTGGCAAGTTGCAAATACAGTGATAACAAACATATTGGTAAAAGGTTCTCAGACAAGAAATATCCAATCTAGCATTGCAATATCCATTTATAGTGACTCCAGCATTATTATTTTTCCTGGGGTGGCTGTGGCTCAAGAGGTGGAGCGGAGTCTCCCACCAAACAGAGGTTTGATCCCCACCTCTGCCAGTGCCAAAGTATCCTTGGGCAAGATACTCATCACCAAATTGTACATTGTACAATGTGTCATTGGTTTGTGAATATGTGTGTATTCATATATATATATATATATATGTATTTTTGTATTAAAAGCACTATGTAAGTGCCGACCATTTACCATTTAAACATTTTTATGGTTATGTTAAGACTCTCGCAGCACTTAGGGAAAGACTGGTTTAATACAGAAAAAAAATCACAGCAACTTCCTCTATATTTAACCAAAACCAAAATCTTTCCCTAACCTTAACCAGGGTGCTTTTGTCTCCTAAACCCTAACCCCAGACAGGATTATGGATGTGAACCCCAGTTACCAGATTTGTGCACCTATTATCCACCCCAACCACCTACTGGCAACTCAGCTGCCATTGATAAATATAAAGCTTCAGTTGCTACTACCTTGTTTACTTCCTCTGTACCTACATTTAAGAATCAGTTAGAACTGGTCAGTATTTTTTAGTACCTTATTTATACAATGAAGTGACCCTGTGAATCACAGCCTGTATTATGTTACCAGATGAAACACACATTCACCTCATTAACAGCTCATAATGACCTTCAAAAGTACACTCACTGCCAAGCCATCTTAATTACTAACCAACTTACAGAATAATGTGAAAGTATTTTGCATAAGACTATGAGAACATCCTTACATAATATAACCTTATATAATATCTTTACGTAATTGTTCTTTATATGAACATGATATAGCAGTATAATATATATTCAGGTATTTGTGCTATGTGTTATATATATATATATATATATATATATATATATATATATATATATATATATATATAGTTTGTTATACGTTTTGTTTGTTTATTATGTCTAATATTCATGCAATTTAGCAACAGCTACATAATTTGATTTTAACACAATCAGTTTACCCTCATTAGTGGCAAACTTTGAATTAAAGGACTAATCCTGCCACCACACCTGCAGTTTACCCTTGACTACATATCTTACTGTGTGCTATAGTTATTAAAACATTTTTACTGATTAGCAAAAATATTAGCATGTGTTCCCGGCAGTCAGGGCTCCTTGTGTGATCCGGCTCAGCAGCAGCAACCCTGAAGACGCAGCCTCTTCCACTCAAGGGAACAGCTTGTTTACAAAAGCACTGCCTCTCTGTGCCTTTGGTGTTGTTACGCTGTGATTCGATTTTTTATTGTTCAAAGAGGCCTGTTATTGCCATCGGGGTTTATATCTCATCACAGAAAGACATCAAAGGGATATGGAGCATTCTTGTGATTCTTTAGAGTGTGCCTTCTGGAAGAAACCAGCCCCATCTCTTGGGTAAGAGGGACTTGGGTAAGAGGGAAGATCCTCTTCCTCCATGGGCCAGTTTTTTTTTCTTTGTCTGCTTGGGATTGCTTTCATTTGGTTTCTTTTGTGCTGTATCACTGCATGTACAGAGGTATACAAGTTGTAAGGAAATTAAATTGAAAAGTATCCACAGTACTTCAGCATTGTGTGCCAGCTGCATATTATGTTAAGCAGAATAAAATCACTTCATTTTTGAATGTGGATAGATGCTGTTTTCTCACAGTGCAGTGCACGGTGGAAATGAGGCAGCTACTCATGGATGGAAACAAACCTAAACAACAGTGAAAATGTTATGTAACAAAAAGTGAAGCTGTCAGCTACAAGACAGAAATCAGCTCTTAACATGAATCCTATAGAGGATAGGAGCAAGGCTGTAAGCAACCCACTGTGTGGCAGTGTCTGACAGTCTGCGATTTCAGCGGTTAAAAAAATATCTTCATAACAATTAAGTTGCCAATAAGTTCTGTACAGACAATGACGGTCTCCAGAGGATGTATCCAAATGACTTTAGTGAGCTGCTGACGTCTCCCAGTGCCACCATGATGTTTCACATTTGTGGTTTTGAGTGTGACTCAACAACAATTGGATGGACTGTCATTAAAATTGGTACAAAAATTAGGATGAATTATAACTTTAGTCATCCCCTGACATTTCATCTAGTGCCATCATCAGGTTAAAATTCTCATTTGTTTGTTACTTGTTGGAACATAGCATAATGCAGATTCCATGTAGAGATGAAGTAATAATAGCTATACTAATAATGGTAAATGGACTGAGCTTATGTAGCGCTTTTCTGGTCATATCAACCACTCAAAGCACTTCACACTACAGGTCACATTCACACATTCACACATACACATTCGTTCAGCACTTGTTCCTTACACACACACATTCACACTCCGATGCTATATCAGGGGCAATCTGGGGTTCAGTATCTTGCCCAGGGATACTTCAGGGCATAGACTGGAGGAGCTGGGGATAGAAGCAACCTTCCAGTTGGTTGACCGCCCAACCTCCTGAGCCACAGCTGCGCAGCCACAATTATAATAGTAATAATAATAGTAGCAATAATAGTATGCATGATAGTCTTGTGTACTAACATTTGTGATCTATTTGTAAGCAGCGCTCGCAAATTGCTTATGTGAAACTGGATTTTGGATTTCAGTCCTCAGAACCAAGGAGGTAGAAGTCCTCTGACCTAACAGGCAATCAAACTTACTCAGCACATTTATAGTCAGTGTTTAATTAACGTTGCAGCCTCTGGGAGCTGTTAAGGGGACTTTAGGTTTTACTCTGCTTATCACTAGAAATTACTGCGTGGGTTTCTGACTGAGGTAATGCCACAAGGTGTTTTATTCCTAGGAGGGTAGTGGAAGCAAGCCCACATGGCTCAAGCTGTCCTTGATTATTCAGATTTTTTCTTTGTGTACATCAAAATCGGTGGTGACATTTTTTAAACACCTGAGGAAAGCATTATGCAAACACACCACAGACTGGAAGATCAATAGGCGTGTCAAAGAGAACAGAGGGCTCAGGGTAGAGAGGAGCAATCAAACAGTGATTTGGAGCCAGACAAATGAAGTCAGTGTAACACCAGACTGAATGACATTAATTACAACACCAGCAATGAACACAATTTTAGATCCTCTTTCTGTGGTTCAATAACATCTGTGTTCATTTCATCAAGTAATAAATGAAATTAAAAGCTTTATCTTTTAGGGTTACTTATTTAAACATGACCTCATTCTTGACTCACTCTTAGACTTGTTACTGTCTATGGTAATCAAGCACTGAAAATAGAAGTGCATTTGCTGTAATGAGGACGGAATCCATCTGAGCACATTGTAAAAAAGTTCCTCAGATCAGATGCTCTTTGTGCATCTGTGTCTATCTCTTTGAAAAAGCATCACACAGTCAGAGACAAGAAGTCACAGATGATGTTGGTGGTGTATAATCTCACTTAGGCAGAAAACGCCAGAATGCTTCAGCTCATTCAAAACTACAGCTTGGCTATTTACCAGAACCAAGAGGAGAGAGCACATTACTCCAGTTTTGGCTGCTCTGCACTGGCTTCCTGTAACATTTAGAATTGATTTTAAGATCCTCCTCCTCCTCCCATACACAACCCTTAATGGGCTAAGCTACAGTGCTAACTCCTTTGTTAACTATTTGCCTTCAAGAACACTGTAATCATCTGCTGCTGGTTTGTTGGAGGTTTCAGGCAACAGGTGAAACAGCCTGGGGATGCAGCCTTTGTCAATTATGCCCTGAAGCTATGGAACATACTACCTATTGATATAGGGCTTACTTTAGCCTTTAACTAGCTATGACTTTCCTGATACAGGACTGAGATTCTTTTTTGGAGTTAAAATGTTGTATTTTACTTGAATTTATGTATTCTATGTATTTATTTATTTTGTATTTATTGTAAAGCACTTTGAGCTGCATTGCTGGTATGAAAGGTCTTATAAACATGACTATTATTAATATTATTATTATTACTACTACTACTACTACTAAGCAGAACTGTTACTTGCAAAATCACACTAGCTTTTACACTCTCCACCATCCCTTGTGGGTATGAACTTCCACTTTCTCTAGCATTAACAAACTGGAGGAGGTGAGGTATCAGATTAGAGACGTCCCCAGGCAGCCAAAACACATATTTATCCTGACATGACCCACTGTGCTGAAGTGAATACCATTATTTTAAAGGTGACACAGAGCAAAAATTGGGTCTAATGGTGTCTGACTACTCAGTGAACTGACCAAAATCCTAAACCTTAACTCAGTATCATAACATGGGATGCTTAAATTCATACCAGCACTTAAAAGCTTGAGCATTTCACACCAATTAAACAACCCTCCCACCCTCTATGTCAGTCTTCCAACAGTACCTAGCAAGATTAAAAAATTCCCACTTTTCTCAGCCACAATTAAAATTTAAATCCTTTCAAACTTCAACTGTTTCTTCAGTGTTGTCATTACAAAATCATTACAGAATTAAAAGAATTGAAAGCTGCATACTACATATTGCTATTACACATAAGTTACTTCTATTGAAACCTCTACCATTTATTGACCACTAAGTTTCAAGCAACTTATTTTTTGAAATGTTGCAACATTTTCTAGTCAGATTTTTCCCGGTTCACCCACAGAGTTCTTCAGGTTGCCCTTGTTTGCTTGCAAATACAGATAAGGAGGTGCACCTGGCTCCACACGCAGACACAAATAAATATAAGAAAATGGTGTTGATCTGTCAGAGGTGGAGATACTGACAGGAACATTTGCCCTTGGCAGCTGTACAAGGATCTATACATTGATTGTAGCCTCAAAATATATAGTTCACGCTGAAATATTTATGTGGAACACCACAGGTGCCAATACTTAACTGTAAATTGGTCTTGATCAGGGTATGTTCATAGATCCAAAAAATGCTGGGTTAAGAATATCTGTCCTCATGTCTCTTGTTATGTACATACCTCTCTTGGTCTTCTCATATTTCCGGTTGGAAATGCTGGATGCTACATTTTAAAATAATGTTGGAATAGGGGCCTGACTATCTCCTGATATTCTCTTTACTGCAGTGAATAGAATGCTACATATATTCAATTTCTCTTTCACCAAAATTGATAAAACTGATCAAAATTGAAAAAAATTGTGTTACCTCTGGATGGGAAACCTAGCTAGCAAGACTGAGACAATGCAACTAGTTTATGGCCTCCAGGTCCAAGGCTGCAAAGGTGAGCCACATCAGCTGACTATTTATCTCCTAAACTAGGAGACTGATAAGTAAAAGTACAGCAGCCAGGGCAGTCCGCAGTACAGAATAGGAGGTTTATTTCATTATGTAAAATTCCATATTTCAAGTCATAGATATTTTTGTGTAGGGAATAGAATCAGAAACCCCATCCCCCTACACCTTACCATTTATGAGGTGTGTCTGTAGGTGTGTGTGGAGTGTCTGTGGAGCCAGACATTGTACTATTCTCTCTAGCTCTCTGCTCTCTTTTGTTCAGGAACTATTTATGGCACTTCTAATGTGAACAACTGAGTGCAACTCAATGAATGTGTTCCTGGAGAGACTTTCTTAAAAATGTCCCCATTTCCCTCCCTCTCTATCACGACTGGCTTTTCACTCCACTTTCAAGTGTGGCCATGCAAAAACCCAGAATCTGGTAATTATCAGAAAAAGATTCTTCTGAGAGTCAACAATACACTTCTTTCTAAGGGATTGTTATTTGGTCCCACCAGGGAAGTGAATGTTTTTGGACAGAAAGAGGATTTATTTAAGTGCTCCCATGTGAGTAATGGAAATCCTACAGCTTCCTCTAAACTTAGGCCAAACATGATATTTTATCTTAATGTTTCCAGAGCTTCCATTAACACCTTTTGTCGTCTTGTTGACCAAGCAATTACAAACACCGTGAAGCAGCCTGTTCATGCTCCCAATAATCTATCAGCAAATGAAAGACAAGTGTTTAAAGAGTGAATGAATGACAAAGATATAATTATAAAATCTGAAGATTAGGGAAGAGGCAATTTGCATATAAGATGCTGTTAAATATAAAGCAGAAATTCTCACTCAGCTATCTAGTCAGAAGTGCTATTAACTTCAGATCTTACAAAATCTTTCCAACTGATTTGATTTTCTTATCTTAATGAAGCCAAATAAAGGGGATGGATTTCAAATTCAGAATTAGACTTTTTGTACTGTCGGCATCCCATACATCCAGTCTTTTCAATCTGCTCCAGAAATAAATAAATCATTAACAAATCCTCCTGGCCATCCCATAGTTGCACCGGCAGATTCAATACTTTCACCCCTTTCTGAAAGGGGTGATTTTCATATGAGTCCTATTTTAAAAATGTCACTTGCTTATGTAAAAGATTCTACAGATTTCATTAATACGATGTCAGACCTCCAAGAGGTGTCTGATGATGCGTTGTTTAGTCTTTATTTAGAAAGTGGAGACCATATGGCCATTCCTCCTGTCCAGCTTGTTATTGATTTGGCCAACTTGGCACCATATGTGCGCCTAATTATGCAGATCTTGATTTAAAAAAAAAGAAATTATTTTTTAATACTGATAGAATACACATTTGCCTAATGACATCATTGAGGTACACTGTTGACATTTTCTGGCTTTTAAAGGGCAGCATAGATGGTTTTAATGATTTTTTTGTCATAACTTCTCACATACTCACATACCTCTGAAGAGAGGTCTTCTGCTAAATCATTTTCAGAAGTTGGTTTTGTCACAGAGGATTTTCTTAAAAGTGCCAGAGAACTGAAATTGAGATTTTCCCTATCCTTCCACCTGGATCGATAATGCTTTAATCAAATTTTGAACAAATCCAGAACTGAACTTCTGAAAGTCCTTGGTACAGTAAACAAAACAAAAAAAGGTTTCGATTCCCAGCATGACTAGTTTTTCTCCTTTCACAGGCTACTAAGAGTCATATTGGACTCTTCTCGTCAAGGTCATGTTTCTGGTCTTTTATTTTGTAATTCCTGCCCTTGTGTGTTCCCGCTCCTGTGACTGCGTGCCCTGCCCTAATGTGTTGCAGCTGTGTCTTAATGTCCTCCCCCTCCTAGTGAATTTAGTCTGTGTGCTCCCTCACCTCTTTTTCCCCTGTTTTTTGGACCTCTCCTCTGCATTGTCCTTTTTGGTTTTGTTTGCCTGCCTATCTGACTGCTTGCCCATGTACCAAACTTGCTCCAAATAAACACTACTGTCTACTGTCTACTCCTGCATCGTCTCTGAGTTGTGTTATTGAGTCCCTGTCTCATGGTTCAAGTTCTTGACAGTTTTTAAAAAGCACTGGTATATGTTAACATCACACACGTAACTCCCAAGAACTTTCTGTGATCTGCCTTTTTTAAATTTAAATTTCACTCAAAATAGTCCCAACACTTCTCCTGTCTAAACACGTCTCACTTTCCTCCCCAATGACAACTGTTCACAATGCAGCAACACCTAAAATTGCCTTCAATTAACCATCCACATACTGGAAAAAAAGATGTTTATCAATTCAGTAATTGTGGTCTATCAAGTACATTGTCCATGTAGCAAAAGCTAGAAAAACCACTTTAGAGAACACTTAAATACTATTAGGCATAATGGCCACGACCATCCCATCACAGCACATTACAGTGACGTGAGGCATGATAGCTGAAGTTGAAATTTCACAGCATTGAAAAAGTTTCTCTTCTACCTCAGGGAGGGGACCTTGACCTACTCTTTAGAAGACAAGAAGTATTTTGGATACATAAATTACCAACGTTGAAACTGCAGGGCCTTAATGAGGACTTCCCTCTAAGTGTGATGCTATGATTAATGGGCGGCCAACATAAGCTCCTCACGATTTGTTTGCCCCCATTTTTTTTTTTTAATGTTATTACTTTCAGTAGTTGTGGATCACTTAGCCTGTATGCAGATACCCTCCCTGCACAGTCTGCAGTCAGTTGTTAGTTGTAATGAAGTTTATTATTAGAATTTTTTTTTAGCTTTGAGGATTTCTGGTCTTTTTAAGTAATATAACATTCCCCATTGATAATAATAATGATAGTAATAATTTTAAAACTTTTGTTTTAAAAGTCTTGTTAAAAAACTATTTCTTGTAATAATTCTTTCTTGTTAAAAAATAAACCTTTTTTGTTGCATTTTTGTTTTGTCTTTAATTAATAATAATTGTTGTATCTGCCTTTTGTCACTATTGATAATTATAAACTACATTAGGGTTCTGACTTGTAAACATGAAAAATAATGTCCTTAGAGTGCCAGGCTTTGTAAGGTGAATCTATCTTTAGCTAAAGTTCTATGTGTGCTTACTCTGGTAAGAGCTCTACACTTTATTTGTTTAGCTCATTGACCTCAATTTGTATGTATACTGCAGGCACAGCTGGTATCCTTTGATTGGTGGCATTTTTTCCAGGTCAGACCCTATTGTCAGTGTAAATATGGTGCACTTTAAGTGGTGCTGTTTTGATGAATTTTGCCTCATGAACGGTCTAAGGACAGGAGAGCACTTAATAAGTGAATATAAGTGATGGCAACGTTGACTTTGCTTTTTGATCTGAAAGCCAGAAACTAGTAATAATGGGGTGATGTCCCTGAGGTATGAAACACTACATAATCCTGTACATTCTACTTTTCTCTAAAGTGTATTTTTCTGTGTTGTTCAATTATCAGTTATTGTTTAAAAGTTGTCTTTGAAATGTCTAGACATGTGGATGTAGATGTATATTTTATCCATCTCGTTACAGCTGTGACCGTGTGGCCCACTTACACCATCACTTCTTTGGCAATTAGCAATAACACCACCAATTCTGACAAAACTGACTTGGGGATAAAAAATGTACCCACTTCAAAATAATGCAACACTAGTGTGGTTTGAAGCAGCACAGCAGATTCTCAGTTTCCGAGATGTTCAGAAGGGAATAATTATCTTGGCGATGAGAGAGAGGGATGTAATTGTAACTGTAAACTCAGTTTTCTGTCTCAGCAAAAAGAGAACTGCAGTTATGAAGAGGTGGTATGACTTGCCAATGTCAGCTGGCTGTGGTGTCGAATCCCCAGTTGGAAGCTTAGCCGTTCTCAATTAAATCCACAACTGAGCACTTTGATGGTGGAGGGCTGCGCTCTGAATTAGCCTCTATGTGAAGCTTCTGTAGCTTTGCCACTGGCTGAGTGCACTCACACTGACCTCTTTCCTCTCCTCAAGCAGAGACAGAGAAAATTATAATGAAAAGGGGGAGTGTCACTGACAAAGTGCTTTATTATATGCCTCTATGACAGGAAGCTTTAAAAGAGAAGTAAATTGTAGGACACTGCTTTCCTTTACAAAGTCATATGGCTATCGGAAAACTTGTAATCAGTAAGGTTTTAGAGTACACAACCTTTAGGAGGTATAGGGCATTCAACCTTTACAGCCAGATGCACCACATCTATGTCTGTACATTATTTAGACATTCAAAATGCATTGGGAATCCATATTTACTCTGCAAGTCATCCACTTGTTCTTAAGCTACAAATTCAATTAATTTCTCCGTTTGTTGTCTTTCAGGAATGCAGAATTCCTTGCTGATCCTCAGTTTGTCAGTGAGCGTGTGTGTGTGTTTGGGGGGGGGGGGGGGGGTGGAGACAAAGGAATGATTATACTGTCTTTTGTTGAGGTGAAAATTCATATAAAAGAACCCTGATGAGGATGGGGAATATTAATAGAGCCCTGAACACACAGTACTGTAGAGATACAGATAATCACACTGAGATAGTTCTGCCACACTGGAGTGTAAAATGAATGAATGCCTATTCAAGTGTGTAAGTCATCACTGGTAAATGCCAGATTTTGATCCCAGTGCCTCAGGGTTCCCTCCACTTTTAAAACCTATGGATCATGATTTGAAAATCATCATTTCCATCTTTCTGAATAAATCTATGCATTGTTTCACAAATGCTTCCACTTCCAGGTTTGTCCACTGTGAACAGCACCATTTAACACTGTATATGTACGGACAAAATCTGAAAATATATTGTAAAGCTCAGCTAAAATAAATGCAGATTGCAAAGAAGTATTTATGAAAACAGTGGTAAACATCAGGTTTTACTGTCAGGCAGTCAGAATCAAAGAGAAAGGGCTTGCTATGTTGCACTGATGATCAACAATAACACAGGGTCAAACTCATCAGAGAAACTAAAGAGAATGACTAAATAGATCAGAATACAATGTATGCCACCAGCTCTCGAATGTCTGACTGCACAACAGAGAGAATACATCTATTCATTAAATCGCTCAGTCAGCTGCTGCTGCTATGATAATGAGCGTTGAAAAGGTATTGACTCTATCACAAAAGATACCTTTACAGTGGTGGATGTGGCACTATAGGAATTAAATTACCTGACTCACAGACTGAAACAGTAAAACTGGAGACTGAGGTCTGAATAACTGTCCACTACTTGGCCACTGAGAAATAAATCAGATAAAGCCAATGTATACATCTGTGTGTGTGTGTGTGTGTGTGTGTGTCTATATATATATATATATATATATATATATATATATATATATATGTATAGAGAGAGAGAGAGAGAGAGAGACAGATGTATACATATTGGCTTGAAGTCCTACAGTAATTTGGCAGGTACGTATTTGTAACTGTCAAATTACTGTATCACTTCTGTAGCCTACAATGATGAACATTATGTTATATTATAATCACTGTGAACATAGCCCATGCTTGTGCAATTCTCTCCATTCTGCAATTACATTTTCTGTTAGATGCTCTAAGTTTTAAAAGGACACTTTTAGCTAAGGACTGCTAGTGCCATTCAAACTAGTGGCTGAAAGATAAAATACTTAGTAAGTGTAGCCCCTGATTCACCGTGTCTAGGTCTCACAATGTAGGACCACACACACTCATTCACGCGCACATGAACACACATTTAGGTGCATAAGCTAAATCTGCTGCACCGACCCGTTCAGCTTTGTGATTTTCAGCTGAGTTCTTTCCATTCCCTCCCTCTCTGTAATGCAAGATGGTAGGAGCCCAAGTATGACAAAGAGTATATTTCTCTGTGTTTGACAGGGTGACCCAGTGGGCGAGGAAAAGCTTCTACAACTGGTGGAACGCATCTGGCCGACTTGGTATTATGACAAATCTCCCTCAAAATGAGAGTATGCTTGCAATATATTACAGTGCTGGATAGGAGCCTTGTGGCCCAAAATGATACCAGCAGCTGCGTTCACCTGCCTTTTCCATTATCTCCTTGAGAAAATGACAGCTTCTACTGAATTGAATAGGTCATGGGAATATGACAATACAGTATTTTAAACAAGCAATATATTTTTTGCAACATAAAAATACTGGTGGAAAGCGTTTAATAAAACTCTCAATAATGCATAAAATGAAACTGTAATTATAATAAACAGAGTTTGCAGCACAAATATTCAACAGACTTATATTATGTTCAAGACATTCAATATTTTTTTTTAATTGAAGGACTGATCTGCACCATAAAAAGATGCTTTGTTTTTCTTTTCTTTTTTTTCCCTCTACACTCTGTTAGTGGAATGAAACATGACCTTGGGTATTCAATGCAGACCTGAATGATCCTTTTTTTTGAAAAACTCCTGTGGCAAACACAACAACTGCTTTTTGCCTGAAAACTTCAAATCAAATAGAGGTAGAATTCAGTTTAAAACAGTCTACTTCCTTTTGTTCCTTTTCCAATCTAGGCATTTGAGTAAAAACTGAAATATTAATTAACTTTAACTTTGAAGAAGCTATACATTGAAAATATCACAAAGGAGGGTAACATTTTGTTAATCTCTAGATTAATAATGAATTGTTTCAAAAACCTTGCACACTAAGATCTTTATTTAACAATATATATTTATGCTTTATACTCCAAGTCCAACCTCTATTGAAGTCCAAATCTGTCTTGTAAATGAGAGTGCAAGCAATGCAGCTTTAAAACAGTCTCTAATCTAAAATATAACACTGACATGTCTAATTTTAATAAAGCTTCTTATCCCTTTTGTTCACATTACTGCAAACAAACAACTCAAAAACAGATCATGCAGCCATAGGTTATATTCTCCCTCCCACAGCTCAGACACTTTGAAACTTCTGGGTTGGAAAAAAAATGCAAACACATGGTTGTAGTAAACATCCACATTTGCATGTGTGGTACAAAACATCTTGTTACACCTTGTAGCAGCCTCACCTCAAGAGATTATCAGGATGAACTCGGTTTAGTTATACAATATCAAGACATAAATTACTTAGTGTTGAATTTTGGTAACTCTAAATGAGATAGATGGGAGTTGATTTCTGTAAAAATGAAGTGGAAGCTGCTCATGTATAAAGGGTTCTGTGCATCACTATAATGACCTGGGAGCAGTCCTAAGTTACAAGCTGAGATTGCGTGATCATGTGGACTATAGTTGAAACCATATTTAAACTGCTGTAGGCTTTTAATGTCAATGCTGGAGTGCTGAGGATGATTTTGTGTCTGTTATATGCAGCGTTTGTAACTACTGTATATTGAGAAAAGGTGGGCATACTGTGTGATTGACAAAGACAGGATAAATGACATTTCCAGAAGGCTAGGAGGCTGACTGTGGACCCCGTAGATCGTGATCATCTGTCTAAGATGATTTATAAGATTACTGATGACAGACATCTGGTGTGTGGGGACAGTATGGATTGTCATATTAAATGAAGCAGAAGGCTATTTCTCTCACACACTTTGAGGCAGTGTTTTTATTTTGTTGTGCAGGATTGGATTGCATCTGCTATTCACAAATCCATTACTTAGGTTAGTTAGTCCTTAATAATTATTTGTAAATCACTAAATTGAGTTAGAATTTAAGATTAGGACAAACCTTAAGACTAGCTGAAACCTGTAGACATAAAGATTGTTTCCACCAACTTTTCACCAAATTTAGTCTTTAGTCTTTAAAAATGTTTGATATTTGTGACTGACATCAGCAACCAATCACATCATTTGTGTGTCACCAGAGGCTGACGTGCCGGTAAATAAACTGCCTTAACTGAAGTTACCTCAGTTTTACACTGTTGAGTTGTTCCTGTGTACCTCTGAGGGCTATACAGACTACACTGTCCACACCTCTCCATCCAGAATGTCACAAAACTTTGTGCTTTTTTCCTTCTTTTTAAGGCCCTTTCAGTGCAAAAGTCAGTGCACTTAAACAAAATAAGCTGCCAGTTGTTGTCCATGATTGTTTGTTCAGAATTCGTGGTTTTCTTCATGCAGATTAAAAAGAATGGAAAGTTTCTGAAAAGCCAGCTGTCATAGAGAGAGGGGAGACATGATTTAAATAAATGCACATTAACTGTGTTGCACTCTACTGTTCTCATTAAAGCTGAAAGAAATGCTCATATGAAACAACAGAGATGGACCTTTCTCACCTCTGCACTGAATTGTGTGTGTTTGACATAATGTTTTGTAATATGAGGTATATTTTTGTTAAATGTAATTTATTATTATTAAACATAATTTCCATTAGGTCTAAAATATCAACCAATTTACCTCTCATACTCAACTTTAAACAGATATGCTATATGTCATTTTTTCACTACATAGTCAACATTGGCATTAACATCTTTTTACTTCCCAAAAGCCTGCTGAACTTGCAATGTTTCTTCTAGACTAGTAAGTACACAGCTGTTAATGCTAATGTTGACTATGTAGGGATATCAAAAACTACTACAGCACCTTTAACTAGCTAAGTCAAACACATCACAACTGAACTCAAACTTAACTGTGAAGAACTGATGCAGAGGATTTAATGTTTTTATGTTGTTTTGGTGTCTGGTTTCATTTTATGGGTATGTACTGTATGTCTTATGTTTTGTAATGAGTGTTGGTAGATTAGAATGGGAGCAGTGAAATTTATATCATTTCATCAATGAATAAATTGAACCTTGAATAAATTGGAGTTCTTCTATTTATCCAGCACCAAGGTGTTTCTTTCCACAGCCAAAATTAGGAGTGTACATCAGGTACTTATTCTAGTGTGATAGCATTTATTCAGGTGATAGCCTGCAAAATAACTGATTTTATCTCACAGCCCGTTAGAGCCATTCAGTGCAGCTTATGAGATATGGAAGTGATGCATGTATTTGAAACTTCTACAATTTCAGGCCAAAGAACTAGAAAATATTTTCAAAAGGACTGTTTTTTATTTAAAAAAATATATATATTATTTTAGCCATTTGTGATTCTTGTTGCAAGTGTTGAGTCCTGCACTTTTCTGTAAATGCCAAATAACATAAAAACAACTACCATGCTGAAAAACAGGGACTTGCAATACAGTAAGTGGTTGAAAACCTCTGTGAACAAATTTTCCTGAGGACAAGGAGAGTGACAATAAGCTTTTACTGGAAGGTGTTAAAGTACTTACTGTACAAATGAACAAGAGATGAAAAACATCATTACCACAACAGTGAAGAATATCTGTTCCATCAAACTGAGGGCAAGGTGTACCATGGTTCCATTTAATTAGCTGCTATTTGAATACACTGCAGTCATTATGTGTGTTCGACTGGAGTGTATAACTGTCTTTTGACAATTTTAACTGGACAAAAGACTTCATTGGCAATATGGAAACAACTCTAACTTTCTGCTCAGTGATAAGAAGAGGTCAAGGAGGAAAGACATTAATTCATTCATAGATTATTTGATTGTGAAATTAAATAAACTTTTACGAATTGTAAATGCAATGACATGAAAACTCCACACCCAGTCATTTAGGCAAATCCCCAGCCAAATATAATTCTTATGCCATGTAACACAGTATATTGTTGTGTGTACAATGTGAGCAATATAGTTCACAACAATTAAGGTTGTAAAGGTGTAAATCCTCTTAGCTTGAGTGTAAATTGAATGACCAGCACACCAACCCAGTCAGCAGTTTGTGTTGTAATAGTCAGAAAAAATGTAGGTATTGAATTTTCCACTTTTTCAAGAATATGTTTCCAACTTAAAGACATTAGTTTTAAAGTCTTGCTGAGTGCCACATGTACACAAATCAACAGATTATATTTTGTGACTGATTCACAAACTTCTGCAAGACTGGTTTGGGTACACACAGTCCAGCATTCACACACATTTAAGGGAATGCTTGTCATACAAGCACTACTCATTTCAGGCATCTTATTAAACTGAAAATTCCACTTACTTTACAGTAGAGGAAATCCATGCATGAGTCATATGCAATGACTCTAATTGTTCCTACAAGTCATGTTTCTTCACATAGTAAAGCTGTTTTGTATTAATTATCCAAAATGATTCAATTATATGATAAAGGTCTTTTATTGCTCTTCTCACATCTGTTTTTGTTCTCAAACTGCAGATTGGGGGAATCAGAGACTGAGGAGATGTGACATGATTAAAAGGATAGTGAGAACAATTAACATTATGTAGCTACAAAATATTGTTGTTTTTCCTTCTCTCTTTACTTTTTATTTTGAAATAGTTTGATTTATTGGCCTTTCATGCCTCTAACAATATGCAAATTAAATAATCCAAGGCAAATCTATTTGATTTAACATTATGCAGCCTCTGATAAGGACCTATGCCATATTTTTTATGTAGTTTTTTATATGTCTACTTTCTTTTGTTTTGTTTTTTTTGTTTTTTTTCTGTTGCATACTGTGTCTTTTTGCGAAACTTCACAGCTGAGACCAGGAAAACTTATTTCATCTAGGTTTTTGTGGTAAGGAGAGACTGTTCTGCCAACCTCTAGTCAGTGGTTTCAAGTCAGTAATGACGACCACTTCCACATGTCCCATGTGGGCATTTTTCTTGGAATGAACCAAAAAGAACCATGTGATTCAAAAGAAAGCATGAAGGGACTTAATTGGCTTTGCCGTGGAAAGAAAAGCTATAGAGAGAGCAATAAAGCAGGGAGGACTATGAAAGGCAATGAAACAAGAAACATTAGCTTTGGAAATGAGCTCCATAATCCATGCAATTAAAATGAAGTGGCTGACAATGTCAGTTAGCCATTTCCATTTTCCATTGTAGCATTTCTCATGTTCAGCTCCTCGCAGCGACATGTTCCTTTGATCCTTTCATGACTCTCTGGAGCTCAGTACATTTAGGAACATTTATTTCAATGACTAAAGTTGTAGGCAATTCGGATATGATAACTATTGCATTATGTAGACAAAAGCTTACATAAAGATATAGAGGAAACATTATGGCTGTTCAAGCTGAGTCTAATTCCCCTTCTAACACTAGAATTACTGGGCTTTTGTCCACTAGTCAGCTGTGAAATGGTGCTGCTATCCCAGGGACAAAGTGCAGGCTGTGATAATCATATTTCCTGCTTATGATGAAAATCTCTACTCTACTTTCTGTACTTTCTGTACTTTAAAGAAAAAGGGAGTGAGAGAAAGAAAATATACTTTATTTAAAGTTGCTTTAAATATATATATTTTTTCATATTGTTAGTGGGTAAAATGACTACATTTAGTGTGAAATGTTGAGCTCTCTATATATTTTATTTTCACTGCCCTCACATTTCCTGTTTCAGTTGAGTCTCAGCACCAAACAGCACACAAAGTCATCAGCTAACTACTGAACATAGTAGGGTGGCAGCTAAAGAGGCAGTATACCTGTCATTGTGGTGCTGAAAAGATCTTCAGAGGGTGAGCTTCTCTTTATAATTTTTTGTTCATATTCAAATATTAAACTACTGTATATCTCACCTTATATCTGTTTTACAGGATATGTTTGCAATGCTTTGTTTTTCTTTCACTATAGAATATGAAATACCACAAATTCAACACACACTCACACCAAAACAAAATTCAACATTTACTTGGGGAATAAACTGACATTGCTGGGGAAGCAGCAATATGTGTCAGAGCCTGAGGGAAAACCAGCAGAACAACAGATGAAACTGTACTGAGCGTCTTCAAAATCTGCCTCCTCTCCTTGTTTTTTTTTTCATTTTATTTGATCGCCTTGTATGGCTCTCACCATAGAAGAGCCATTATTAAAGTATATTTCATCTCATCATATCTTTCTGTCTTTATCTTCAAGAATGTGTTTTCCCTTCATTATAGTGGACTATAGTAACATTGTTGTATAGTGTAGCATAGTGTTTAGTGTATAGCATACATGGTATTGAATAATGTATGTCATACTGTGAAAAAACTTTTAAACTTTAAACTGGACGGCTCTTTTCACTTTTATCTTCAAAAGGACAATGAAAGTTTCCCAGTGCTCATCTTAAATCTGAGTTCACAGCCAATCACAGTCCAGTATGAAACTTAGTGTGATGTGGAAATTTGAAGCCTCCAGCATACATATAAATGGGGGCCAAATTAAAAAAAGAAACAAAAGTGTATTAGTAATTGTTTCACCACAAGGATCTAGAACATCTGCAATGCTCTTCCTTTCATAAATTCTTAGTGTATTGAACTCTACAGGAGGGATAAACAATGTTCTACCAAAGGACATTCTTTCATTTGGTATTTTTCTGATGGTGGAAGGCAAAACTGTCACACACATCACCTCAAAATGTCCCATAGGTGTTTTACCACACAGAGGACCCCCAAAATATCCTAAAGGCCACTAGAAACCCCTGAAGGACTACTAGAACTTCACAAAGGACACTACAACCTCCTAGGGACCCCTAGAGACTCCGAAAGGACCTGTGGAACCTCCTCAATGGCCACTACAACCAATATCCTTACTGAACCTTCTGAAGGACCTCTAGAATCCAATTAAACTTTAAAAACTACATTAAGAGCCTTTCTCAAAGTTAGAGCATTAGAACCTCCAAAAGATCCCTAGAAGGACCCCTCCCTAATGACTATCAAAACCTCCTAAAACCAACTGCAGAAGCTCTTCAGTGACTGCTCCCTTACATTTGTCATCTGTCTATACATTGACAATATCTGCATATTCACAGAGTCTGGATTTTTCGGTGGAGAGAGGAAGGAGTAAATCTTGGGTGGAAGAGAAGAAGAAGAGAATTTATACATGTTTTATAACATGTCTGAAAAGGAGTGTGACAAATTCACTGACAAAAGTCACTGACTGTCATGGTAAGAATGAAAATATTACCAACCTGTTACAACACCCGTCATTCCACGCTTGTGAACTGAACCTAGCTACAAATAAAATAAATCCATAATTTATCTATAACAAACTGGAAATTTATTATATAATAGTCAAGTGGATGTTGTATTATACAAAGTTAAGGCTCCCAAAGAAGAGAGAGAGAAGTTCTTTAACAGCAGGTCATGAGGCTTTGCTCCCCTTAGTAGCAGGCGGTGTCTGACAAACCAATTTATAGCCAAATAAAGAAAGTGCATCTGCCTGCTTGGATGTCTATGACACAAACTCAAAGTAAACTTCAATACTATTTCACACTGAACAAACACTACAGAGTGGTGGATTATGATGGGCAGTGTGAGCAATCACAAACCAAGAAAGACATTAATCCAAAAAAGACTGAGTGACCATGCAAGTGACCACGCATTGGCCATTGAGACTGGTTGTCACAGAAAAACCTGGCAAACCTAGAGAAAGCAGACTGAGTCAATTCTGCCAACAACAAGATGTAGAGATATGGAGAAACACTTTGTGATACACTGAAGCCTTTGTGAAGACATAAGAATCAAATTCTACAGCAAAATAGAACTAAAATGCCAAAGACACATTCTCATAAAAAAAGATGAATTTAGTTGCTGGAAAAGCCTGACCAGTACAACCAGTGAAATAGCCAGAGAGAAAACCAGCAGCGCAATAAAGCTGTAATGAACTCCTTTGAATTCTGCTTTCCCTCTTTTTATTATCTCTGTTCTTCTATGGTTTTCCCTATTACCATTAGATTTAATTGTTAAACTATATCATATTTATTTTCTATTTTACTGATTTGTTGCAACGATTTGTTGTTATTTTATTACAGTATACTATGATATACAGTATAGCAGTATAGCTATAAAGTGTATGTAGTGTAGTGATGTACAAACCATTTGTTGTCTCTATCTTTTTTTTCTTGTTAGATTCAGATTTTTAAACATGGCATGGCTCTAAGACTAGTAATGTGCATCAGTCCACAACTTTTGTCCAGACTGACATATCTCAACAACTATTGAAAGGATTACCATGACATTTTGTGCAGACATTCATGTTCCCCAGTGGATGAATTACAGAGACTTTGATGATCCCTTAGGTTGTGGAAAAGCCGGACTCCAGCATGACACTTTTGTATTTTCAGCTGTCATTTGGGACAGTCCCCACCAATAGACTGTTTTGCCATTCACCCTCTGAAAAAAGGGCTGCAGGGCACCTGGACCAAAATCCATTTCTAAACAGCTGATTAACATTTATAACTACAGACTCGACAGATTATTGGAGAACCCCTTATTAATGATTTATCAACATTTATGGGTGAGTGACTAACTTTTGCTGAAACCCATTATCCTATATTTATGACTTACTAAGATTTACACCTGCACACTTAATGGCTTGGAGGGCTTTATCTGATGAATCTCAGAGCTAGCAGTGTCATGCTGTGGGAGGATTTTCCACCCATTCATGCAACTCAAAAGTTGTCGTTATTGCTAGTTTATAACTGATTTGCATCAGTAAACAGTTACTAATGATGAGACTGCAATATATAGAGCCTTCATAAATGGTGCCTTACCAGAAAATGGTACACACTAAACTAAGATGGTAACTATTATAGAGTCCTGATGTCAGCCCCATACTTGCTAATATCACACGATTACATGCTAAAACCTCTAACCTCTAAATTTGAATTTAAAACAGAAACCCCAGTACACTTTCTGCTCTTTGCACAAAATATGACAAGATAAGCAGATGATTGTCAGTACCACAAATACAGAAGCTGGAATTAGTTTAAGTGAGAATAGATTCATTATCACCCGCAAGGGCACTTTGCTGCTCCAACCCTCCAAGCATACAGGGCACCGTTGGCTACTTGAAATTTTACAATAAAGTTATAAGAATTCACAGAAGCATATATAGGAATTGCTGCTTGCAGCTTTTCTCTGTGGTATCTTTGCTATTGCTTTGCATTTTTTATTGCAATGCTTGGGCTTCACGGTGCTCTTGCTCTTCCAATAAAGAGGGAGAGAGAGAGAGAGAGAGAGAGAGAGAGAGAGAGAGAGAGAGAGAGAGAGCTGTACCTCACAGTAAGGGAGTGTCGTCGTGGAAGCGGGCTGCTCCTTCACATTAGACTCCTTCTATTCCTCCGTGCCGGAGGAGCAAGGAGGAACCTGTCCTCTGTTTTCCCTCTTTGTGGACACACGGATAACCACACCACGACTGGGAAGATGTTTTTTCTTTTGCATATGGTTACCCTTTATACTCTGAGCGTCTTTAGCGGAGCATCCGCCGCCACTCATTGTGAGTATTTCACCTAAGCTCACCTGTAAGCTCCTCTCCAGTCTCTCCGGTCTGTTAGGTAAAAGCTGACGGCGGTGCTGGCGTCTAGAAACAGATAAAACCTGTTCAAACCGACGGAGTTTTACGCCTGGCTGGTACCTTTGTCCTCCTGGTGTTGCAGGGAGGAAGCATCGTGACTATTTTAAGCTGTGCTGTTGGTGGTCATTTGAAGTTTACTTGAAATTATTTTATAAGACGTGTTCCTTGGTGTCAATATGCAGATGAACAAGTTCATATTTCCTATTTTCTGTTTCTGGTGGACGACAATCGTGCGATGAAGGTCAAGCAAACAGGTTCTTTTCATTCACAAGTCAAACGCAGTGTGGAGAGGCTGCGCGCACTCTGCAGCCTCGCTTCATCAGGCACGCAACGCTTTTATGTGGTATTTTTTAAGAGTCAGTCTTTGGACATGTTTTGCTGATGCGTGTTGGTGAATAGAAACTGCTGACTGGCCACAGCTGTACTATACAGGCGGCTGCTGCTGTTAAAGGTCGACTCCTACACACAGTCTGTTGAAGCTTCCACAGAAGACGCTGTGCTTCTCTCCACGAGGTTTTTATTTGAAATTTGAAGCTGTGTAGTTTTATCGCCAACGCCATGCGATGATTTGTGGGGAATAGAGCAATTTTGATCATCCATCAGTCATTTGAGTGATTATTCAAGCAAAAGTGACAAAAATGCATTGCTTCCAGCTTCTCACATGTAAGGCTTCTGCTTTTTCTTTGGTGTCTATGGTAAAATGAACATCATTGGGATTCATTTACAGTCATATTTGGTATTATCTGTATTTTTGTAATTATATTATAGCAGATTAATTGAAAAAAACAGTGTTATCCCTATTATCTTGTTTAAGAAAATGTGAGCATATCATATGTGTTTGTTTGCTGTAGAACCTGCTTTCAAACATATCTATCAGAAGACAAATCCTATTGACATGTATTCAGTCTACAGTCAGTAAGACAAGTAGGGTGGTCAAAATATTAACAACACCTCTCAGTATAACAAACTATGTTTCAACAGCATCACAAACTGCCTACTCCACCATCTCTCCAAGACAGTTTCAACAAAAACTGAGCATTGTAACCTTCATGAATGTAGGATTTATTGCAGTGGTGTTTCATTTGACTGCATTAAATTTACAGTAACTGGGAGGACCTTGTAAACTGGCAACTGAGTGGAGTTTTATTGTTGATTTTACAGTAAATGTCAGATTTCATTCAACACAATCTCTTTCAAGTGGTCTTTCATGAATTGACAGTAAGAAATATAGCAGTGATAGAAGAGCTCATTCTGTAAGTGGTGAACTTGGATGCCACAACAGGTTTTATCACCAGACCAGGCTGGAATATTCTGAATATGTTTGTGTTTTGCTTCTGCTTGTGACTGATTAATATTTTGATCTGGTTCCCCACATGTCCTTGGTGCTGGTAGTTCTCTACCTTGAAGAAATCTATGACACACAGGAAGTTTTAATATAACATTTGGGTTTTTGTTTGGGTTTTGTTTTTATCGGGAAATAAGATCAATAGCTGAGTCACAGTAGCTTAATGAAAATAAATCATGACCAACTCAAGTCTTTGTTCAGTGGGTTATTGGCCTCTTTTCAATGAAGTTTCCTATACATGTTCATGCCCAAATGATTGTCAAAATGTACATACTTAAATGTTACATTCATGTTCCCCAGAGGATGGACCTTACAATTTTGAACCTTGAGCCTTGCTCCAACTCCACCTTCAAGCCGAATACAGCTTTGCACACAAGATATACAACTTATAATCTAACTTTACATTTTTGTCCTATTCAACATGTTTTTCTTTTAAAGACCTCATGATCTAACTTATAGCTACACCCATACACGCCCCCTACTACTAGAAATAGTAAAATCCTCTTTTCATTTGTGGAATGTTTTGGGAATAATTTCCTTCCTTTCCTGTCGTGTTAAAATGCAAAAAGCGATCCCTCAGTAAATCAATGCGCCAGAGGCATGACATCACTTGATCTGTTTGTCTATCTTTGCCCTCAGAGGGCAAGTGTGACACTGGGCTTTGTGTTGGGGTTTAAGCACTTTATGTTAAGGTGAGAAACTGAGCTAAACTGACAGCTGCATTACTCATTTATGACAGTCCTGTGGTTCTCAAATGTGTGCTGTGATCAGGTCTGACATGCTGTGCTGAGATGAAATGGTGAGATGCTCCTGGAGGTCAAAAAGCTGCTCTCATATTTACCACTGAGAAATGAAAGTAGGGGGGCTGAGATGTGTCATGGTTGGTTTGTGTGGCCTTTATCAGGTGGCAGATGTGCCTCTTCTCAGAGGTCTCCTCTACACTTTCTTTCTTTACAGAAGGACAGTGACATATAATTGGATATGTCAGCATTTATTCTGTCACCTTTCAGCAGAAGTTAACTGACACAGATGTGGTAACCGCCCCCCCAAAATACACTGAGCGAACAGTTCATTTGGAACACCATATCAGTACTTTGTAGGGCCTCAGTTCTTCATTGCATTAGTTTCCACATAATGTTGGAAACATTCCTTTGAGATTCTGGTCCATGTTGACGTCACTGTATCACATAAATTCTGCAGATTTGTCAGCTCCACATTCGTAGAACAAATCTCTCGTTCTGCCACATTCAAAAGGTGTTCGACTGGATTCAGCACCGTCATATTCATGTAACCAGTTTTAGATGACTTTTACTTTGCTGGAAGTAGTCATTAGAAATTATGTCTATAAAGAGATGCACATGGTCAGCAATAATACCCAAATAGGCTGTGGCAATCAAACCATCAACCATCCAACCTTGTATATCACATAACAATATCTTGCCTGATATTCAGGTTTTAACAGAAACATATAACCACAGGTGTAGTCTAGTTTATTGTTGTGGGTATACTCAGCTGTGGACTCCGAACAGTGTCCAGAATATTCTATCTTACACCAAAATTATGTGCATTACTGCAATACTGAGTATATTTGGTTACTTTAACTTGTACACCTCCTATACTGTCTTGCCCGGAGTTGACTGATATCTGTTTTACCTTGATGCAAGTCAGTGAAGAGAATAGTCAAGTTGGTGTTTGGGCTGGAGATTACCGCCCTGAAAAGTAGAGGAATGTGCCTTCTTGTAACTCTCAAGTTGTCCAGTTTACATGCTTTGTCGTCTTTACTAGACACTGTATGTTAACTGCAGTGTTAATTTTGAGAAAAAAAATAAGAAAAACTGTAACAAAAACATCTGTTGATGACTATGACAAAATGTATTGTATTTTTTGCCAAAAATAAAAACTGAGCAATTATCTGAAAGTCAAATGGACAAGTGAGCTAATTAATGAAAAGTCCTATTCAGTGACATCTGCAGAATTACACACTGCATCCTACCTCCTGCTTAGTAAAACAGTTTCCTTCACCACCCAAAAATAAAAATCTTTGTCAAAGTGACATGAACACTGTGTGTGCCCTTTCCACTCACTCGATATCACTTGATAGACTAGACTGACACACGTTACCATGGTAACTGTACACAATAAAGATGGTGACAGCTATACCCTCGCTTAGAAAACTTAAAAACGTCAGTGATGAAAACTGTTGATTTAAAAACTAGACTTAAACTTAACAAAAGTCAAACTATTAAAACTGGTGAACTGTGAAGCGTGAGGTTTGGACTTCTGGAGTGCTGGGCGCAATCACCAGGGGCTAAGCTAGCTGTTGAGGGTCAGTACCTCCAAACTGTAACATTAGGAGTGGCTGCTTGTTAAACCGCAAGGTCTCCCCTACTGACTCTAAACGAGTTAAATACGGAAGATGTGACATGTGGGTCTGAGGCAGCTTTGGAGTTGTTGTAAGGCAACTTAATAGAACTCATGGCTTTTGCTGTTGAGCAGGCAAATTAGTAAAGTAATTACTTTTTCAAGTAGCATTATGTTATGTGTAAATGCTGACAACAGTTTATGCAGATATATCATGTATATTAGGACTACAAGCAAAGGATATTTTAATTATTAATAGTCTGACTGACAATCTGATGAATGTTCTCTTGATTAACTGACATATTTGATTCATGTAAAATGTATAAAAAAATAGATCAATAAATACATTTAATTTCTAATTTCCTAGAACCCAATGTGATGTCTTGAAATTCTTAGTTTTTTCTTCAACTTAAAGTCCAAAACTAAGAGATATATTTGTCTATAATTTAAAACAAGGAGAAGAAAACAGAATCTTCACATCGGAGAAGGAGGAACTGGCAAAGTCTTTTGAGTCATTTTTCAACAAAAGAGTTGAAAGATTAATTTTCTGTTGATCAACTAATCAACTAATTGTTTCAGTGCTCATGTATCTAGATTTTTATAACTTCAGCAATGTTACACATTCAGCAACTGATTGCTATATCCTGTTTGCCATTTTTGACGACAAGTTTTTCTCAGGTTATTTTTCAGTTTACTCTTTCACTATTCTTGTATGTATATGGCATTAAGCTTGGGCAGGTGGTATCTGTTTTTTTCAAATCTTAATATCTTTCCAGAATTTCGCCAGAGTATACCATATTTCACCTTAATAGTAAAATTTAAATTAAAAAAGTAATTAATGAATTTTGAAAGGAGAAGTCATTGTCATACATGAATGACGTTGTAGTGCTTCAGTGGCAGTAACAGTAGATCAGTGACTAGTCAAATTAAATGTTATTGATCTATAATATGTTCTAGCACTGTGGATGAGAGAGTACCAACTATTTATACCTCCACATAATTCATCTGCTGGAAAAAACATGTAAAACACAACACATTGTAGAATGTTGTTCACAAATATTCAAGGCCAAACACATGAAATAAAAAGACTCATAGAATAGAGACATGTTCTAAATATGCTATACCTTAATATGTGCATAATTCACATAATCTCCTTCACCTCCAGCACGATCTTTTTTATATGGCCTATCGTAGGACAACGTGAGGTTTCTTTTAGGCAAGTGTTTCCTGCTATGAGTGCAAACATGAGGTTTTTAAAGTTTGCTTTTGGCTAGAAAAAGCGGAGGCTTTCATTACCAGCTGATATGACCCTCTTCACTTCGGGTCTGTGGGAGGAATATTGCCACGATTACAGTGATTCCCTCGCAGCAGGTGGAGACTGCTGCGCCAGACATTCATCTTTTATAAGCTAGAAGCTGTTTCCCGTGTGGCAAAGCACCACACACATATATTTAGTTAAAATTTCATGCTTCAAGTTAGCTCATCAGGCAGATACTTCACAACTAATTATTTCCCATCTGAAGCACCTGGAACGTGCTTGAGCAGAGCTGGCATTCAGCATAACAGCAGAAGTGATTGTGTGTGTGTGTGTGTGTGTGTGTGAGATGATACAGCTGCAGATTCACGCAGCTAATGAATGTGGAGCGGGCACTCAAGGAACACCTACTGCTGTACACATTCAAGGCCTAATGAATTTATCAAAAGGTAAATGAGGCAGAACACCGCAGTGTGACAGCATAGGCACTTTTCCTCATGTTTAAACATACAGTACACCTAGAGACAAAACAAACTGGAAGCAATGTGCACTTTAAACATCTAAAGACACTGGCTTCACACTGTGCTGTGATGGTCTTTACATTGTATGATGTATGGTGTAATGGAATGTACATAGATAAAGAGTATATGATAGTGTCACAAGGATGTTGCACTCTCCCATCCCAATCCCACATAGAGATGCAAACTGTTTATTTATTTATTCTTTATTTTATTTTGTGATGTTACTGTTCTTCTAACAAGGTTATATTTCCACCAGAACCAGGCTCCATCAGAATGACTTGATTTTCAAAGCTGAAGGTGAGCATTGCTGTAGAGGACTGTGTGCGTATACTGTATTTGGTTAAAATGAGCAAATGCAGCATTTCAGAGCTGAGTGACTGCACCTCTGCAGAGACATGAAATTAAGAGACCTACTGTTCTTATTTTATCTTGGTGAGAGCATTTTGTTTTCTTCTTGTCAATTTCTATTGAATTATTTGTCTGTGTGGTGTGAAGATGATACACAGAACAGATGCTGCTGTCTTCACACTGTTGTTTCAGGTTTTCCAGTCATTGTCTGATAGTGTGAAATGTTTGTGGTAGAGTAATTCACTTCTACACTACAATCAGTGTGGTACCATGGCATAGGTAAGTCTACACCATGATATCGACATATAGTATGTCTTGATAGAATACATTTTCTTGAAACATAATTTTAATGATTAGAATAATGGTTTTGGCTAATTATGTCAATACCAGAAAAATTACTGCACACTGATGAAAAGATCATACAGAAATCTAATAGTTTTCCTTGATTGGCAACATTGTTTACAGCGTCTAATTTGTCCAGAGTTATTAAAGGGATATACCATGATATGGCAAAAGCTTTGACATTATGCATATCACTTATATGTAAGCTGCTAAAAGACCATGCTGTGTATGTATTTTTACCGTCAGAAAGCTAAGGGTAGAAGGAGGTTTCACACTATTGTCAGCTGCAGATTCAGTGTACAGAGCAAAATGCTTTTTGATTGTAATCAGTAAGAAGAAAATACAATGGATACATGATATAAGACTATTTAGAGAAATAATTTCTGCCCAGTCTCCCGGGAGCAGAAAAAAATCTATTGTGATGAATATGGCGCCAGTGAGGGCCTTTCCATTTCCAGCTGTATTGGTCACACAGTGACGCTGCACAGATTCCCAATCTATAGAGTGCAATGAATATGCTTCAAATAGCTGTAGAGTCTGAAAGTTTCATCCTCTATTTATTTTCGGTGTTACTGGCAGAGGGTTTGAAAGGATTATCAACACCCACTTTCTATCGACTGTGCCAATAAGATGGATGCAATAATCAGCAAGGGATGGTTACAGTGATGAAAAATGAGACAAAAAAAAAGATCCTGTTTTGAATGTTCAGACTCCAGAATGAACAAACTGAGTGTTAAATCTGCTTCTTGCCTAGCTGGATTTCACATTCTGTATAGCACGGGTTATTATTTTATGTAATTACACTGTGTGATAATCTGTGAATCAGATACGGGCCTAGATGTTCACACTGTATGATTTGGAAAAAAAACAAAAAAACAACACTGTCCAAAACACAATCTGGAGGTGTTGGTTCACAGGATCAGCATGCAGAGGTAAAGAAAATGAAGCTGCACTTTCAGTACTAAGGTGCAAAGCTACATTTCAAAGACAGAAAACAGTCACTTTTAAAACATGTACAGCAGTCTCTAATCAAAGTAGTACACTGCAGCACAGAAAACATGTGGGCTGTACATTGATCTAAATATGAACAGATAAGAAATCAATGTATTTATCTGTTCTGTGAACTGTCTGGGGGATAGGCCCATCAAGATTTTGGCCACGATCACAATCTACTTCCTTTAATATTGGGTATCTGCTGATATCCCGTCCGATCCAATACATACATTTACCATTGATTTAATATCGTTGACAATTTTGAATAACAAATGTCTAATAAACTCAGCCCAGCTTGTTTTTCCAGAACTATGTGATCAAAATACTGACCTGGTTCAAAACTATAAAGCTTTATGAAATTATTGATATGATGAAACTTTAACTGGGAGATTGCATCTACTAAAACTAGAAAGAATACATATCACTCTTTTTGAGTTGTTGGAAAAACTCCACTCCAGTACACTAAAGTCCACTTGCGATTGCACGGTGGTGCTAGAGAGTGATGCTTCTTTTACCTCATAAACAATCTTTGGCTGAGTACAGACACAAGAGAGCATACAAACCCAACAACAGCCAAGTTTAATTTTGGCTGTTGTTGCTCAAAGAATTAATGTTAGTTAGCAACAATTGAAAAAATCTGCCATCCCTGATGTTAGTTATTTTAACCTGAGGAAGTGATGGTTAACGAATGAGAAGGTCTTTGCCAACAGCAGAGGAGGGATGACAGCTTTGTTACTATTGGAGCTGGGGCTGCATTCATGCAATACTGGCAGAATGGGAAGAACGGGGAAACCACCCCTTATTAAGAGTGTCTAATCCATGTTTAATCTTGTAATCAGACACAATAAAAACCATAAATTAGCTACATTTGTTAAATTGCATTTGTGGGAGTTCATTACCACATGAGACTGGATATAAACAGTATATAACAGTATAACAGTATATAGTATTGTCACTCCTATAGAATTAGCTGAATTGCTTTTATTAGTGTTAACAATGAATGTAATGATGGATGTAATGATATTTTGATGTAACTGCCAGTGGAGTTGAAGTTGAAGCCATTTTGCCAACTGTTTGTTGACATGTCTGAGATATCATCAGTGTCAGAAATTCCCGGTATCTCTTTGAATTACAAGCCTGAGGCTGACATGAACCTTTTTTCCCACTTAGCTGCTCATAATCATGATTTAAATGATATGATGTGAACTTGGCATTAGTAAATCTATGTATTTTACCAACACGGGTGTCAGAACAGAGTTATCTGAAGTAAAGAAAGGATCAGGTTGTGATTTACTTTTTTAACCAATACCAGTCCACTAAAATATGCACAGATCAGTCAATCCTCTGGTGTGGAACTTCCTAAATAATTTCTGTTCACTGTTTAAACATTGGCCTTGAAGAAGTAAACACTTAAGGATATATTAATCAGGTAATATTGTCTGAAGTGCCTAGATCAACAATGTATCCTGTCATTTAATGTAGAGGACTTACCATTTATAGATAACCAACAGTCTTTATTCTCACAGCGTGTACATATGGTTTTCCTTTGTGTTGCTCTTGGGTTTATTCAGCCCTTATTCAGCCTGTTGCAGCAGCTTTGAAGCAGTAAATATTCCATCTCAGTGACACAGGCATCCTATCTATAAATGTGTCTTGTCTTGAGTGACTGCCCACCAAATGTTATGTAAAGCACTGGTGTGAAACTCCTCTCCATGAACCATTCCTTCTGGAAAAAACAGTTTTTTTTTTTTAAATCTATATCACTCCATGGGAACTATTCTCTCCAAAGATGTTTTCCTCATCTCAACTAAAGTTGAACCCCTAAATCAATATAAGATCTTTTTACTTGAAGGTAAATAGGTAAATAGTTCTTATATATACATATATATATATATATATATATATATCTGCAGTCAAATGACACTGGATAGATATGATTTCAATTAAACCTCATTTTAGTGTAGGACCATTTAAATGCTCACTTTTGGACAGAGGCATGAACAATCAAATCATGCATTAAACCCAGTAAAAGAATTAGTCTATTGTCACATGTTATTACAATGTTTATTGTCACATGTTATTAAAATGTTAAGAAGCTGACCCCCCCACCCCCAACATCTTGTTACTTAATTGTCAGTGTTAGTGCCAAGATATTAGTCCCTAATGGTTAACACCTTTATAATTTCCTCAGCACTACTCATTGTTGCCTACTGATACCCAATTTTTTAAACAAAAAATTATCCCATTATTACCTTGTCTTTACCAAGTGTTTCTGTAAAATTCTCCTAGAAATCTTATAATCCTGTAGAAAATTAACACAAATCCAATTTTACTACATTCCTGTGTGAGGGTTGAATAATTCATGTTTGGCAGATGAGATGTGTATAATCACTAAAGCTGTCGATAGCCCGGTAAAACATCCTGCAGGCTGCCTGTAAATGCTCATAGGTCCCTTTAGATTATATGCAGCGTTCAGAGAAATGAAGTGCTACAGTAAACCGGGCAGTGTTTCTCAATCATTTGTATCGATGTGTGCTTCCTTGAATTCAGCCAACGCTTGGGACTAATTGTCAGCCAATACCTCAGCTCTACTCAGGCTATCGCTGAGCAGAGGTCACTGAGCCCCCAAGCGTGTTAGGCCATGCAAGGTATCATATGAAGCTTTATCGGTACCACACAGAGGTCTGAGGCCACTCTGTTACCAGATCCTATTGCTGTACCCTTTGATATTATTGACGTTGTGGTCTGTGTTGACTGAACTTATGCACCCAGTCCGCCTTTGCTCTTGTGGGGTTTATCACTATTATAAAGGTTCTATACTTATGGTTTTAATGGTCTTATTGCTCCATAGCAGAAAGTTACACTGTCTACACATCGAAGTGAATGTGTATCTTATTGTTTATTTGTTCTTTGTTATGGTTGTTAAGGATTTTTCTGTTATGACAGAATAAAATCAAAATGAAGTCCTAGCTTTAAAACTGCATATTATGTTGATCAAAACCAGAGATGAAAAGGTTGAAGTAGCTCCAGTGTGGAGAAGTGTAGTAATGGAGAATAGCCAAGTAACACATTTCTTGCCTTTAGTGGCCTGTAGATTTCTGTTCTGTGTTTCTGGTGCAATTAGTCAAAATAATCAATCACAACACATAGATGACAATTAATTAATAGATGACAAGTCTGATAAATTGCTTAACTCATTTATGAAGTACAAAATACAAACACTTCACAGTTACATCAATTATGGCTTTGAGTTATTTGGACCGAGCGTCCAAAAAATCGAGCCATTTAAAAACATCAGCTGTAACAGGCATTGGCATTTTATTTAGCTCAGATTGCTGCATTTCAGATTTTGTTTAATGTTGGTTTGCTCTTCTTTCAGCTCTTCAGTCATGGAGGACTAAATGTGCGTGGACAGACATATTTAGGCTTTCAGAAATCCATTTTAATTATTCAGAATCTTTCTTTTCTGTAGTGTAGAATATTTAAGAAAAATAGCAAGAATTTGTATTGTAAAAGTAGAGTTAATAAAGATATTAAAGCCCTATAACCCTGAAAGGATGTTAAAACGAAATTTCCTGTTTGAACAAGCACTTTTATTTTGCATATGAATATGTGACTCCTAATCTGTTTGTCTTTTATTAAAGGGTTATCAACAGTGGTGGAGGAAGCATTCAGATTTTTTACTTAAGTAAAAGTACAAACACCACATTGTAAAAGGTCCTCTTCCATTCATGACCATTAACCAAGTATTCCTATATTATTTTGTATAATGTAGTATTGCACTACTATCATGTACATTAATGAGTAAACAGTACCTTTATGTTGGTCAAAGTGGGGATAATTGAAACTCTTTTCTCTAAAATATACACATTACATATTTTATTTTCTATAATTTATAGACTAACTAACTCCAGCAGTCAGGTACATTTTATGGAGTAAAAAGTCATATATTTCCCTCTGAAATGTGGTGAAGTCCATGTCACAGTTGGTCTGACGAAGAGTTCGGTCAAGTGTGTTGCATACTGAATGCCCCTTTAAGCTATGTATGTGAGTTGCACTCTGTTTTTAATCACAAGGGTTTGATTCATCCAGTGAAGAGGATCAGGTCAGATTGAGAAGCCTGCTCTGCTCTGCTTTTCCACACTGCTTTGCCTATCTGTATCACATGTTCTATTTTTATGAAATCCCTTTGGCATTTTTTCATATCCAACTGTTTGTACATTTCCTGAGACTCAATATCCAAGAGGAAACTCAGGCTTCCTCATATCTGGTGAGCCATGTTTATTTGATTTGGGCGTGTAGTCATCTTCAGGTGCAGCGATGCCTCTGCTGCTAGGGCTTAAAATATCCCACCCATGTGTGCTGCAAAAGGCACTTTGTTGTGATAATTGATTTCTTTGTGGGACAGCATCTGTTTTGTTCACTCAGGTTAAGGCAGGCTTGCTAATGAGCAGAGGAGAGCATTGGAAAAAGAGGCATGTATGTACAGTCAGTTCCGCTGTTAAACACTCAATCTAATGTATAGCTGTCCGTGAAGAGCGGGTGGTTTCAACGATCTCACGTTATATACCACCTTAAAATGAAACCTGTGGCCAGAAAGTGTTTCTGTTTCTCTTTTCAGATATGCAGTGTTCTTTAATTTAAAAGATTCCTTGTATGAAATTAATTTCTTTTCCACACTTCACACATTTTGATTAAATGATGAACAAGTAACAGACCAAAGAGCAAAATAAAAGCTCACCCTGAATCCAATTTGCAGTCATTCATTGGGGAATGAATGGCTAATAGAGGACACACTTTATTTTTAAAATGAAAGGATAGTAAGTGGTACATGGATATTGGGAAAAAGACATTTAAGGATAAGGCTGACAATATTCTGGTTTTTTTTTTTTTTTTTTTTTTTTGGCAATAAATTGGCAATAATTCTGACATATATAGCTTATTCCTCTGTGCTGCAGAACTCCACTGTTGTCCAAGAACTATTTAAAAAATCAGTGGGCCACACTGTCACATACTCCTTCATCATGGCAAATACAGGCACTGTAGTTTATTTTGAGTTGATCCCCCATACACTGTTCTAGTGCTGGAAATACTCACTACAGCACCAAATGTCTATTAATCAGCAGCTCAAAATAGTCCCCAATAAATGAACTACTTAAGCATGTCAGAGTAACATTTACTAAAAACTAAAATACCTTGCTGTTTTGGGAAGCTACTTCTTCACCTCACCCCTTCAGTAGGAACCAATTTGCTGAGGGCTGAGCGCCACAGAGAGGATAGGGAAGTCAGAAACTGACAAACACATTGTTGATTTTCATCTTTTTATGGGATAAGGGAAGAGTCAACATGACACGTTTGTGCTGGCCCTCTGTTGGTCTAGTGTAAACATCATCCTAGACGTTGGATATACAGCTGAGATGTACTTAATGTATGTATTATTTCAAGAGGGATTAAGTGTTCCTGCTCAGCTAGCAGTTACGTGTTCATGTTCAGATGCACGTCTTGGTTCATTTGGCTATGAGTTTCAAGCCCCTGAGACTTGCAGACAAATGAGCCTCCATCCATAAGTCTTCCTGACTGACAGCCAGGGATTTGGCTTCAAACCAAGTCTGTAAACAACAACAGGGTCTGTGAGATTCACATTTTGTACACAGAGAAACTTCCTTTGCACTCACACAGCCAGAGAGTTATGGTTCACCTGCCAATTTTAGAACATGTGTTACACCACCAAAATGTTTTTGGTTTGTTTAGCTTGTTTTAAACTGTCATCGTCTCATTTGTTGTGTATAGTGTTGTCAAGAGTAGATGGAATGGAGGAGCAAAGCAACTGAACACTCTTTTGAGGTGTAAACTCACATCAGAGAGGTTTCATCAGCTCTTCACTACAGATGAATCATTCAAAAAAGGATGGATGGAAACAGATTGAGAAGGAGATGAGAAGAGTGAGAGTTCTCCTTTAGGGTTGAAAAGTAGGATCTGGGAGACTTTTGACAGATTAAAAGTGCTGTGCTTGCATAATAATCCCAGCACTTGTAGTGGTGCGTTAAGATGCCATGCCAATGTTCTCATTTCCCCAGTGAACATCTGCAACTGCACTGCAGCTCAGCCATAATTTGAGTCTTGGACAAAACAGCTTGATCCACTTTAGTCACACTTGAAATCAGGATTAGAAGAATCTCTTGGCAAGCGATCTGAGAGCAGTCAAATCAGGTCAGCCGAAATTCACAGGGACGCCCAAAAGGAGAAAGAGCTCATGCTGTCAGTTCTGTTGTGCTCTTGTCGGCCAGATGGATGGCCAATTGCCACTCCAGATGTGCTCTGAATCCATCTGAACTCAGACTAGAATGGCATCCAAAAACAAAAAGCCTCTCACACTCAACAGAGTGAACTACACGCTGATGGAGAGAGTACAGGGATAATTGTAATCAGGCTGGTGCCAGTTTTCATTACGTTCTCAGTTACAGGCCTAATGCAGCTCTGCACTCAAGTGAAACCAAAAGGCAAAGAGGATGTTGTTGTGCGACTCACAGGCAGGGTTGTTCAGAGGAAGATGAGGCTGACAGCTTTAGATCGCTGGACTCTTAATCTGCTCCTGCCTGTTGGACGTGATGTAATCTCACACTGCAGGATTAAAAAGAACACACAGATGTACACAAAGGGAGCCATAGCGCTTTCTGTGTGGTTTCCATGGGTCACTGCATGGGTTAATAGACTGTTTGAGGCGTCTGAGAACTGGATAAGTAAGGCAGCCCTGTTATTTTTCTCAGTTCTTGCTTTAAAACAAAGGTGCACTTTGAACCAACAGGTTTAAGTACTCCAGGATACATTTTCTATTATTACTATCAGCTGAATAAATCCAAGTATAGTGAGCAGTGAGAACCATACTTTACATAGTCAGATTTGTATGTGAAATATTGTATAGGCTACGTGTAACAAGATTTAAACAGAACAAATGTTTTGAAGTTAATTGACTCTGAACTGTCTGTGTTTTCTTTTCATTTTCTTTCACAGATAATTGCAATGGCCCTCTAGTATCAACGTTACCACATTCATCCTTTCAGAGCTCCTCTCAATCCTCAGCCAGCTATGCTGCCCACAATGCCAAGCTCAACAGAAGAGATGGTGAGTCCAAGAGACAATGTTCCTTGCTAGATTCACCCTCTTGGAGCCACCCCACAACAGCCTGTGGAGTCAACTGCCATAAGCAAATGAAACAGGTACAGGATAGACAGAACTAATAGAAAAAAGATTCCAACTGTGGCTATTTCCAAATGTCAAATCAGGAAAAGGAAACACTGATTGCTTTGATTTGATGTCTGGTATAACATGTAGCCTCTCAAGTAAAAGGAAAGTACTGTTAAATAAATAACATTCAACTACTACATCTCCCATGAGCTGTGGACATACTACATGCCATCAGAACTTAATCAGCTGGTGAATAGTAATCATTTCTAAATTGTAGGGAAAATAGTGAAAAATATTTTTGAACAGGTGCATTAGGAGAGGCTGTACATATTTCAAAATGAATCAGCTATTTTCCAACAACTGAGGATCTCCACTGTGGCAGCTGGAGTGTAACTTCACCTTGAAGCCTTTTATATACAAACACTCCCTGTGTACATATCAGGATTTTATAAATTTTTGCAATTGGAGCCCAGTGGCGACTGAGCATAAACCACAACAATCCACCGTTCATCGACAGAATCGAAGCCTAATGGATCCCCCTGCCTGTATTTCTCCTCTCTCCCTTTCAGGAGCAGGAGGCTGGTCCCCCATGGTGACAGACCAAGACCCCTGGCTCCAGGTGGACCTCAGGGAGCAGATGGAGGTGACGGCTGTAGGCCACACAGGGACGTTATGACAGCTGGGACTGGGTCAGCAGTTACTTACTGCTGCACAGTGACACTGGCCGGGCCTGGAAACAGTACAGACATGAGGATGGTGTAGGGGTGAGTCTACACATGCGTGTTTCACTTGATCAGTGTTCTGTATAACTTTGGTTTCATCATTGATCTGCTTCGTGCTGTTTGCAACTGAATCCAAGTAGAAACAGTATTATTTTTTATTTTGCTCATAAAAGAAAATCAAGAATTTGGGCTGTGTGAAAATGTGAAAAGGTGTGGAAGAAACAATGTCTAAGGCTGATTATTGGCTATTTATGACCAGCGGAATGGGTTGACATTTTGGGAAATGTGCGTCTATGCTTTCTTGCTGAGAGTTAAAAGAGATGATTGATACCACCCTCATGAGTGCTTGGAGTGGTTATGGAGCCGCAGCCACAGAGTTGATTAGCTTAGCTTAGTATCATGACCTCTAAAGCTCCCTAAATAACTTTTTGGTTTATTTTGTTTAATCTATTTATTTTGTTTAATCCACATACAAACCTCCGTGTAAATAAAAGATCAAGTCAAGCCATTTTTGGGACCATTTCTTGGCTCTAACCGTGCTAACAACAAGGTCACTGAATAAGATTAGCAGGCTGTGAAGCTGGTGTATTTGTATTTATGCAACTTTTTGCAGGATTGTTATGGTAGGACTCAGATCATAAACACTGACAGTGATAATTAGATTTAGCCTTCTGTCACATGAGATACCTCTTTTTCATGTGCTGTGCTCTGTGGACCAATTTATTGATGACACTGCAGATCAGTGTCAGATAACATATCCTCTCACATTGTGGTGTGGGACATATGTGGCATCAACGCAATTATGAGCCTGCTTTTTTTATCCTCCATGTAATGTCATAGCATGTTATGCCGGCCTGTGCATGGACTCACGGTCTAAGGAAATAGCCTCATGTTGACACATGTCATTAATTCTTAATTGTGTTTGCCCCAATTATGTCAAAGGCTGCTAACAAGATGTTAAATTGTTTTTCAGTGTGTTTTCTATTTGGCAGTCAAATTAACATAGTGTGTAGTAACCCACTGGCATGTCACTGCTGCAAAGTGAGCTTTCTTCATCATGTTGAAATTAAAAGAGCGCAAAGATGTGAGGGTAAACATTCTGCCTAGTGTTGTGTGTTGTTCTGAATTATTTATGTTCCTCCATATTTAAAAATGCATTGTCTAAAGTAAGCTAGAGTGTAGGAATAAGAAATTAAATCAAACATCATGAGGATGAATAACAGGGCTTTAACTCTAAACCAAGTTGAAGCCAGGTCTGAGCCTTTCTCCACAAGCCCTGTAACAATATACAATGTGTATCATATGTGTATTAATCTGCATTTGAAAGTAGCCCCCAAACAAATATGCTGTTTACTCCTGTTAGAGCAATGTTTACAAAAAGCTTCAGTGCCCCAGCTTTTTAGAAAAAAATTACCCCACCTTTTTTTTTACAAGTCAGCTTACATGAATTTAAGGATGAATAGTTTCAGTGTTTTTTCATGTACCATCTGGAATAACTGTTACAGAGTTTTTGGTCATTGTAGATTATTAACTCAAGGTTAATTTGTTTGTGTTAACAAAAACAAAATAACACAACTAAATTTTGAATTAGGGACAATAAATAAAAGTATACAGCTCTTCAAAAATATTTTAAAATATACACATGGTGAAGTTTACTGTGACATATCTGTATGTTAGCTAGTGACTGACTTTTTGAAATATTGGGTTAAACAGCTCACAGCCTCTGTCTGTCCTGATATCATTATATCTGAAAGAGGAAATAAAGCTGCTGTGCAGTGAGAAGATGAGGCATTATGTATTGATGTTGCCAACATGACCTGCAGCTATCACCCTTTGTAAATGACTCATGAGAGAGACAAAAGAAAGATGCTGAATTTCTCTTGAATATTAAGATTCATGTAGCAGTCAACCAGGGCATTCAGTGCTGTACCATACTGGTCAAAATAGGCAGCATCCTCTGAAACTTCCATTCCAGCCAGGGTGACTGGTTTTAATGCTTATATATTAACTGGCATAACTAACATATTAAGTGATGTATACTGAATGCACACTTAGACAGAAAATTTAAACCCCATACCTCCTCACTGTTGTTTGGTGCACATGTGAACTTGCATCTTAAGATTTTAAGTGCGGGATAAATAGCACCTAATTAGTCTGCAGTCTCTAATGACATTCACACCCAGGCTGACTAACTACAGCTTTCACCAAGACCTTTGGCTGACGCGAACCCACATCCGTCTGGCATTTTAACAAGTGAAGCTCAAAGGTAACAGCTCACTGTCAGAAACTGAACTGAGGGGAACTAATGAGAGAGCAGCAGCTGCTGATATGACTGCTAGCTCTCAGCCACTCTGAGCTAATGCTGAGCCAAATTTGCTCCACAGAAAAATTAGCTCCATAAAAAAAAAACTGGGCTATGGGTCAACAATCCTGCTAGCAACCCTCAGCTGCTGCAATTTTTCAAAATAAGATGGTATGGAACAAACAAACACTGATTATTTTAAAGTTGTCCCAGTTGTCCCAGTAGTGCATTAAAATAGTAATATGCAATAGGAATACTGTTTGTCCGGAGGATGGAGCTAGAAGGTCATTAAAATGAAAGGTTTTCCTCCTGGGAACATGACTAACATTTTTCCTAATAGATCATTAAATATGTTGTTTGCTAAGTCAACATTTTGGCCGGCTGTTGGTGGTAAAGCAAAGCTCTAGAGAAATCGTCATCCTGCTCTCGTCTAAAGTATTTACTGACCCACTTACATCTTCATCCTTAAGCTCCACTACTGGGTATTAAGAGCCTCAAAAACACTAGGAATGGAAATTTAATCACATATAGGCTTTGGCATGTAGGAGAGAATGCATGCATATAACCTCTTTTTCTTGCGCAAATGCTAAAAATATTTTTTTTCCCCTCTATACTCAGTAAGTGTTGATGTCAACATCTATTCCTGTCAGGTACAAGAGAAACAACAGGATAGCACTCTTTTACAAGCTGATAATAACTTAATTAGTGCAAGCCAGGGGAGAAAATCTGTGAAAATGACTTAAGTTGGTGAAAGCTTTGAGGAGATGAAATGTGGACTTTTATCACCTCATATGCTGTCAGACACAAAGAATGATTGACTTACAAAGACTTACTCTTGAATGTCTCGCCTTGTGTGAAAAAACAGGCTTGATACTTTCAAAGTAAAAATGGCAGAGCCCCTGTTAATCTAATACCCTGTATAATATATTCAGTCGACTAAATTAGCAGGATGGTCTTTGCAAATATTCATAGGTAGGAAGAGGAATGTATTCTAGCAGGCGGGCCAGATTAGCATCATTATCCTTGGGAAACCCTATTTAGAGATCTCTTCTAAATGTAGCTGTGTATAAATGTGCAAAACAAAATCTCCTCCTTAAGGGGGAAATTTAAACATTAATTTTCTTGCATGTTAGCTGTTCAGGTAGATGGAGATCTAATGAGAATTAAAATGTGTTTGTGTGAGAGCTAAAGAGTAATTTTCTGCTCCCAATGGCATTTCTTTTAATAACACAATAATAGTGCTTCAGATTGGTTGTGTATGTTGATAGTGCTTGTTACAGTGCCTGATCTCATAGGAAATTTAAAAAATCTTTTGGTCACTAAATGTAAAAACTGTCGGCTCAGTGAATTGCTTCACTCTAGAGGTGGCAATGTCAGTCTATTTGGTCGATTAGTTGGCCTACCTCTTTACCTTTCAAGACTGAAAATTTCAAGAGCAGTTGAATGGATCACCATGGGATTTTGTGCAGACATTCATAGTCTCCAGAGGATGAATGCTATTGACTTTGGTGATCCCCTGACTTTTTATCTAGTGCTACATCTGGTTTTTCAATACTTTGCTACTACTGCTAATTAGCTAATGTCAACACACTAACACCTTACACTAAGATCATGAACCTGGTAAATATTATATTATTAACATTTTGAGCAAATACACTTAATTGGAGATAACAGTGCATTAGTAGCATCAGACTTCAGGCATTTCTAGCTATTCAGGAAATATCTAAGACTTTGTTGATCCTGGTTAGTGGACTTCTGGCTAGCCTGCTAGAGATCAGACATTGAAGTAGTATTTTCACCCATGGCAAGGTCATGTACTTTCACTATGTGCTCCCTTAGGCTGTTTAGTTGGCCAATGACCTCATGAAACATACTGCAGCGTCTTCATCCCTGGCAGCAGGATTTATCCTCCAGTGAATTGATTAAAATAAACTTATGTGCTTGTGCTGTACGCAGTATAAAGGAAAACTGACACAAGGGAGCTCATCACTGGAGAGGAAGAGTAAAGAGTCTTAATGAATGGGGAGGGAGACTGTTCCACAGTGACAGAAACATAAATAGAAATAATGAAGTCACTGTGGGGTTAGGATTGTTTATGCGGATAAGGACCAACCTCGGTCTTCTGGCCCCCTGGAAAATCTTCTACACCCTCAGGCCTTTATTCAGAGACTTTGCCTCATCTCCCAGCTGGAACACACAGGATGTTCTGTTGTAAGCTTTTCCAGAGAAGAAAAAAACACATAAACGTCATAGCTGTGGACAGCCTCAGTGGTGTCCTTGTTGTGGTATTGCTCTTGAATGCTAATGAGTCGTGCTGACGTGTGTGAGTGTTCTTAGCTAATGACCTGTTAGAATGACTCCTCTGCAGCCTCAATCAGAGTTCATTTGGCTCATTAGATTTTCCAGAAGTTCAGCTGGGAATTTCAGTGGAAAGAAAGGGTCAGTAATGATGATAGAAGTAACAAGAAGATTTTCACAATGTGTAATGTGTTTTGCAATGTGTTTTGTATACCGTTATTTTTAGCATGCTATCCCAGTCAGAAAAAAAAGCTGTGTTTTTCAATTTTAAAAGCCCTGAGGAGTTGTCTTTTTTATGTGAAATGTCGTCCTACATGTTTTCCTACATATTTTATTGCTCTGTGTTGGCGACAGCCATGGCCAGAGGCATTATTTTCAGGTTGTCTGTCTGTCCATCCCATTCTCATGAACGCAATATCTCAGTAACGCCTTGAAGAAATATCTTCAAATTTGGCACGCTCACTTGGACTCAAGGATGAACTTATTTGATTGATTTGGTTGTTAAAGGTCAAAGGTCAATGTCACTGACTTCCTAGAACTCATTTTTGGCCATATATAAAAAAACAAACAAATATGTTAATAATTTCAAAATTTTACATAAATTAGAATGAGCTGATGAAGTGATGATGTTTTATACGCAAAGGGTCATAGGTCAACTTCACTTTGACATCATAATATTAAACATAATGCTAAACACTTCAATGCCAACATTAAGGAACAGAGGGGAGATAATGAACATATTTCCTCACATGTGACCATGAGGCAGTCATTGTAGTTCTGCAACAGTTTTGGTTATCTCACAAGAAATTTTTGTTCTTCTGTTCTTGTCAATCCTTTTCACACTGGTTTGATGTGGGCAGGTCTCATCTGAAAAAAAAAGTTATGTTTAACAACATTTGAATCAGAATTTGATGACAGTTTGTAGCTTGATTGCTTTTGTTACCAGCACTGTCAGCAGCATCAGATCAAACCACACCCACACGGTCCTGATGAGGAAGATCATCCAATTTTTTGACAGTTTCGATAAATAAATAATTCCTAAGGAGGCTCTTCCCCAAACTCTAATTTTGATTGTTGCTTTCCTGATCATGAATAGACTATTTGATATGAATATGTTGTAAAGAAATATTCAAGATTTGATACCACAGTCTCGGGGGTTTAAATTACAGCTTTTGAATGCAGAGCTATCAAATAGTCCTCTACATCAGTACATTTTACAAAAGCCTGAAAATAACAAGGTCATGGCTAGACCCCTTTTTGACAAACACGGCAGTGTGTTTTCATTAGCCTGACTCCCAATAAAGCACTAATAACTACATTTGATTTTCAGGTTGAAAGCATTTAGAAAACCTTAGTGCTGTGAATATATATGTCTTGTTTTTTTCAAAGCCAAGATGTTTCTCTTTCAGATTTTGTTTGCGCTAAATGCTGTTTGTAGTGCCACAATAATACATTTTCCTCAACCAAAAGTCTAAGCCTGTGCCATTTGTTAATCCCTCCTGTGAATTATGGTGCATGTATAAATTAGCCGAGCTTGCACATGTTTTAAGACCACAAGGCTCCACTCAGTAAATGGCTCAAAATTGGAAAGTGGTGGCATAAATCACAGTAACAGCTGTAACAGTCGCACTGTTGCCTTGATTATCTACCAAGAAGCAGTATCCTGGTATATTTAATGATGCCTCTGCTTTGCAGCATTCCACAAGCATCACACGGTCATTTGTGCTGCTGGTCATTGTGTTTCTGTTGTTGCGGAAAGCTGAATTATTGGCCTTGCCCAACTGTGTTGAACTACTCACAAAAGCCTGGAGCTCCAAAGTCAATGATCTATCTTTTTTGTTCTTTATAGTACGAGTGCCTATTGATCTGATATGTCACCTGCCTAGAATCAGTTATGAAGAAGCTGGTAATCAGTCATTTGAGAGGCGAAGTTGTTTGTCTCTGTTTCTGTCTCCATCTCTCATTCTTTCTCTGTTTTTCCATTCATGTCCCCTGGTGATGTTGTTTGGTGCAGACTGAAAGTAGAGGAGGGGTGGAACAGAAAAAAGAAGAATGACATCTCACAATTGTACTCAGAGGTTTTTGTTTTTAGCTCTGTAGGGAGAAAACACAATACGAGAGCCCTTATTTTGCCCCTGGCTGCCTCAGTGGTCATTTTTCCCCCGTCTCTCATGGACCTGTTTGAACGGATATTCTCATATTTCTACACCGCACAATGATTCTTATCACTTTACATAAAATAGTATGTTCAAGGATACGAAGAAGACATTGCCCTTGGGTTAGCTTTGTCAGCACTTCGTTGTTGTCTGTGCTATTCAAGGATTTAGATTTTTATTCTGCTTATATTTCAAGTGTTCAGCTAAAAACAGACTTTTCTACTCCCTGGTGAAAATATTACTATTCACTTCAGATCTGAGGTCATTTATTGTTTCTCAGTGAAGCATTGGTCACCTGTTCTGTATCAGTTCTATGCTGCCATTACAGCTACAGTCTTTGTCCCTCTCTGGTTCTGCAGAGGTTTGTTGGGAATGTGAATTCAGAGGCTGTTGTCCAGACCAAGCTGTCCCACCCAGTGAAAACACGTTTCCTGCGTTTTGTCCCCCTCGACTGGAACCCCAGCGGCTGGATGGGCCTCAGACTGGAGGTGTATGGCTGCTCCTACAGTGAGTAACACACACCCTGCAGTTAATACCACACTCAGAGAGCACTCAGTCCACACATCAAATCTCTGTATTTACACCACCTAGAAGGATTCGTTCATTTGTACATCTGGCTTTGCAGCTACACTCTCCTGATGTAGAGTAATAAGGGCAATTTCCTCTCCATGCTGTTTGATGCTCCAGACAACCAATGAAATGACAAATCAAAAGACAGCCTGGGTGTGAAACACATATGCACAGTGATGATCTCAAATTCAGCACCTCAAGAATAAAACTGTTAATTAAAGACACCATTAGCTTAAAACACTTGCTTCAGCATCTGGTGATACTCCAAAATGCTAACATAATTAACATCAGCATCTTCTTTTCACAGTCAAAGGGAATATTGTTTTGAACATGCAGGGTAAAAACAGGGTATGTAGCTTTGTAGACTTTGTAGACATTTCCTTGCAAGTTTATATAGCAGATAACCAATGTTATAGCTTTGTTTTCCCATAGCAAACAAATACAGCAAAGTGTTGAGTGAGGCTGATTTTCTTACTCGATATTTCTGCTCTAAGTAAAGTATGATCCGGAAGAACTATGGTGATCACTATACAAGAATCACTATTTTGTTTGCATCATTAGTTTTACTGTGTCATTGTCTTGAAGCATCACAAATCTGGTTGTAACAATATAAGATATTGAACTCTGTTTTCTGATTGTCACATCTTAAATACCCATTTATATCAGGATACATCAAGATACTTCAGATTCTACTCATGTGGATTTCATCACTGAGTCAGTGCTCTGCCTGGACAGAAGATGTCCCACATAACAGACGCAAAAAAATGACAATAACAAGTAACTAAGTGGGCCCACTCGTAAAGTGCAGCACTCACTGACTAATTTCAACCAGTGTCACACGTCATTTGAAATGCGTAATATGCACCAGATGTGCCTTACAGACAAAGCAGTCAAAGCACAGTAGACAGGATGTGCCAATCCTGGGAGAAAATGTGAAAATTGCTTCTTTTCTGGAGCATCAGCCTGTGATGACATGTCAAGACACCACCGGTGTGTGGGTTTCCATAGAAAACATTGCTGCTCTACAGAGGCAAAAGCAATGGTCAGAATTGAGTTATAACCTGTATCTAACTTTCTGACACCTGTTTTACTATTTACTAAAGAAAATATTATGCCATAGAAATGTGTAATGTAGCTTTAAAAAGTCTTGTCTTTAAAATGTCTTCAATATTGTTTGATTATTAAATATTTCCTCAGTATTCTTCAGTCTTCACTGTTTTTGCAGTAACTACAAACAGGATGTACAGTATTTGCTCCTCAACTGTGTAGTTAGTGCTTTCTGGCTGTGTATTGCTGCCAAGGCTGCAGTTACTGTTCTCTGGCTTTGTAATCTGTCTGCTGTGAGACTCACCACCTCACCTACTGCACCCTCTGCCACAGAGAGAGGCTAACTACACTGCTGAAGTAAGAGGGCTATATCAAGTAAGATCTAGCATTAGATTAGATTAACTTTATTGTCCACCTAAGTGAAAATTTGTCTTTGGCTTCTCATCCAACACAATAAAAAATGTACAGAGTTACATATGCCATACATACACCCACACCCCCAAGAAATGTCCAGCATACGCACATACAAACAATAGTGCAACAAGTAGATAGCAGCAATATCAAAAAGCAGGTCTCATAACAAACCCCCAGTCATTCTGTGTTCAGGGTCTGCATAGCATAAGGAATAAAGGACTTCTTGTATATGTTCAGGGCTCTTGGGGCCCTGAATCGACACCCTGATGGGAGCAGCATAAACTCTGAGTGTAGTGGGTGTGAAGTATCTGCAATTATATGTTTCTCTGAAAACATATAATTCTCTATATGTATCTCTGAAACTTTAATAAGTATAAAGCTTGTGAGATAGTCATGGCTAGTGTTAACTGAAGTCTAGGTTTAGTTATTGATTTTTTCCTAGTTGTTATCTATAAGTGAAAAAATAACAATTTTGATGAACTGAGGGTTGTTATTTCACATAACTGAATAAGACAGTAGCTAAATAAATTCATGTTTGACAAAAAAATGCTTAATAAATTGCTAAAAAATATTTTTTTATTGTCAATCATGAATTTATTTAGCTATTGCAGCTAAAGTGCTGCTAAATGCAGCTAGCTTTTTGCAAATTTCATGTTATTTGGTGAGTAAGTTGCCTTTTAATGACATACTGAAATATACAATATACAATTATGAATTCAAGTGTTGTATTGATTTCAGTATATACTGTATATATTAATACTCTTTAGACATTTAGAAACAGCATGTCACATGCTATTAATGGCATGTTGCTGTTAATGCTTGGCTGACTAACAATAAAGTAATAACATTATTAAAACATAATATTGGAATAACTGTCCTGAAAGATTTAATAGTAAAACACTACATTAAAATAGTCCCACACAGACTGGACCTTTGTGAGTGTATGGTGCATTATAAGAGGCAAAGCTATTCACACACACAGTGAAATTAATAACCTGAGCAGTCCTCAATAAAAATACATGTAATGGGGATTCACTTAGGCTACACACCTCTCCCACGCGCTGTGAAGCAGCGCTAACTAGATGAGCCAGTGAATTACTGCACTGTGAAACACCCTCAGAATATCCCACAGTGAGCAGTTTTATGATGACCAACCACCATACACAGTGAAATGTATTAGTGTTGGATAGGCGGGTATAAAACTAATGTGGTCTCATATATGTACTCCTCCACTGTTTAATATATTTTTGGATTCATGTTTCTGCCTGTGTATATGAACTACTGAAATACCATATGAATTACAATATAACTAACGAATGACTTAATTATTGGCTTGAGTTATCTAAACTACTTATCTGTCCAGACAGACTAAGAAAGAGACACAGGCAGATACCATTTCTATGTAATTCAGTCTGCTGCTTTAAAGACTATGCAGGACTGTGTAGGCCTAGAGGTGACACTGAGAATGGCCAATACTATTAACTGACCTCTCTCTATTCTTCAAGACTTCCTGGAATCAATTGCACATGAATGAGGGGGGTGAAATACATGAAAGACATGATCATAGAGATTGAGAGAACTGAGAGAATCCCTTTATTTTGACAGGGAGGTAGTTGGTTTGAGCATCATGAGTAGAGCAAAAATGTTGGTAAACAGAAAACTCACTGTGTAAAATACTCTGCCTTATTCATTTAGACTGCTGTAACATCCTGGCTCTTAGTACTACTGCAGTGCGACAACACAGAGCTAGATCACATTCAAACAGTGATTAACAGAGCTGTACGTCTCACACTGTATCAGAACTGATAAACCTGCTCCGTTTCATTAAGTGCGAAGGTAAGCCATGTCAGTGAGTGAGCATGCACAATGCTGAGCTGTGGAACTGGATCACCTAAATGGAATGAAGCCATCATTACTGTTATAAGTCAGGATGTCTACTGAAAAAAGTTCTATTGACTCCACCGCGGACAAGCTGTGCAGGCTGTTATGTTACTTAAATGCATTTACAGGAAACCAGTATTAGCACTGAGTGGATTATCCTGGTGCCTTGAACTGAATTTCATATATCTTTGCATTACTGAATAGAAACCCAGTGGCAATGACTATGTAAATTAAATGGCTTGTTACAACAAGAAACAGAATTTCAACTGCAACTGTCACAGTCCCACCTTCTTTATCATTCTTGTCTCCATTATTAGTTGTTTTTCTTGCTGTTGCTTCTCTTAATACTGTTTCCTGCAGCATGGCACAACGTTGCGTGCTAACATACTTACCATTTTTCCACTTCCTGTTTTCCAAATTCCTCCTCTCACAGTTTTGGCACCATCAGAACAAAACATGTTGCCCATTTCGAGTACCTGTTCTGTTAAGATTCTATGAAGTTTTCAGAAAAATGAAGAAAAAGAGCATTTATTGAGGGGAAAAAAAGCTGTAGTAGTAGCATCAACAGTATTAGTATTAGTGGCAGTACTAAACCAGCTTTACACTCATAGTATATTGGGAATTGTTTTATTTGATTTTAAGATGTATCCAATTTTAGCTTATAGCATGCCACATCACAACAAAATGAAAATGAATGAGAAAATTGACACTGCTCAAACATCATTGACAGAGCAGCCCACTTAAATGAATGCAAATATTTTCAGAGCTTTGAATTGAGGGGGAAATTTCCATAGTGACAGTACAGTAACATTTTAGTGGAATCCTCACAAGCATACTGCACATTTTTCATATTATACATTAAAAGTTCTTACAGATTGCAATACTAATTCAAGAGTTACTCTATTTTTTTTTAGAGTCATATGTGGCAGATTTTGATGGCAGAAGTTCGCTGCTGTATCGGTTCAACCAGAAGTCCATGTCAACGGTGAAGGACGTGATCTCTCTGCGGTTCAAGAGCCATCAGGCTGAGGGTGTTTTACTGCACGGAGAGGGGCAGAGAGGAGATTACATCACCCTGGAGCTTCACCGAGGACGACTGGACCTCTACCTCAACTTAGGTGAACTATGCTTTACAAACTTTTCCTTTGAATGTTTTCCAGGAGAAATTTAAATGTGAAATGTGTCACGGCTAGATTGAGAAGTCTTCAAAAAAGGTGTGTTTTAGATGCTGTTTTCATGATTGAGTGTTATCACAGCAATGTGATACCTGTCATGTTTACCTAATTTCCCAACTTTACCAAAAGGTAAATGTTTCTGTAAAATATAGACATGTGAGTATCTTGAAGTCAGACTACTGTTTTCTTAGCAAAGGCTTACAGCAAAATTATGTAAAACTGAAAACTTTGAACCAGGAAATATTTGACATTTGAGTTGATAAATGATTAACAGTGAAATATTTTATCAGTGCATATTTTTCTGCTGCAAATTTGTTGTCCAAATAAAGATTTAAACAGTGCATACCCACCTTCATACCAATTTATCTGTTTCATACTCTAGTATTCATCATCTGAATGAATTGAATAATTGTATGCGTAAATGCGTTTTTTGCCTTTGCTCTCCACCTTAGCTCTGGCCAGTCTGCTTTCACACATTTACAGCTTCACAGCGGAAGATGTAAGGCCACTCACTGTGTTCCTGCTGTTTCTTTTGTGTTTCTCCAGATGACAGCAGGCTGAGGTTCAGTAGTGGTCGTGTTGCTATTACTGTGGGCAGTCTGCTGGACGACCAGCACTGGCACTCCGTTCACATGGAGCGCTTCAACAAGCAGGTTAACCTCACAGTGGACTCCCACACACAGCATTTCCAAACCAAAGGAGAAGGACACTCACTGGAGGTGGACTATGAGGTGAGTCCGTGGGTTGATTAAATTACATAAATTGGAGATGAGATAGCAAGAAGAGCTTTGTAAATGTGAGCATACCACTTAATGAATTTATCCAGGGAGGGTCAGACAACCTCATCATTGATAACACAATAATGAGCAGGGAAGTTAAGAGCCCTGGAAGCGCCATGGTAAACAGAGTCCAGTCTATGTAAGCCCTGGGTGACTGTACTCTCTCTGTATCAATCTGCTGTGGAACCTTTTTGTTTCAATCTACTCAAAATGGGAAGTATTTCTATTTGCATAATTATTATTGTTCCAGTTTCTCTAAACACATTTAAACCATTTCCTAACAAAGGTAATTATGAGGTATGCCCTCTTACAACTATTGATTCACTGAACGCGATTGTCCAATCATAGTTTAGGAGACTTAACCTAGGCTCATCAATGTTTGAATTTCTCCATAAGATGGAGTGTTTTTTAGTTTTTTTTAAGTGTTTTCAACACCAAAAACAACAGCAATTAAATGCATATTTAAAACTTTTATAGTTCTTCTTTTAAAGATTAATCAACTTGAGAAAGTATTTTCAACAAGGTTAATTAGCTAGTGCTGATAGAGTGCTTCAGTAAAAGTTGTCATTTCAACCAGAAAAATCCACAATTGCTGGCTAGAAATTAGAAGCCATCTGTTTTTATCTGCCTAAATGAGAAAGCATTATGTAAAAAATGCTAATAATTAGCATAGCACTAGTAATTAAGGGGGCACTGTTTAATAAGGGTCAGTTACTGAGAATATCACATTCAAAGATGCAGTCTGAATTTTAGAAAGTTTTGAAATACAACACACACAACACACTTACTCCTGGATTTTGACCAAAAGTATGTGGACACCTAAACATTAGAATAATACCATTCCAAAACTATGGCTGTTCTGCTGCTGTAACTGCTGTGTCCACTCTTCTGGGAAGGTTTTCAAAAATATTTTGGAACCTGGCCGCAGGGATTTTCTCTCATTCAGCCACAAGAGCATTAGTGAGGTCGGGCCCTGATGTTGGGTGATAAGGCCTGGCTCACAGTCTGTGTTCCTGTTCATCCTGGAGGCGTTAGATGGGGCCAAGGTCGGGGTTCTATGCAGGCCAGCCAAGTTCCTCCATATCAACAAGAAAAAAACAAAAAAACAAACCTCTCTTTATGGATTACGCTTTGTACATGAGGGCATTGCCATGTTGAAAAAGGAAAAGGTCTTTCCCAGACTTATATAGCACCAGGATTTCCCTGTGTTGGAACTAGAGGACAAATACCAAACCATGAAAGACAGCCCCAGACCAGAAGTACACATACTGTATTCATATAGTCTCTGTAGAGTGTATGTTTGGATCCAGTGAGTGGGTGTTGTTTTCTCACTTGCTGAATCACAGGTTCTGTTTATGCAGTAACTGGTGAGGATACGTGTGTGGGCTGCATGTATTTTGAGGATGTATTTACACTGGTGATTTTTTAACGTACAGTAAAACACAGAACAGAGTATGAATTTCATTTTCTATTATTTCTATGAAAATAGCACATGTAAATATATGCATCTTTATACTTGTTTATATTGGATCAATTTCTGTTTCCAGTGATAAGTTGTCTACCTCCTCTGTTTTCTTTTCATCAAAGCTGAGCTTTGGAGGCATACCGCTGCCTGGTAAACCAGGCACCTTTCTGAGGAAGAACTTCCACGGCTGCATGGAAAATCTCTACTACAACGGAATCAATATCATAGACCTGGCAAAGAGACGCAAGCCACAGATACACAGTGTGGTAAGTTTGATAGATTTTTAGAGTTACGATTTTTAGGCAATGTTGTATACCACACTGCATGCGCTTTTAGTGAATGAGCTACTTGTCCACCTGCATTCAGTGCACATATACTGTGAAATGCTTCAGATCTTCCTTTTAATGATATATCCCTCAAAAGCTTGAGTTCAATGAACCGACTGGGTACTGGATTTTTCACGCAGATGCAGATATTTATGTTTGGGTTTTTAAAAAATCCTATGACAATACATCAACAAATTTTCTTTTTTCTTTTTTTTTAACACAAACACATAATAATAATTAAAAGACATCTTAAATTTGGTTTATTAAACCCAGATGTACAAAATATCCTGAGCTAGACATTTCACTGCTAAAAAAAAAAACTGTGAGTGCTCTCTGATGAAAAACTGTAATTGTGGCACTGTTTCTGCAATACTTCAAACACATATTTTACATACACACTACACATATTTTACATTTCTATGTGACAGTTTTTTACTTCACAGTGAAATATACACAGACAGATCTGTGATGAGCTATTGTCAGCTATTGGTTGGCTCTGTTGATGACAAAGATGAGTACTCTTTGTACCAGGTCAGGAAAGATCCTCAATGTCCAAATGATTTCCTGGAACACAGCATGGTTCTTGTGTTTCTCTTACAAGAAGAGATTACTGTCTTTAAAGCTCAGAAATGTGAAAAAGCACTTCTCCATTTACAATCCATCTTACAGTTCAAGCAACCTCCTTTATAAAGGAAAATTAATATAATAATCTTTAAAGAGAGAGGGAGAGTAACAGAAATGGCACCCATGTGGATGAACAGAAAGTGGGTGAACATACTGAGAGGAGAATGCCACAGTGTAATATAGCCTAATCATATATTGCAGTTCACTGCATTCACAGTCTATGGTTTAGCAGTTAAGTGTATAGAACTATAGTGTGGAGAAGAGTCTCTATTAAGAATGACAACCAGACATAAACTGATGACAGCTATCTCATATATGTGGGATAAATGTACTTTCTCTATTTTGTTTCATTAATTGAAGTGGTCAGTTCTCAGTATATGAATAAAAGATGTCATGACAATCCATTTAATTGTTATTGAGATCTTACGAGCCAACCAAAAGATTCAGATTGACATTCTTGGAGCCTTTCTTCAAGTGTGCCTTTTTTCTTTGCTGATTTGATTATCTCTGATTAGTGAGATTTAAGGTATTTTGGTCAGAAATTGGAAGGAGAGGATAACGTGAAAACAATCATTACAGCCATTGCGGTCCTGACTACTATATCATTAAGTCCAACTGTGTGAGTGGATTCATTTAGAGAGTCAACCTCATGATGGAAGCTGTAATGGAATTTCAATGGGACAATCTCCCTGAGGTTGATGGAAGAATCACATTGAGAGTCAGAGAGCTGTGATTGCTCTGTGCTGCCCTGCAGGCACCGGGAATGATAGGACTCTGACCTCGGCAGACATGGCCAGTCTGAGTTTGAATGTACCTAACACAACCTCTGCATCACACAGAATTAAACTGAAATGGTTCTTATCTTGGCGGCTCTACCATATTGGTTTGGAGCAAACATATTTCAAATAAATCCATGGATTCACATTGCATCTAACTTTTACTGAATTTTCTGCTTAGTTGACAAGTTTTATGGGAGGTTTTATACCTAACAGTTCCAGCACTTAACACTATAAAAGAAAATGATCAAACAAAGAAGATATAATGTTAATTAATGACCTTTAGAGGTGCTGATGGGTTGATTTTGTTACCTTGGATCTGAGCCAACACTTAATTTACACATATTAGAGTGGTGTTCATCTTTTCATCTATTTCTCAGTAAGCAAATATACATAACTGCCCAAATGTCAAACTATTCCTTCAAATCTTTTTTTTTTTTTTTTCATAGAAATTGGTTAAAAATAAAAGGTTTCATTTAATGATTCTGAGTGGGTTATGGGTAAGATTTTGCTCATGGCTCTTTAACCATCTGGCCCCTTTCTGTGCATATTAACATGACATTCGTTTCCAGACATATCACATTGAATTTCACATGAGACCAGTCTTTTCCAACATAACTGAGGATACATGCAAATCTCTGTCCTTCACTCTGTCATCCTCCAGGGCAACGTGACCTTCTCATGCTCACAGCCCCAGCTGGTGGCTTGCACCTTTCTGAGCTCCAGCAGCAGCTTCCTGTCGCTTCCGTCAGCGACACCTGCCACAGGGGGCTTCTCTGTTCGATTCCAGTTCAGGACATGGAACCCAGATGGGCTGCTGCTCTCTGTGCAGCTGAACCCAGAGCCCCAGAAACTAGAGCTGCAGATCAGCAACACCCAACTGCATCTCACCCTCCACAGCTCAGGACGACAGAAGTCAGAGGTCTCCACTGGTGTGTCCGCAGCCCACACACACACAGACACACACACACACACACACAGACACACACATACCTACTACAAAAGCACATCAAAATATGAATGAAATGAAAACTGAATGAAGAATCTGAATATTTGAGTCTTTTCCTTATGTTTTTGCTTAAGAAAAAGAAACTGTGTTGCTGTTTCTCTAAGACAAATATGACAATATTCAAAACTTGATACAGGTCTTGTAAACAGCATATTTTGTTTGGATATTCCAAATTTCACCTTATTCCAAATTTTGCATTTCCCCATTAAGACACAGGCTGTGCTGATATTATTCAGGTTTTAAGAGCATTCTTTGAACATACATGTATACATTCAGAGAGTGGCTCTCAATTGTTTTTTTTTTTTATGGTAGTCTGTGATGCTTTTTTCTGTTTATGGTCATATTGTACACAAATCAACTAGACAACTGTGGGGTCTGGCTTTGTTCAGAATATTGTCTTATTCTGAATCGGGGGGAAAAAAATATTTTGTGCATGTAAATTTAGTGACTTTAGAGGTAGAAAAGAGTAGAAACCTGGCAAAGGTACCGACGGACCAAGACCAAACCTTAAACTCAATCTTAGAGATGAGTTTTCTGGGGGAAATTTTTTCTTCTTACTTGTGGGGAACTTGAGACGTACTCATCATTATGAGCATGCTGACCCCAAAGTGCTCTATGCACAATGAAGCGCACAAAGTCCACCAGGAAGCCTGTTTTTGTGCTTCACTCAACTGAGACAGACAGTGTCACCCTAATCCAAAATCTGGAAACAGTGCACTCTGAGTGGTGCAAGTAATTTCATCCGACTTACTTTTATCACCTTTGTCCTCAGTAAACTCAAAAAAGTTTATTTTCGCATGGAATTTCTCAGAAAAAAATATTATCCAATCCTCTCTATGGGATTGCTTAACCGAGATAACGCAGATAACTATGATTGGTTGGCTAAGCCAGAGTTTCAGCAGATGGTGGGCTGCAGGGGAATATAGATGGAGAAGACAGCCATGGCTAATGGACAATATTCTCTTTTACATAATTTACCTGAAACTGCGTTAAATTATCTGCACCAGCGTTATAGCTGTGGCACATGAGTATGACCTGGAGTCCTCTTGTTTGCAGTGATCTGTAAGATAAAATAAGTTCATCTCAGATTAGTTTTTTATATAAACTGACAGTAATTTAGGGAAATTATCTATTATATCTATTATTTATTAATTCACTTACTTTCATTTGGATTTCTTGTTTTGCTTCCTCCTTTCGAGGTCACAGCTAAAGTTATTATTATTGAGCAAGCATGCAGATAGCATCTTGGTTACACATTCATGGGGCTAATGTAGCTACTCAGCACGAAGACCATTAACATTTTAGATGTACTAAGAGATAATCCCTGGGATCTAGTCTGCAAATGTGTTTAAAACGCAGACTTGTCCTCTGTGAATGTACTGCATCAAATACAGACATGGGGGGTAAATTCCCTAATTACACCAGGATACCAATGTAATGCTAGTCCAGTGTGAAAAGAGTTTATGTAATGGGGAGCAGTTGGAGATCTTCCTTATGGTGGATGCATTGGATGATAACTGAACAGTGAGATCCAAGCAGAGGGAGCTGGACTCACAGCTGGTAAATCTATACTGCATGCTGCGTAGGGTTAGGGTCATGTAAAGTTAAAAAGAGTTACCTGCTGTTGTCTCTTCAGTGTGCAGTGTTCTCTTTTTTAAAAATCAGCTGCAAAATTACCAAAATCATTAAGAATGTGAAATTTCTGCATAATTAGTGAAAATGTATGCATTTCTCAATGCATTCCAAGCTCTGTTAACTGCCAGAAAAGAAGGAACTTGTGAATCTCAAGCTGAGCAATTTAATTAAAAGCAAATCAAGTTAGTAGATTATAGAGCAGTCTCATCTTTCTTACCACTCTCCTCCCAAGGTGCAAAAGTATCATATACCTCATAGCAATGTTAAATGTAGCGCAGCAGAGGTGTCTGAGTGCAATCGTTAAACTGAGCTGCGGGGCCTGCCAGAGTTGTTGCAAATCGGTTCATTTTTCTACATTTAACCTCCTGTTTTTTGGTTTTATTAGAAATATTACTCAGTAGTTTGAAACAGTTTCTCTTTCAGTCCAATATGTAGACAATAGAACAGCTTAAGGATAAACGCAATCGGCAAGTGTTTGATAAAATGCCTTAAGTGAACAAGAGCATTAACATGGAAAGAATACTGATCTGTATCTTCCTCTGTTCAGCCCAGAAATTCTCTGCATCAGTAGCGCAGGCTTAATTTTCATACAGGGGAAACATCTTTGTCTCACAGTCAAACCAAGAGATACACAAGTATCTACAACATCCACAATGAGCTTTTGTTTCATTCAGCTTACTCCGAATCTACTGCCAGTTAGAGCTGTCAAGGACTTGAGGCAGCTGCCTCTGCAGCTTGGTGCAGTAATGGCATGAAAGCTGTCACATGACACTGTGTACTTCCTAGAGACAGCACCGGGGCTCAGAATCTTCTACATAAGAAGAATAGGCAAATGTTTTATTTTTCTTAACTGTTGAGAAATCATGTGGACCACTGATATTATATTTCCTGCAAGGAATAAATAAAGTATTTCTGATTCTGATATAGAACACTTAAGATCTGTGTCCTAGATAGGGCTATAACACTCCCAGCCTGGGCAGCAGCAGGATAGCAAGGAGATCATGATATATATATGAGGTAAAAGGGGGGAAAGGAAACTCCCACCGATGCTCACCAGCAGTCCCTCTCGGCTACACTGTTTATCCCATGAAACAGTCGATGGAGTGGAGAAAAACGCCCATGGCACTCACAGTCTTCCAGGATAAAAGGTTCTGCTGTAAGCGACAGGCATCAGTGGACTCTGTGTGAATAGCTCAAGTCTTCCCAAGAGCCTGGACATATCTGATTCTAGACTAACTAAAATAACTCCCAGGGTGCATTCTGCGTGACTGTCTGGTCCCCTCTGTGCTCCCTAAGCCACAGCACAGCTCAATCTGGATGCTAATTTAGTGTGGGACCAGCACAGTCAGAGCAGAGGTGTGGTACAATAATTTCAGTTCACAGCTGCCAATGTGGCATTGTCCTCTTGAATGCCACAGCTCTGTGAAGATGAGCGGTCACTGTCAGTGTAAGCGAAATGTCTTATAGATCAAGCCGTGCTGGCTGATTACTCATGTTTTTTGGGGGGTTAAACAAATGCTTGATTTTGGTTCGTATGTATCAGAACATTAGATTTAGATTAGATTAGCTTTTTTTGTCAGGAAAAAGGAAATTATGGAATTTGAAGGAGAGGATAAATTGGATGAAGGCCAGCAGTGAATTTGTATAATGACCACCAGGACAATTATATGTGGGACTGTAAAGATTAAAATGAAAAAAAAATTAAAAAAAAAGCACTTTCATGGCACCAGGTAAGAATACCAGTGTGTCTCACATCTCAAAAAATACCAACACTATACACTCACTATAACCTACACCTAATGGAATTTTATCCAAATACAACTTCCACACCAGCCCAGTTGTTGGTGATAATTAGTATGGAGGAAGCTTTCAGGTCCTTTACTTAGGTAATAGTAGGGATATAAATACAAAAAGTCCCGCAATCCATTTTCTCTTGAGAGAAAATATGTAAATACTCTCTAGAGAATGTACTTAAATAAAATTAAAGGTATCAAAGTATTCAATATAATAAGTGTTGTATTATTGTATTTTATATTATTGGATCATTATCATTGAGTTTATTGAATTAACATGTGAAAAGCGCTGTAATGTTGCAGCTGGTCAAGGTGGTGCTAATTTGTTATTTACCTTATATATGTTGTGTCTCATAGAAATGAGTCATATTGCACATGCTCATTGAAGATTTACCAAAATGGCATTTAATAGAGCACATACCTCATCCAAGGCCAAACAATCTCACGTCTGTCTATTGTACACACTCAAAGATGTAAACATTATGAATATGCCTGATTTTAACATCAAGATCCAGTCATTATTTCTCAAGAAACTGACAAAAATGTTGAAATATGCTTTATATTGCAATGTTAGGAAAAGTAATTAAAAATTCCTGACTTTGCCCCTTTAACCAGATCCACACCAAAATTTTTACGTGGATTTCTCTGGCCCTGCGCCCCATTCCTTCACCACATTTTGTGCAAATCAGTTCAGTACTTTTTGCATTATCCTCCTATAAGAACAGACAAATAAAGAAACAGACAGACATGTGATTGCAGCTGTCAAACAACTGCAGTGAGAAAATATATAAGTAAAATAATTTATCTGAAATGTAGAATGTAGAAGTATAAAATACAGTGGCTGAGCACAGACCTTAATTACTTCACACCTCTTGTAGTAACATAGTATTTGCTACAGTATTTGTTGACAGTAGTTGCTAAACACCAAGAAGCTGACATTAGAGTCCCTCTCTCTCATTTAAATGCTCACTAGATGATAAAATATATAAAGAATTTTTGCTGACAAGTGACGGAGTGGAGGAGGGAAAGTTTGAGAAGTGTTTGAGAAGGCTGGAAGCTCTGTGACTGCCTCCTGAGAAAACAACTGTGTGAAGGAATTCAATGGCTGCCTTGGCAACTATTATAGAACTAAATGTAATAAAAGTGTATCTTTAATCAAACCCAAACACCGGTGAAATGAATCATTAAAAGTCTCCAGTGGCCATTGCTCCATGGCTACTGAGAAAACACTACCACTGTAACTGTATCACTCTCAGACCAGAATGCAGTGGTAGAAATTCTTCACTGCCTCCAGGTCTACAACAAATAATTTTCTGTGCTCCAGCTGAGTTGACTGTTTTCAAATGTGAAATGTTGTTCTTTAGTTCACAGAGTCAGTGACGGTCTGTGGCACTCTGTAAGTCTAGACACAAGGAATCTACAGATGGCCTTGACGGTGGACGGTGAGCCATCCACCACAACCGAACTGTGGGAACAAGTGGAATCAAAAGGCAATTTTTACTTTGGAGGTTAGTGGATTCTCACAATGTGTTTGCAATATTAAGATACCTAATTTTCTTCTTTAAACACACACTGTAACATAATTTTTCTTGTACTGTAAAATTAAAGCTCGCATCATGTGTTATTTCCATCCAGGCTGTCCCACCATGGACTGTCAGGTCTTGACTCCGACCTTCCAGGGGTGTATGCGGCTTATTTTCATAAACAGCCAGCCAATGAATCTCAGTCATGTACAGCAAGGAGTGTTGGGAAATTATAACGAGCTTCAGTTTGACACCTGCAATATAAGAGACAGGTAAGGTAGTTTGAATTTCTTATTTAGACTTTTATTTAATTAGAGGCAGTTCTCACAGAGATCTTACAAAAACTTTGACATTCAACAGACAAAATGTGTCAGACATAAAAATCGGAGAAACATTATCCAAGTTGGCAGCAGAGTTATTCATGCCCACATTGTTAATTTGTGGATGGCAGTATGTTTTCTTCAGAGCAGCCTGAAAGTCACTGACATCTTGTCCCACGGAGACAAACATGCTGACAGGATCATCCAATTAAATTGCAACAGAAACTCGGTAACACCTTCTCTGGCAGAGGACTATGCTAACAAGCTGCTCCCCACTGTCCTGTGTGGCATGCTATTCCTCATTACCCTGCACAGCTGTGGGCCCTGTAAACGGGATCGGCAGACCTACGAGCACTGTGAATGTCTGCATGTGGCTCAGAACATTTAAAGGAACGAGACAAACATGCAAACTGCCATTTTCTCCTTGTCTCTGCCCTGAGGAGAATACCTCCTTTGTCAGATTTTCAAAATCTGCTTTCTAGGCCAGATTGTTTGCTGTCAGAAGGTATACAAACACAACAGCTCTGCCAGTCTGTTATGTCAGTGGGCGAAGTGTTGCACTGTAGGAAATGACATAGAATGAGATGTTTGTTTTTTATTATTTTTATTTTTTTTATCAAGCTGTGACGCATACATCTTTTGAGTGTTTTATTTTTTTGGCCACTATGGGGCAGAAGACTTCCACAACAAGCTAATACTAACTCATTATATTGTAATGGCCAGTGTGTTTAGTCACAGTTGTTGCCTACTTACACATATATACATGACAGGTGTTTAAACAAGCATTAATTGATTTTTGGCTATTTTTGGTGAGCAAGTGCAACATGGTGTAAACACAACCTTGACACATTTTCATCTTATAAAGTTGATATGGCAAATGTGTTGCCTATTGACACATCAGGCAGATGCGGATCATTAGCATTCACTTGGAGTCATGTTTTTTCCAATACTCTCACCTTTTTACTGTGATTTAGTCCCCACCAACTCCTAAGGGAAATATCTGGCTCTTTAGACATTAAATGTTCCACTTTCTTCACCAGCTAGATGTGAACTTTGGTTGTCTGTCATTTGGTGCTGTAGAGTGTGAAACAGCTGCCTGCTGCTGCTGCTGCTGGAAACAAGGTTGATGGGGACAGTGAGCCTGCACAGGAAAATGCTGATGAGCAAAAAGAGGTTTTGCTTTCTCTCAAAAAGAGAGAAAAACAGTATCTATGGAGCTTTAAGAGTTGAGAAAATACCCTATTGTAGTTTACAAAACACAAAGGCATGAAATCTAAATGTGGAAAAATTACAAAACATTTTAACGTGATATTTTTTCTTAATCTTGGTAAAATATTAATAGTCACTTCATAGTGTATTTCATATGGAATATACAAGCCTTAAAAGTACAAATGAACTGTGAATATTCAACAACAAAGAAACTTAAATTTCAATTTGTTAGTGGGTAACACTATCCACATTTTTGTGTTCTCTTTGATATATAGTTGATGTCTCTGTGTTGCGAGGACACACTATGTAATGTGAGGCTGATGGTCCTGTTTATTGCATTGATGTTAACTGTCATTTCACTCACACTGGCTTATTAATGACCCCAGAATATGAGAAAACTAACTTTTTCAGTGTTAATTTCCTTTTCTTTGTGTCTAATTAAACCCTGTGACTCAATTTGTGGTTAGTGTGCACTTAGGTGCGCTGGCTACTGTAATTTCATGACCTGTAAGGGCACTCATGAACACAAGAACAGAAAATAGCTTGATGGTAATTAAACCAATGGCTGCAACCTTATCTGTGTTGTGGCTGCCTCACTCCGCTGCAGTTAATAGGTGAGAGATGAAAGTGTATGAAATTATAGATGCACGCTCGAAAGGCTGGCAATTATGTGAAACTTGAGGAGGCTTGAGGAAGGGACTATTAATCAGAGTAGTGCGGTTAAAAAATTTCTATGAAGCGCTCATTGTGGTGAAATCCCATTAACGGGCATTGTAGTCTGAAGGTGACAGTAATGCTTTTATTTTTAGAGGAACACGGCGATGTGTCAGCTTTTTCAAACTCAGACAAGGGCACAGTGTGAGACACACATCATTTCACAGTTGTTTTTGGATTTTTAATGCAGCTTCACAAAACATGAGTAAACAGCAAATTATTCTTTTGGGTGAGTTCAAAAGCGCGTGTTCATAACAGCAGACAAAAGAATAAAGGGAACAGTGAACAGGGGTCTTGCTTACCTGATAAATAAAAGATCTGCTTTGTAAACACTAACAAAAGAATTATCTCTACTGATACCTAACACAAAGAGCCTTAGAGATTTGTATGATCTTTTGTTTTGCTGTGATGAAATTGCTTTCATTTTTGCTGCTCCTAATAGCTTAATTTCTTTTAATGGATCAAAGTGCTGGAAAATTGGCTAAATTGAAGATAAAAGTGTAAACTACAGCTGGAATAATGAATGATTAGTCAGTTGACAGGAAATTTAATCAGCATTCAGACAAAATAAACATGTATGTAGTTTTTTTAAAATATTGATATTATCTGACAATTAATAAATGAAGAGAGCGATGACCAGAGTAATCAATGATGAAAATAAATAACCTGTAAAAACATGTTTTTCAGGTGCCTTCCTAACCTGTGTGAACATGGAGGCCGCTGCTCTCAGACATGGAGCTCCTTCACCTGCAACTGTTCGGGAACAGGATACTCTGGAGCGACATGTCACAACTGTGAGCATTTCATCTCATGATCATTTCTTCACCTTGCCTGAAACCTGCTATTACAACCCCGTGTCCCTCCCCGGTTTTATCCGAGGTCTACTGAGCTGTGTCATTTGATTGAGCGCACATATCTTTACCCATCTTGCTCACAACTTTCTTCACAGTTGAGAGGCAAAGCAAAAACTCATCCTGTCTCAACATGACATGACCTTACAATCACTGCTGCTATTCTCATTTTCAAATTTCTGAGAATCTGTTTTTGCTATATCCCTAAATAGCTTTAGACTGGCTGAGTTTAGACTGACTCTACATGTAGGAGTTTTTCCTTAGGGGTGTCATTTTTTGACATCCCCCAACATCGCCTTGATATTGGCTGTGGAGACTGATGTTGGAAACTATGTGTGAAAATCCCCTGCTGCAGAATACTGATTGCTTGTTTATATGCAGGCAAAAGCAGTGTTCTTTGCACGTCAGAGGGAACATGACAGAAAAGAGCATCTGCTGAATTAAAAATAGGCCTTTTTTTTTTCAACTCAGCTGCCATCAACTTCCCCAAAAACACATTTTCCTTCCACGACTCAGACGTAAATATCGTATTTGGAACCAGTCACCAGTTGACTGTTAGAACTGTAATAAGAGTGACAGTGTTTTCAGGCTAATGTACCACCTATAGAACTAGTGCAATCCAGATTTTCTTCCAAAAGCAAGGAGAATTTCACACTACATTATTTTACCTTCAGAAAAGCACTAGAGTGTGTAGTATCTCCCTGGGTGGTACTATACTAATTGTGAAACACTCTCTATGGATATGCTGTGCCATATCTGTCTCAACCTCTCCTCACGTAGCATCTCGACACCAAAGTCTCAGCTTGTGATTCCAACATGCAGACAAAAAACAAGTAGTAGTCCCACAAATCAAACCAGTGAGATATTCCTGCAGAAGATGCGCTCAGATCATCTGTTTTTCTCCACTGAGTGACTCAGGCTGCAGATGGTGACCCTCAGTGCCTGAACACAGCCTGAAATATATTTACCCTCTCCAGCCTTTAATATATTCATCCTCACAACCATTACAACATATTGATTCCACTGTCTGTTGATCTGTTTATTCATTGTTTTCCATCGGATCTTCAGACATTCCCAATCTGAGTGGGAGGTAACAGAATAGAGAGCATCACAAGAGATCATCTTTAAATAATAATGCAACTATAGGTGAGAAAAGAACAGGCTGCTGCAGTAAAACTAAAAGTGAAACCTGTTTTTTGAAAATACAAACAATAAATCAGAACTGCTTGTTAAGCATGTAACAGCCAAACAGGGTTATATTATAATGACTCAAAGCTCACCGCAGTATAAGGACGATGCTGTTTCTTTATTTCCATGTCCTCAACATTGATCATTAGTTGCTGAGGATACTGGCTGTGTGCATGAGAACATGTTAACTATTGTCTTCCAGCATGATGTTTTGTAGTAGTCAAGTACATATTGTATATGCAAGAGTTCCTATTTTAGGTCGAGTCAGCTGGAAACACTGGAGACAGAATTTTTATCCCAAATCATGGAGGGTGAATCACTAACTAATCAACATTAGTTTAATTAGCTAGATAGCTACTTCTCTTAAAATCTGCAAGTCATTTTAGCTGAAAAAAAAAGAAAAAAAAGAAATGACGGGCGCTGGTTAAAAATAAGAGGCTTTTGTCTTCTGTCTGAAATCAGGGACCCAGAGTTTCAGCGATGTGTCAGTTTGGTGATTGTTTTCAGATACTTAATGTGGAGGATTACAAGTTCTTCAAGCAATGCTAAAAGTAACATTTGGTCCAAATATCCTGTTCACATTCATATCATTTTAGAGATACACAGTTTTGCCTCCACAGTGAATATATGTTTATAGTAAGCAAATTCTGATCAAGCCTCTTAATAGTCATTTATATAACTGTCGCATCCAAATAGGAGTTGTTGCTATGCTATTATCTGTATTAGAACAAAAACTGCTAAAAAAGTAGATACAGATAGAACTGGAACGTATGTCACCAACAGCCACCGCTTCACTTTTTTAAAAGTATGAAAACAATGAATACATAATAAATATGTGCACAGTCAGATGACTCAGCTGGGAGAAGCTGTTGGAGTGTGGGCTGGTTCTTGAGGAGGAATAAATGATTTCTCTCCCCGTTCTGCTCCTTCCAGCCATCTACGAGTCGTCCTGCGAGGCCTACAAGCTGATTGGCAGCTCCTCTGGCTTCTACTCCATCGATCCAGATGGGAGTGGTCCCCTGGGGCCCACACAGGTATACTGCAACATGACAGGTGAGATCACTTTAGTCCACATGTTGTCACCTTTACTCTTTTTGAGTTTCACTGAGAACTGGCAGAAGGTTCAGAGGCCACTCACTTAAAGATCACTCTGTATTGATCCATACCACAGTGGCTATCTGACAATTTACCTTCCAGTAAGCAATCATTATGGTCACTCAGGACAGATCCTGAGAGTTTATCTGTGGGAAGTCAATATCTTTTGTAAATGTCTGTGTGCTTACACTGCATTGATTCAGTATCTGAAATAGTCATTTAATCTATTATTGGATCATAAAAGTTATTTTCTGAGAACATGTTATTATGTTTATATAACATCCTGTCTTATGAAGTTGTTATAGTGCACCCCTTGGTTGCATTAGCCACAAGACGGATGATGTGCCTTTCAAGTTTCACTGAAAACAGCCATGTAAAAGCTGTGGCTTCTCAGATTAAAAAGTGTCATGACAAGATTACAGTTTAACAAGCTTAGCCCTACTAAAACCCCACTAGTGTCCTCTAGAGTCTACAATTTTCATTAAAGCATGTGGTCATTAAAGTCAAAAGGGTTAATCCCTTCGGAAACATTAATCTACTCAGTTAATTTCTTGGCGGTGTTCCAGCAAGTTATGATATTTTGTGTGCAAGGCTGACATTTTGAACTAATAATGGTGCTACAGAAAAGTGATCAAAATGAATAATTGTTAATACTCAGGAAAGCATAAATATGAGCAATAAATTTAACAGGTATACATCTATTACATATATATTTGGATTTTCTTGCATACAAAGTGGTGATTTTGAGCTGATTGTGGTGCTTAAGTCATGGTTCTACAAACACGTTAGCATTCATCATGTGGTGAACAGGAATTTCCAAATCAAATTTCACAGAAATTTGTCCATCGATTTCGGAAAAATACCATGTCGTGATATTTATGTGCTGCTCAGGGAGAGATCACTGACCTCTTGCTAAAGGAGGAGGAAAATTAAGGGTAAGGAATCAATAAAATCATAATGAACTGTGCTCAGGGCAGCACAAATATCCATACTAAACTTCATGGCAATTTCGTCTTGGAGACGTGCTGTCATTCCCATCTGACTTTTAATTATCTACAGTATACAATTAGTTTAATTTGGCAGTTTCATGTTACTAGTGTAGAAGCAAAGGGCTTCTGAATTTGGAAACTTGGAGCTTTCATTTTATCGCCCCATTAGACCTTTTGTATCAGTATAATCCTCTGAAGGCAACTGCACAATACGCTCTGTATCACCTGCACTGTCACCTGAGATGTGACATTTGACAGACAGGGAGAGGGATACAACCTGATCCACAGTCCCTGTGACATATAGGACAAAACATATTCAGTTAAGTTTTGACACTCTGGAGACAGTATTCATCAGTTAGCTGTCACCACTTTCTCCAGCTACTGTGTCCTTTTCAAGGTTAATGTACCAGTGATGTCATTACAGAGGAAAGAGCTGCCATCCATTTCTGTCTGGTACCAGCATTTTATGTTTTCAGTCTTCCCCTCACAAATCAGAATTGTTCGGTAGCAGCTATGCCTCCACTTGACCTCAATTAAAGAATCCATTAGAGATGTAAATAACTGTAAGCCTCACAACCTAACGTGTATAATCACGAAGCAGAGAGGGATTTCCTCTAAGGCAGGATAAACATGGAATCCACATAATGAAAATTGAGTGGGGATGGAAATAAGATGGAGTCCTCACATCTCCGCTTTGAAAGTAAATGCATATAAAATCAGTCAAGGGTTATAAATTCAAACTGATGTGTGTCAAGGTTTATTCATGGGATAGTTAAGCTTTTGATTTTACAGATTGAGCATGGAGAGGGAAGTCAAATCGATGCATCAAAACAGTTTATTAGATTTTCAGTCATGTAAGACTACAAAGATATGTGAAATGTCACCAGCAGCACATATGGTTCAGCCAAGAACACAAAGCATCCTCACTGACTCATCAATGAACCAAATGCTGAACTACATACAAAAATATGACACACCGATGAGTCAAACGATTGCATAGCTACCCTTAATATTATATTATTTATTTTTAGAGCAACACGTTCTGTTCCTTTCATGAGTTTGAACATATTTTGCATATTGTCTTTAATTTACTTATTTGTTTTTATCTTTTAAAAGTCAGCTTTTCCTTGCAAGGCCCAATTCAAATTACATGAATTCAGCTCGACTTAGACATGATTCACACGTGGGGCTGAAATATGAACATCAGGAATGGGCTTTATAGTAATCATAATCAAAGAGCAGTGATATGGCATCAGGGACGCCTCATAACACCGTGATAAAAAGTCTAGCATGTCAGATTTTTGTATTTTCCTGCCTAGAGTGACATCTCCTAGGACATGTTCCTTCATGTTGACCGATAGGACGACAGAGCACTATGGCATGCTTTTGGTGGCTTGTCTACAATGTCTTGACTGTCCACCCAAACAACTCACAAGGACATGAACATGGTTGGTTAGGGTCTAACTTGCAGTGTTGCCAATCTCCCAACCAAGAGTATTTATGGCATTATGATTGCCTAATCTGATGATCAAGACAAAAAATGTCTGATCTGTTATAAGGAAATCCACCGCTCTTTACACAATGGTGAAGACCATAAATCAGTTTTTCCCTCCCAGACAATTGGGCTTTTGCTCTGGATAATACTTGTATATATGTATTTATGTGATTTTGTGTTCAGAGTAATTGCAGATTATGTGTTAATGCAAAAAGGTTATTGTAGATTTTCCGTAGGAGGTGTGGGCAGAGTGCATATTTAAATTTGTAGATTGCTGGTGCAGTGGGTTTATACTAACAAACTGTGATTTATATTTAGGGGACATGGTGAGGACATTGTGTTCCTGTTAACAGGCCATCACACTCTTTCTTGTATTTACAGTAAAGGTGTGAACTGTGGGCTCAGGCTAACTGTAACCTTGTTTTTTCCGCAGGGGAGAAAATGTGAATAAGATCATGCTAACAGTCTAGCATTTATAGAAGATGCTTTATGTTAACAGATTAACTTCTTGTCCTTTTAGAGGAGAAGGTTTGGACAGTTGTGACCCACAACATCACAGCTCCCGTCACAGTCCAGAGCTCCACTCCTCAGAAACCTCACATCATGAAGTTCAACTACAGCACCTCGGCTGAACAACTACGTGCCATTGTATCAGGGTCAGAGCAGTGCCAACAGGAAGTGGTGTACAACTGCAGGAAGTCACGTCTCTTTAACACAAAAGGTATTTATTTTACTCTTAAACCAGCTGAGCTGTAGTTTTAATGAGTTACAATCACATCATTGTTTTTGGTGGGATGGTGAGGGATGGTGGTGGTGAAGTAAACAGTAGAAATATGGCATTCGTGTCATAAAGTAATCTACCAGGAGTACAGACAGGTGACAAATTACGGGAAAAACCTGAAAATTCTATAGTGCACTTGGGGTCACTCTTTTGTCCTCTATGTTTTTTATCTTCTTTTTCCTTTGTTACCTGTCTGTATGTGCTTGTGTGTATTTGTTTGGCCACCCTAGTGCTAAATGATGTCACTATGTGATGTGTGAAGTTGAGCTAGCAACCATTTTTTAATAAAGCCTTCTGCACTGGTCCCTTCACTGCACTCTCTCATTCATTCAAATAAATGAGGAGGCTGCAGGCAAAACTCAGTCTTGACATGGCCTCAGTGTGGACGTTGTGTGAGTTCACTGTTCTGTACTTTGCAGTAGCACCAGGGGAGTGTTTGTTGTTACATTGTGAATTGAAAGTCAGGCTGTTTGCGTTTTGTCACACTGGGAGCTGCTGCCCCTTCAGTACCCTCCCTCCTGCTTCACTCTCCTTGTTATATTTTCACAATAACCGGGAAGGCGGTCTCCAATCTTTTTGTGTGCATCCATCTTGAACTGCTCTGGCACCTCTATGCAGTCCCACACATCCAAACATTTGCTCTTAAATCATGAAACATTCATGATGTCCCAGTTTCCACCATTCCCTGGGTGCCATGCATGTGCAAACAAACAAGTTCATTATCGCATCAGACTTCAAAGAGAAACAGAAAACAAGCTATTTTATAGCTGCATGAGCACTTTCAGAAACAGACAGATTTTTTTCTTGTTTTTCATGCAAATATACCTTTGTTGTCTGAGAAGAAGCATCTCCTGTGGAAAAGGGTCAAATGTGTCTTTGCACATCACTTTGCTGAACGTGTAGATACAAACAGTATCCGTTTTGACCACTAACATACAGAACAGCATATTTAAATTAATTAATTGGACAAAATTGCATTTCGTCATGCTAATGTACGAGGAGAAAAACAATAAGCACAGCTGTTCAAAGCAGCCTACTCAGGGTTTACAGATGCAGGTATGCACCAAGAACTGTTGAAGTTTACATCCATTTATAGACCGTAGCTATATAACAGGTCTCCTCTCTGCCATCTCTCCTGTCTGTCTCTGCTGTTCACTTAAACCACAGATTTTTAGTCACATAATGCCCTTGCAATGGTGTTTAACCATCCTCGGATTTGCATTGTTAAACACCTGTTAGTTTGCTTTTCTCTTTTCCTTATTTAAAACCTTTAATTAAGTTAGTTTGCTTAAGGATAACTCTCTGGCTTTTAACATTACAGTGAAGTAACAAACATTCAGGATGCCCCCTAACTCATAATTGATCTTGACTATAATCCCCCCCACCCCCCACTACACGTTATATTAACGTACATCTATGCATTACATTAACGCACATCTCCCCGGACAATCACTGCCACCTTCAATCATTTGCACTCTACACTTTACACTTTAATTTAATTATGTATATTTATGCTCCTTTACTTATGTTCCTGTAAATATAGTTTTTGCTTTTTGCTTTTTGCTCTTTTCTTGTTATTATAATTATGCTTTAGCACCAATATACCAAGAAAAATTCCTTGTATGTGCAAACTTACTTGGCAATAAAGTCTGATTCTGATTCTGATTCACAACAGCAATTTAATAGCTGCTCTGCTTAGTGTCCTTTTCTCCTTTTCTTCTTGCTTGTTATTTTCACACTTATTTTTATCCAGCAGTACATTTATTTAGGTATTTGTTTCCCGTGGCTACACGCATCCTGTTTCTGCATGAAACCCTTAAAGCTGCATGAGGCAACTTGGCATTTAGAAAATCTTCATTAAAGCCTGCAACACACTCATCTTTAGACACCTGACTGGTCTGGCTGGTTGTGGTTTATTCAAAATGGCACCAACGAAATGAGAAAGCCAATTTTTACGCTTTTGTTTCGCTGTTGTTCTAAATCTTTGCTGGAGATGGGTTGCAGCAGAAGAATGATGATGCTGGCCTATACAACCAGCAGCTGTTGAGATGTAGCTCGTATTTTTAAAAAAGTAGCTGTTTGCTCGAGATTGATGCACTACCAATTTTTGATGACAACAAACTCCCATGGAGTTTATATACTCTTCCTGTAAATCACTTTGGACAAAAGTCTCAAAATAAACGTCATTTTATGTCCTACTTATCAACTTAAATTATAGATATTTTTGTTTTTATTACCATTTCAATTTTGGACTGGGCTGAGTCTTCCTTCAGCACCACCTTTGCTGCCCAACTCTTTTGTAATGTGGCTGCTTACGGGGCTTTGTGCAGCTCTTGTAAAATGACATAAAGCGAGGGAGTAGGATGCATTTGCTTTCTTGCTGTGAATAAGTCCTGTCAATATCCAGCCAATTTAAGGGAGAGAGTGAGACTGACCTCTCCTTCAGGAAGTATTGATTGTTGCCTTTTCTTATTTGTGTACCTGTTCGGTGTCTGAGAAGTGGTTTAAAACAGGCGGCAGGATGGACGGGGATGTGTTGTGTCTGCAGTGAGCGCAAGGACAGGGATAGAGGGTAAAGACAATGAAGTGTGTATTATTTTCAGCTTCTGGGATGTAAATGTTGGCTCGCTGGCCTGACTTGTTCTAGCCTACGTGATCTCCTCTTCTCCCTGTTCGTAACTGTTGCATTCTTCATCTTTACAATTTTGGTCCGACTATGGCATTAAACTGTTTAGACTGTTGTGTTGTCTGATGAACTGATGACCACTCACACTGTTCAATGTCTTAGCTGTGACTTAGATGAATATGACATGGGTATCCATACATAAAAACTGTGCCTAATGCAGCTGTAATGTATGGGTGGGAAGAAAGCAGCACAGCATGTGACACTTGATTACATATTCTGACATGCAGCTTAATGGGCTTCTCCCTCCTTGCTGGCCTCATCTGTAATGCAGGGTCACGTTGTGTGACAGATGACTGAAGCTGAAGACCACTTAACCTCATAGCGGAGGCAATGAATTGAGCCTTTATGGCTTTGCTGTGGCCTCATTGACACCCACAGAAACGTTATCATGAAATGTGAGCAGAGAATCAAAACAAATAGATTTATACAATGAAGAAAATAGCCCATTTGGTTTAAAGTTCAAAGTGCATAATTCATGAGGAAATAGGCCAATTTAAAAGATTATCAAAAATGAAATGTTGGACTTGAAAGCTCAGTGATCAAATCTGTAATGTGAATTCTATTTTTTTTTTCCTCAACTGTTCATTCTTTTCTCTTAAATCGGAAGTGTTTATCAAAAGGTCTTAATAGAAGCCTTCAGCCTCCAGCACAGGGTTTTTTATGTACACGTGTACACCTAGCCGTGTCATCACAGTGTACACATTTTACTTTGTGTATTGCTGTATTTTTAAGGGCAAAAAATGTTTTTCATCTTTTCACCTCTGCTCTCTTGAATAATTCCTGATCTGTTGACTTATGACCAAAATGTTTTAATTATGTAAAGCCTGTGTTTTTCTTTTCTTTTTTTTTTTTTACATTTTCTTTACTTCCCCATTCACCGTTTTATTTGCTCATTTCACATATTACGTAAGCCTTTTTTTAGCACTTAACTGCCTCTGACAGAACAGGATTTCTGAATTTATTTTATATATATATATATATATATATATATATATATATATATATATATATATATATGTGTGTGTGTGTGTGTGTGTGTGTATTTGTTTTTTTCAGTTCACTTCCATACATATTGTTTTTTGAATTTTAGCATAAAGCCAGTGAAGCAAAACAATGCAATGCTCCAAATATAAACCATGACCTTGACCTACTTGAGCTAGAGCTCAGGCACTGGCAGGCATCGGGCCATTGCAGTGGTGACTGACTGCTGGGGCTGGTGTATTGTTGCAGATGGCAGCCCACTGTCCTGGTGGTTGGACCGCGAAGGAGAGAGGAGGAGTTACTGGGGAGGCTTCCTGCCCGGGGTCCAGCAGTGCTCATGCAGTCTGGAGGAGAACTGTATGGACATGAACCACTTCTGCAACTGTGACGCTGATACAGATGCATGGTACAGAATGCTGACATTTGACATTTCTTGTCCAGAGAGAAGATCCATTTTTGTGATATATTTTTATTGAAAGAGGTGTTTCTATTATTTTGTCTATCTCATTTATTTCAGAGGGAGTAGGATACATAACAGAAACACCTCTTTGTATAAATACAATTCAAGAACACCACAAACTACATCCAAACAATAATCGTAAAGTTGAATCATCGCCTCTCTAAAACAGTTTCAACATTATAACCTTCATTAAGAAAGGATCTATTGCAGCACTGGTGTATAAGACTGCAGTAATGCATCTAATAAACTGGCAACTGAGTATATATCTACCCGACACTTATAAGATACACATCGTGATCTTAATATAAGGTTCCCAATATGTATTCTCAAACATGAAAAGATCAGTGATCTCTCAAAACTACTGCCCCGATATAATCCACAGACAGATAACAGAGATAGAATTTATCACTATTTAGACATGTCATTGATTATGGATTCAAGAAATAATAATTCAGAGAGAATATTCCTAAATCACTAAAGCCACTCACTCAGCTCAGACTCAGTTTAATGTTTTTCTTCTGCACCTATCTGCATCTGCAGAGTGCTCAGAACGTGTTTATCGAAAATTAAATAAATCTGTATTCATGTGATTTCTTCACTCCAATTTTTAGAGCTCATTATCTGTTTTAGAAAGTGTGAGAACAGTTTCACATACTAGTGTTGCCACCAAAAATGATTAATTACAGCTCATACGTAATGTTACAATTATAATCAAACTAATCATAATTTCTGAATAAAGAAACAAAAGCTGCTTTACAGTTTTGGTTTAGAAGATGTTCTGAATGTCTTTGCATTCTCTGTGTTAATCCACTCCAAAGCTTCTCTGGATTCAGCTCAGTTTGCATATTTCCAGAGGCAGTTGTCTGCATTGTGATAGATTGCTCCCATTTTAATGTGTTTACTTTGCATTCTGTGCTAATGCAGAGGAATGGATGCCTTTATCTGGACCCCCATAAAGGCATCCAGCCCTCAAGGGCTCTGTGTTGCTATTTATTTGTTTCTTTTTTGTCTGTCACAGGGCTAATGACACGGGAATACTCTCCTATAAAGACCACCTACCCGTCAGCCAGATAGTCATTGGAGACACAAACAGAACGGGCTCGCAAGCCATCTACTACATCGGCCCTCTGCGTTGTTATGGAGACAGTAGGTGATCACCTCAGTGTTGGAGCTACTGTGCCAGATTTGGTTGCAGATGGAGGCTTAGTGCTGATCAGAGGCAAACAATGTTCAGATGATGTTGCTTTTGTCTTTATCCATGAATAGAGAGTTAAACCTAATCTGTTCTGCTGTTAGTCTGACACTGTCTGTGGACTGTAGCGGACTGTAACCTCTAAAATTCTGCTGAAACCACCAGTGGGTCTGTCTTTACAAACTCGTGTTGTGCAGCCAGGCAGGGGGCGACAGAGCTGGACAGCAGCACTGGAACATGAAAGACATTGTAGATATTTACTGCTTCATGTCCCACAGTGAGCTGTGGACACAGGGCAGGGAATTTTTAGCAGCTCATCTGCAGTCAAATGTAGTTCAAACCCCTTCTTTTTTATTTGAAATTCAAGCAGAAAGACCAGAGTTTCTTAAAGACACGAAGTAGGTTATGTAGAACACATCTACAGTATTTCCAGTCACAATATACCTGGGATGTGACATATTTTAGCTTTTTGGGTCTGGCTACTAAACATTTTTAACACATTGTGACACATTCTTATCATAATCTGGACTATTTTACAATGAATGTTTCAACATGTGCTGTAGATGAAAAAATAATTTTAATATAATCAGTTAATGCAGATGTAAATGTAAAGTGTATGGCAACCAGTTTTTCTGATGGTAGAAGTAGTGTAGGGAATGTATATTTAGTTTCTAATGAATCCTGAAGTTAAACTATATAATATTTTATATTTTATAAGAGAAGATGATTTGCTTTTATGGTATTTATGGTTATCATTTAACACTGGCATCATAGATCCTACAACAATGGGCTCTCCAAACAAAAGTTATTGAATTATTGTTATTATTTTTTAATGTTCTCCAATAAAACAGCTCATTAAAAAGCTGGCTAGATGCAAAGACTGACTTGCACCAAAACAGCACTCTGGTTGTTGTTCAGATACTCAAATGCTTACTATCTATTTGTTGCTTCTTGCAATTCCATGGATAATAGCTGTTTATCAGTAGGAAAGGAAGTCGCAACGTCCTGTTAGGAGGAGGTTGAGACAGATGGTTGGATGCACAAAGTGTGTGAATTTTGACACCACAGATCACAGTTTGCTTCCTGTTTGAAATAATAATGACAGATATGATATCACATTATGTTAAATGCCTCCTTTCTTGTATTGCATCACTGCAAATGTGAGAAAAAAGATGCGAGTGAGGGAAAAAATTAGATCTTAGAACACTGAGACAGCAACCTTCCTACCTGGACTTCTTTTCACAACTCTCCTCTTTGTTTTTCCTTTTTCTTTCAGAGTCTATATGGAATGCAGCCTCTTTCTACCAGGAATCATCGTACCTCTACTTCCCCACCCTGCAAGGCAGAGCTTGCCTCTGATATCTCCTTTTACTTCAAGACCAGCACCCCTTCAGGAGTGTTTATGGAGAACCTGGGTCTCAAAGACTTCATCAGAGTGGAGCTCAGCTGTGAGTCAACATTTAGCCCAGAATAAGAGGAGTGTGGCATGCACAAAGCACATGACAAGGGCATGCACACAGACTCCAGAAAGAGTAACCAGACATAATAACAGCTACAAAAGCTGTCAGTGATATATATATATATATATATTTTTTTTTTTTTTTGCTTTTCTCAGATAGAAATGCTTGCTATACAGTAGTTGACAGTTTAATTTCCCAGAGAAGCAGGCTGTCAAGCCTGCACAGCATGATGTAATCCTAATGACACGATGTCATGCTGTCACAGGAGACATTAAAAGCATTTCCTTATTGCCCATCTATTGAAGCTGAAATCCTTAATGAATACACCAGATGGATACAGAAGCAAGACATAATCACAATACCTTATAGATTTACTATAACAGAAAACCAGGTATATTTAGATTTAAAAAGGTGCTCGTTGAGATGAGAACCAATAAAGGGATACACTGTAGTGTTCAGGTTTTTACATTTGCATTAAAGAATTCAGGTACATAAATGTGTGGTTAGTAAACAGCATATTTAATAAGCACAGAGTACATGTCCACTCACGGGAGAGGTAGTTCAAGCAGCACCACTTTAGTTTATTTATCGCAGGTGTTAAAAAGATGTGAGATTGTTGATCACAGTGTTTTTTGTTCACAAACCTGAGGGAGGAGCTCTCCGGATATTTGTAGCCATTATGTATTACTGCAGCATCAGAGGCATTGTGAAATATTGACAAGCTGTCAGCTGAACCCCCTCATAAATCTATTCAGGTCATCAAGTTTTCCCAGCAGCATTGTATCGCATTGCATCAGAAAGGCAGGACAGAGTAGAACATAAAAAAAACCCTAATATCACATTCAGTCTGTATGTGTGTGTGTCTGTCTGTATGTGTGTGTGTGTGTGTGTGTGTGTGTGTGTTCCCCACTGGCCTCCCAGCTCCCTCAGTGGTGACTTTCTCTTTTGATGTGGGAAATGGTCCGGCGGTGCTGTCCGTGAAGTCCCACCTCCCCCTGAATGACAGGCAGTGGCACTACGTGAGAGCAGAGCGCAACGTGAGGGAGGCCTCGCTGCAGGTCGACCAGCTTCCCCTCCGCTTCCTGGAGGCTCCCGCTGATGGACACCTCCGTTTACGGCTCAGCAGCCAGCTATTCATAGGTAGGCTCGTTGTTAGGCTTAACGCACCTCCACCAGAAACAAGTGTTTATTTAAACCTACATGTAGCAGACACAGAGCAACATTAACATTCGTTTGGAGTCATGTTTCTGGTCTCCTGATGAATTTAAGTCCAAACTTCACTTTCTCTTTGGTCTCAGCGAACTCCTGAGGGAAATATCTGGCTCTTTAGCTGCTAAATTCTCCACTTTGTTCATATAGCGGCTGTTTGGTGCTGAGCAGGTGCTGTACAGTGGGTTTATCAGAGCTTTTTTTTCTTACTGAAACCAGCTGCCTGCTGGAAATGAGGTTGATAGTGCAGCTTTAAAGGAAAGGTTCAGATTTTTTAAAAGTCAGTCTTAATACAACACTCACATGCCATATGTGCTTTGATTTTAGAGTTGTGAGTTGTGAAGTCAGAGGAGCTATTTAGGGAGCCCCTGGCTCTGGAAGCCCCCATTTAGTTGGAGCATTTCTACGGCCTGGATCAGCATGAAACTCACCCCAATATCCTCCAAATCAAAGTAAATTTTCTGTGGAGGCTAATGATGACAGTATTAATAAAACATCTAATCACTTTTAAATTCTGGGTGAATGCCAACAGTGGCTTAGGCTCATGGGTATTATAATATTTAGACCCATCCACTATGCCAAAATGATGCACAAAATGTAGAAACAAAACTGGTGGCCATACCACTACATCCTCCAGGAGAGTCCTGTGTTTCCATGTTAAGTAACATAAAGGATGTCGTTAAAAATGAGAATTGAAATGGGAAACAGAATGGGAAAAAACACTTCACAACTCTGTTGGTTGCTGTAATCATTTCTCCTCTCCAGACCAGCCTTGAAGTGATTCTTTTGTAGCACGCTGTAAGAAATGGGAGACAAAGTGCACATGGCTTGTTTGGTGCTAAAATACATTCTAAAGTACAAGTGACACTAACATGAGGCTTCAGTAGTCTGTTTTTGAATGCAACTTTTCCTCCTGTTTCCTCCTCTGGCTCCTGTTTCTTGTGTGCACACCAAAAACCAGGACAAAGATACCCACTTGAGTTGTCCAATTCAGACTACAGAAGTCTCATAATAGCATTAGCTATTCTATTAATGCATTTTTCTACTGAACATGGACTGGATTTTGTTCCTTATCTCTTACTGTGTAGTCACACTAAAGGTATTTCTTCGCAGCCAGTATGGAGAGCAAAAATGATTACAGCTAACAATAGCTCCATAAAATTCCTGTGACTATTGCTTTAATATAGACTTTGAAGATTTACAAACGTATCCTATAAGCTACTGTGAAGAACTAATTTATTTTATTGTTTTTTCATTATTGGTCTGGTCGAGGAGTGCGGCTGCTCTCTTTGTCCTGTCACATTTCTCCAGCAGCCTTTCCCCGTCTGACATTTTAATGTGTCCCCTTAATAATACACCAACCCTTTGGAAGAGACAGAGATACCAGAATGCACTTAATGGATCATGTAGTTCAAGAAATAATTTATTAATTATTAAAACAGAGACAATAATCCTCTGTGGATCTCAGAGATTAGATTTTCATAAGAAGTTACAAAGGTGTCATTTTATGAAAGGACACATTTATTCTTTTAGAGACTTAATATGAACATGTGATTATGTCGGTCACAAAGGCCCTCACTGCCATTTTAGAACTGATTGCTTGGATATTTGGATTTGCTGGTAAGAGGTGGGAATATAACAAAGAAACACAGCTGTACTGATATTTTCAAACTAAAATCCTTCAATGCCAGTGTACACAGTTCACAAATGTAACCTGACCAGTAAAAGCTCACATATAGAAATAATATCTACAAGAGCATATCACATATTCAGTTAAACAAACATATAACATTATGTGATTTTACCTACATGGTAGTCCATATCTTTATAATGCAATTATGTACCTGCTTTCATGTAACCAGGTGTCTAATACATCCTTAAATAGAGCAGTATTTGATTGTGCCAGTTGTTAACAAAACAAGAAATAATATGATTATTACTGCAAAAATGTTTGAAATACACAACTTGTGCAGTATATTATGTAACACAGAAAGGCTGTTCGTTATTTACTTTAAACGCTCTCTCTCTTTACCACAGATACCTGATGTTTCTGTTTAATTACACGGTAATTACTCTAAAAGAACCCGCAAGCCATATTAAATGCATTGAGTCTAATAGCCAAGCTCAACACATAGAGACAGGTTTCCACAGTGTGACAGACATTTCTCAGCTAAAGCTAGCTAAGGGAAGCTTGGGTTCACAGTACGAAAACTACCCTCACACTATATGCTGTATTGTAACCAGTAACATCAGTGTGTATTATATACTTGTTGGTTGTCAGCCGGGGTCAAGAGTCCTCTCCCAGTAGATGTGCCTCTCCTGCTAGATATTAATAGTAATAACATTACTATGTATGGAATCCTGCTTTTGTCATTAAAATATCAAATATCAAATATCAAACACTAGACATATGCCAGATGTCAAATGTGAGTGTGTACACTGTATGAATGCCTGCAGTGTGCAGCAAACAATGCAGGATTTAGCAGGTATCATTCATCCAGCCTCAGGGGAATCATGAAATGAGATTATACCCACCTGTTTTCTTTTTTCAGATAACTTAGAGGAATAACAGTGTGATACATTTTCCAACCAAAGTCTCCCAACTCTATGAAATGTAGTGTATATTAGCAGCTGTCACCAAGCCACAAACATTTGTTTTCTATATGAATGTCATAGTAATGTCCCTTGGAAACCTGTCTAGTCCATTATGTTATATATTTAGTCTTAATGAGGTTTCACATGCTTAAGTACCTACAGAGTTGCTCTAGATGCACACTGGAATTAAGTAAATGCTTGTTGTGAATCCTCATCAGCCTTAAAGGGAGCCGTGATTATAAAGTCATTATAGATGCTTCTTAGCACAGCCAGCACGCATTAGATGTGACTAATGCCCATCCTCTTCCCAGGGGGAACGGCGTCCCAGCAGAGAGGCTTCCTGGGCTGCATCAGGACTCTGACCGTCAACGGTGTGAGCTTTGACCTGGAGGAGAGGGCCAGGATGACGCCAGGGGTGAGCTCCGGTTGTCCCGGCTACTGCAGCGGCTCCAGCAGCCTCTGCCACAACAGAGGGAGGTGTATCGAGAAGAGCAACGGCTACATCTGCGACTGCTCCCAGTCTGCCTACGGGGGAACCACCTGTAACCAAGGTGAGTCCTGGTCAACTTGTTAAAAAGCTGCACATCTTCTATAATTCTTTTAGTAGATTGATGTTGATTATAACAAACAAAAAAATCGATCATTGTCAAGGTTATTCCATTAGAGTGCACCAATAAAAATGCAAGTAAAGCAAGAAGCAATTAATACTTGTCCTGACCCGAGACTCCAAGAACATTTAAAATGCATTAGACCAAATTATCTCCTGCAATATGTGAGGACAGAACAGAGCACAGACACCTATCCACTAATGCTCAACGCAGATGGAAGAGCAGTAGGCTGAGCAAACAACTACATAGATATGGTAGAGAGACATAGCTTTGAAGATCCATTCTGGCTACAAATCTGGCTAACCACACTGCACTATTTAAACTGTCTACTCCTGCTCAGTTTGTTAAATATGAAAGTGGCATCCATTTCAGAATACAGTTAATCACACTTCTGTTCAAAGATAAGTCTGGTTTATTACAACTTGGATCTTACCACAGTTAGTTGAGTCATTGTGGAAAAGTCACAGTAGGTTGTAGGCCATAGTATCCTTTTGCTCCCTTTTAATAATGATAAAATCTAACCTAACTAATCTACAATCTAACTTGTGAAATGCACACCTCTGTGACTGGCAGTTTGTGATTCATTTCATGCTATCTAAACACTGAAATGAATTTTATTGAACATTTATCGACCATTTATTATATTTCTATAGAGGATGATTCTACCATTTTATATTGCAATATTATTTTATATCAGGGTTGTTATTGTTTTATCACCCAGCACTACTGTGAATAAGTTATTTTGTGTTATTTTATTTTATGCTTATCACTTCGTTTTGTGTTTCTGCATGTTTGTGTTTTATGTCGGTTTGAATCTGTGTGCTGTTTGTTAGTTTCCTTGGCAAGTATGTGGATAATATGTGTTGGCTGTTGACAGCCAAGGCAATTCTATTTTCTTTTATTTATTTAGTGTATAAGCCAAACACTTGTGTTAAAACAAGCCACCCAGCAATGATACACAGCTGAGCAGCAGAAGCCTAGAGATTATCTGCTTCAGTGGCTGAGCTAGCACCTACTGCTGAGGCTGCTCTTAATGTGACTGTGTTGTTGCAGCAGTATGAGGCAGTGACAGTGGTGGTGTAATCATGACTTGATACATCCTGTGGGTTCCATGGGTTCCACCTTTCATTTACCCCAGGAAACATGAATTTGATCTGAAAGTTTAAAGTTTTCACCCATCAAGACACAGATAGCCAGGCTGTTTGTAAAGGGAGTTTTAAGTCTCAGGACCTGTTGAGGTAACAGTGGTCTCATTGGGGTCCACAGCACATGTGAATCACAGCCATGTTTGAGTAAAGTCCTCCACTACTGTTTTAAATATACTCATCCATTTCATACCACTCCACCACGTGGGTTAAGTAACAACCTGCAAGTGGAAGGACTTTGATCCTGGAGTTTATCCCCAGGACAGCACCTCTTCCAAGGTTTGGAGCTGTTTTACAATCGTACAATTTCCTGAAGGGGACAACAGGCTACTTTAAAGGAGAACTCCACCAATTTTAAACATCAAAGTATGTTTACACCACAAATAACATGAAATATTTTAAGATGCTTTGCTGCAGCCTTGCTCTAATAGATGGGCACCAATATGTATCTCTGGCTACTTTTAAGCAGGTGCATTATAAATCCACCTGAGTCTTCATGTACCTGCAAATATATGCTACTATAGTTCTGAAGACAGGCACTGGTTTGGCCAGATTTCCATAAAACCCAGTGGTTGTTGATTGTAATATCAAAAATATTAATTACTGCAGTTTAAATGACCCAATGACCTTAACTGTAGGTGTACCCATTAGGCAAACTAGATATTTAACCCCAGCACTGATAAGGTTGTGTGGATTATTCTATCTAATACTGTCATATTAAGAGATGTAATCAAAATTGCAGCCTGTATGGGCTGTGAACTACATTATAGTCTTTTGATCCAGAGGAGTTGTAACAGAGCCTCCTGCGCTGAAACCTTTTATTTTCCCCTGTGTTCCCTGTGTGTGCAGAGGTGTCGGTGTCCTTTGACAGAGAGTCCTCCGTGACCTACACCTTCCAGGAGCCCTTCTCAGTGATGCAGAACAGAAGCTCACAGGCCACCAGTGTTTCCACAGAGAGCAGCAGCAGGGCCAGAGAGGATGTTGCCTTCAGCTTTGTCACCTCCCAGAGGCCGGCCATGCTTCTGACTGTCAGCACCTTCAGCCATCAGTACATCGCTGTCATCCTGGCCAAAAATGGTACATGGAGATTTTACAAATCATTTTAAATCCTGTTACCCCTAATTATTTTTGGCAATGGAAAATATAGCTAATTATAGACTTCCTTGAATATGATCTTCAGTCTTGACGATGATGATATGGAAAAAAAAACTGGAACATAACCTAAATCAGCATCTGCGTTGTTAACAAACACATCTTTCACCTAGTTACATCGACAGTTCCGTTATGAACTGGTTGCTTTGCTTGTATAAACTGGTTTTATTCTGTTTTCATATGAAAACATCAGCTCTTTAACCACTGGCCTTTGAAACCATTTCAAATTCATTCAGATAAAATGCTGTACAGTTCACATTTTTATATGGCGGCAAATATTGGGATGGAAACATACTGTTTGACATTTGAAGCTGTCTCTGAAGTGTTGCCCTCAGGTCTTCAGCCCTCAGTTGAAATGACAGTGATGTGATTCAACATGATGACTGACAGGTCAAAATGTTGCTTTATTTTGAAGGTTTTCATCTACTACATGGGGTGTGCAGTCATGGAATCTTTTGCCTTTTTAGATCATTTTTTCTTGCTTTTACCTTTAGAATAAGTGCAAAGTCTTCATACCATACCATACTATTTTCTTCCACTTATCTGGGGTTGAGTTGCCAGGGTAGCAGGCTAAGTAGGGTAGTCCAGATGTTCCTCTCCCCGGCAATGTTTTCCAGCTTCTCCTGGGGGATCCTGAGGCATTCTCAGGCCAGATGTGAAATGTAATCCCTCCAGCAAGCTCTAGTCCTACCCCAGAGTCTCCTCCCAGTTAGACATCCTCAGAAAACCTCCAAAGGGCAGCTCAATCAGATACCACCTCAACTGGCTCTGTTTGATGGAGCAGTGGCTTGACTCTGAGTCCCCTCCGCATTTTCCAGCTCCTTATGCTGTCTCTAAGACTGAGCCCAGACACACTGTAGAGGAAATTTTGGGATCATTTTGGGATCTCATTCTCACCATCCACCACCCAAAGCTCATGACCGGTAGGTGAGGGTTGGAACATAGATTGACTGGTTTGCCCAGCTCCAGTTCAGCTTCCTCTCCACTAAGGTTCAGTACTCATTGCTGCTGATGCTGCACCAATCTGCTTGTCTCATTGCATCGTTCCATCACTCATGAATAAGATACCGCGATACTCCTTCTCTTGGGGCCGACTCTCACTCCCAACCTGGAGGGAGCAATCAACTCCCAACTGCTTCACACTCAGTTGCCAGTATTTGATGAATGAATTCAATTTGGTGACCTTTGACCTGCAAATTCACAAATTTTGTCATCTTTTGATTCTGTTACACACTGGCACACACCGACTTGCATCAACAGCACCACAATGAACCATGGGAGACAGTCAAAGCAAAGCGGCACCTTAGGCATTTATTTAACTTGTCTGGTGATAAAGTGCTATGAGTATTATTGGTCACAACTGCAACTGCAGTTATTATATAGCAGACTGTTTTCTCGGCAGTGGGTTGGCCCACTTTACACTGTGATAATGCCAGAATTCACTTGGAAGTGGAGAGACATCATCCTGTTTAGGCAGAAAAAATAGCATCCACTTGAAGTACTAGGATCCACAGCATTTCTTTAATGCCCACCAAGAAAAAAAATTCTAGAATATGTGCAGATATTCCTATCATATAATGTGCAAATATGGGTGCCTCAGGGGGTCTGACGTTACTTAATGGAAATCTGAAATTGAACACATGTTTTTATGTATATGTTGTTGTTTTTTTTCAGTTCATTTGCACATTAGAACTTTGACAGGTGAGGATCATAACAGAAAATGAAGCTGACGGTGAACGTGCAGTTAATGTATAGTGTATCCGGTGCCACAGCCGCTGGATTAAATATAATACTGGAGCCACAACTGTGTGGAAAACTGATAATAGGCAAATGGACAATGCAGCTGTGTTCTGCTACATATTTGAAAAAACTATTTCTTAATTGGAATTCTTACAGTGCCATAAGCTTCAATCAGTCCTTATGCAAAGTAAAATCCTCATTCATCCAAAGGAAAACATTTGACAGCCCTCATATCATTAAACAGAAAAGTAAAAGAATGAAACTAAAAAGACCCATTTGTGCTCAGGCTAAAATGAATTGCTTAAAGTCTGAAGATGTCTTTAGAAAAGGTCCTCACATGTCTAACACTTGTTTCAGGGTATTTCCAGCTGTCAGCACAAGAAAGGCGTCAAAGCCTTAAGCTGAGAGCCTTTAAGCTGTATCCAAACTTTAGAGCATCAAGTTGAGTGACACCCATGTGCAGTTGCTAGTCAGAGTCAGTGTCCTAATACACTCTTTTGTGCCAAATCTGAACGCCCATGTTCCTCAGGTCTGTGTAAACATTGCACAGCAGAGGAGCCACTTCATCCACACTGACCTTCATCTATAGGAGCACTTGCAGGATTTGAAATGAGTCACAACACAAAGCCCTTCACCTACAGACTGGGAATTGTAATATTGACCCAGCCCCACTTGACAACGCATAGCTCTCTGACTCTATGATCTGGCAGCGGCTGTGTGTGTGTGTGGGAGAAAACAGTGAGCGCATATTGACTTATTCAGTGTGGGAGTGAAGAGCCATGAGATAAATATTTGTATATCTCAAAAGCCAGTTGAAGAAGTTTAGATTTAGCGACCTATTTATAAGCAAGCAGCCACATGGTTTCAGTCAGTAGGTGTTTTCTCTCTTCCTTTTTGGCATCATAATGCAAAAGTAGAATGTGTTTAATGTGAAATACAGTTTTCATGTAGTGGGCTGGAGTTGAACAATAATGAAATAATCATCCTTAAGCGCTCAGATGGGGATTTCTACAGAGATGTCTTTTTCATGCTCTGTATCCAGGGAGTCTGCAGATCTGGTATCACCTTCAGACAGACAGGAGTCCAGATGTGTTCAGCCCCACTCTCAGCAACCTGGCAGATGGACGTCTTCATCGAATCAGAATACACCGAGTGGGCCAAAACCTCTATGTGCAGGTGAGTAACAGGACACAGGAAGGCTTTGATGAGGATTAGAGATTATGTCCATGTGAAGCTGTTCTGCAGAAATGAGTTCTTTCAGCAGGAAGCAATGTACAGTTCAAACAGTGCAGTGTAAAATAAAGATAGAGAGGTGTGTTTGCTTTCAGTGTCTGCCCTCCAAGTTCAAAATCTGTTTGATACCAGTAGTCAGTGTCAACATTTTTACTATTTATAGAATAACTTAGCACCAGGTGAAAAAGCAATTCACTGTGCTTCAGGGTGAAAGTTTCAAGTCTGTTTTCACCTTTTGTTTTCACATCTCAAAGCTGTAAGAGTGCAAAGTTGAATTCATTCAGATAAATGCTTTACTATATTTACTAACCATTGATCATATGTGCACATTTGCTTTATGTTTTTCTTAATGCTAATTGTTATTTTGTTAATTTTGTTAATCTCAGATTACATTTATATTTAACTTAAATTTACCAGCTACAAGCACTTTGCTTACATTAGAATAAAGATATTTTATGTAACATTGCCACTGACATAACTGTAATAAAATAATAGAAAGGCCTAACATATGCTAGGATAATAAATTACAGCACAACAAAGTGCAACAGTGATTTGCAACACATATATTGATTAAACTGATTCTGTACAATTACATAAATTATCACATCAGAGCTAAATTTTCTACTTGCTATCCAGACGCTCAACAGAGGAGAGGGTCTTCAGCTGGTGTACCACTGTAGGAATTTTCCAACCTAGCAGTGGATGTGATCAAAATCCTACAGATCAGACAATTGCAGATCATCAAGTTGAGTGATGCATTTGAGTCGGCATGGTAGAGCAGAAGTGAAAGGTCTAAATCACTTCAAAGCTAACTGTGGGCGGATATGGTGCTGTGTGAAGCTGCAGAGAACACAATTCTCAATCTATAATGTATTGAAATGTGCTGCTGCTGCTGGTGCTACCTGGGTTCAGATTTCTTGTAATCGGCTTGTTATTTGATTTCTCCCCACTCAACCAGATCGACCAGGACATCCACAGAAAGTACACGCTGTCATCTGATGCAGAGCTGATCTTAATCAGATCCTTGACATTGGGCAAAGTCACCAGTAAGTGCTCCCGTGATGTCCAGAGATTTGCTGAAAAACTCCCATGTCATCCCCCCATTAAGTGGTGCTTTTGCGCTACCCAATCATCATTTCCTGTCGCCATGCTTTCGCCATTCTTGACTTGGCGCCTCAGAAATGACTGTAATCCAAAAAAATCAAACATGTCACCATCAGTAGCAATGTATATTTTCACCTGTGTTTTTTTTTTTAGGAAGGGAGAACCTCAACAATGAAGTAATGCAAGCAGCTTCTAAAGGTTTCATTGGCTGCCTCTCCTCAGTCCAGTTCAATCACGTTGCACCGCTGAAGGCAGCGCTGACGAATCGAGGAAGCTCACTGGTCACCATCCGTGGTCCACTGGTGCAGTCAAATTGTGGAGCTCTGGCGGAGTCCACCTCCCACACTCTGCAAGGTAAAAGGCATCACACACACTCCGATGTTAAACCCACCCACACACACACTGCCACTAAACAGTGATTTCCAGGTTAAATATTTTTTTGTAGTTGGAAAAGAGTCCCAGTTCAGCTTTTTAATCAATATTTTGAGCTCATTAACTTCATACTTAATCAGAACCTCCATTACTTGGACAAAGTGGTTTGTGAAAAGTCAGGTGTATAAGTTGGTATGTCCACAGCAATCAACATCAATCAACATTCAACATTTCATATATTCTGCTGCAAAGCTCATTTTCAGCTGATGAAAATTCATTATGCTAGCTTAACTAATATTAATGTTGATTAATTTAGTAGTCACCTCTAAAAACTGTAGTATTTCTGGCTGCTCACCCCACAACAGGTTTATGCTGAATCTTTGACATGTAATTATTTATAACCTAAGAGCCAAACTCAATGAGATTTGATAAGGGATTTGAAAGGATTCGGATCCAATAAAATGTTAAATCATCTTTTGGGCAAGTTAGCTTTATGCATCATCTGGTGCTACGGTGATCTATCCTGTTTAAAAATGATCTGGTTTTGTGATACCAGAAAACCTGAGTTAAGTCTCTAAGGTATCTGAAAATGGAAATAAAAAAATGAAAGTATAACCTCAAAGCATAACAATCAGACTAACTGGCTTCTTGTTTACCTGTTAGAGTTTAGAAAATTGACTTTTAACGACTGGCTTCGACTGAATTCAACAAATTGCTGTTTGTCTAAACCAGACACATGTCAGCTGTGTTTCCAGTCCTCTGTCTGACAGAACAGACACATTTCTATTTTTATAGATGGAGCTGTCACTAGCGCCATAACAGCAACACATAAGTCTTCACACTTCAAATATTTTTTTATTCAAAATTATTCATGTACACAATCTGTTTTGGTTGCACTTAACTTTTTAATAAGGTGAAGCAACTAATGCTTTGACATAAAGTCTTCAGCATAGTAAGCAAAGACTGTACCAGTGACTCACAGGATGGATCAGTTCTGGGCATCGCCTACATCTAGCTAATGCCATATTCTAACAGCAAATAAAAATATACATTTAAAAAAAACATGAAAATGTTCTAGAAAATGATGTAAAATGGTAAAATATAGATTATTTTGAGATGCTCCCCTAATTTTGTTGAGGCACCACGTGGAGCTCAGGGCTGGCTCAGATGCTATTATCCACAGGATAATGAAAGTTCTGTCTATCACTGTTCTGGCAGTTACGCGAAGCAGCTCATCATGTGGCGCTACACCATGCAGCCACCAGCCACTTGCTTGAAGCCTCATTCACTCTCATACCCCATTCAGTCTGACACTTTGACATGGGTTAAATGTGGCAACACACATCAGCTAACCCTCCCTCATCACCACCCTTCCTTCTGACAAAGGTCTAACGCAGGTCAGACTCTGCCTGGCTTTAATGAATAAGCATCTGTGGAGGGGATGAAAACTTAAATCCATGATACTGAGATGAGATGATGCAGATGACATTTAAATGTCACATAACCAAACAGAGAGGTAGTCGGGGAGAAAAAACAAACATGTTGGTGCTCATGTGGAGAGTAGGAGAGAGATGGAACTGAACTGTGTTAATTATGGTTATCATGTAATATAATTCTGTGTAATTCTCTTCTTTGATAAAGGTGACAACCACAGATTCCAGCGGTTTTAATATTATACACTATAATGGGGAAATTAATGAATTCACTCTGTTTCTGCTTTTCCAGATCAAGCAGTAACAGCCAATAAAGATAAGGAGCAGCGTGGCAATGGCACCCAGAAGGATTTGGCTGTGATAGCAGGTCTGTTTTTCTCTCCTCTGTGCTGGTTTATTTTTCTTTGCTTAATTGAAAATGAGCCCCAGCTGTTTGTTATTTGTCATTCTCTCCATTTGCCTCCGTCTTAATTCTTTTTTTCTTTTGTCTTGATAACTCAAGCTCATTTTCATCATTTCATTGCCACTTGCGCAGTTTTGTTTTAAATTAAATTTAAATTGATGATGGTAATGTTAAATGTCTGTGTGTTTTCTCAACAGGAAATGTTTGCTTTGCACTTAACTTCCCCCTACAGCTGAACTGTATTGTTGAGGACAATAAAGATGTCTAATCTGAAAGAGTAGTATAACAATTTTATGGGTGTAGGGGGGAGAGATACTAGTTTTCTGTGGGAGTTTGTGGTGGAAGGTAGAGGACGTGAGGACCTGACAAATAAACTGGTGTCTATGCAAAATTTTGTTCAGACTAGGGCCCAAAAAACACAATAAATAACTTGAATTTCAATGCATGAAGATGGCATCTACTGATATTGTGTCCAGATCTAGTATGGAATTTTGCTTAACATAACATCTTGTGGTAGTTTAAAGCAGCACACTCATCTAGCACTATCAGGAACACCTGTGCACCTGTTTATTCATGCAGTTATCCAATCAGCCAGTCACATGGCAGCGGTGCAGTTCACAAAATCATTTAGGTACAGGTCAGGAGCTTCAGTTAACGCTCACATCAAACGTCCCTGTGGGGAAAAAATGCGATCTCAGTGACTTTGATTGTTGGTGTCATACAGCCTGGTTTGAAACTGCTGGTCCCCTAGGATTTTAATGCACCACAGCCTCTAGAGTTTACTCAGAATGGTGTGAAAAACAAAACAAAAAAAAAAACAGCTAGTGAGGTGCAGTTCTGCCAACATAAACACCAGGTCAGAGGAGAGTGGTTAGACTGGCTGAAGCTGACAGAAAGGGCTACGGTAACTGAGATAACTACTCTTTATAACTGTGGGGAGCAGAAAAACATCTCAGAATGGATAACACGTTGGCAACAGAAATGTGAGGCTGCAGTAGGGACAGGTTCCCCCTTCCTTCTGACAAAGGTCTAACGAAGAGTGAAATAAACATAGCCTGGTCTGATGCATCTGGATTTCTGCTGCAAGGCAGATGGTAGGGTCAGAATTTGGTGTCAGCAACGTGGCATAAATGAACCCAGCCTGTGCATAAATGACGTAATTCGATCAAGTCAACATGGACCAGAATCTCAAAGGAATATTTCCACAATTTTTTTGGGGGGGGCCTACCCGGTATTAATATGATGTTCCTAATAAAGTGCTTGGTGAGTGTACAAGAAATGTTTCTTGCTAAAAGTTTGATAAGATTTTCTATGTCACTCTCGTATCCTCATTGTAAATATGAAACTGGAGCCAGCAGATGGTTAGCTTAATATAGCATTGCATAAAGACTGCTAAATGGGGAAACAGCTAACCTGTCTCTTAGCTTGTTGCTTAAAGGTAACAAAATCAGCATTGCTAAAGTTCAGTTCAGTGTAAAAACAACAATTTCCTGTCCCTTATGGGATTTAATCTGCAGGAACACACTTGGCTGGATCCAGTTTCCAGGCAACCAGTGAAGGCTCTGGAGGTTTCTTTTAGGATCATGGATTAGATCAAGGCATTTTTTAATTTATCAGTATCAGCTAGATAAAGCTTATTTTATTTTTGGACTGTTTATTATTGTAATCTATGGTGCTTTAGTTCAAAACTGTAAAATAATCTGGATCTTATCTCTATATTGTGTTATCCTATGTAGTATACATTACTGTGACATGTTATTGTGATATGCACTGTGCACAGTATGCTAGCATTGGACAGATGCATTTGAATGAACTGTCCAAAAAAAGCAAAGTGTTTGTAAAATGCAAAAGCATAGATTTATTTAGGGCTTAAAATCTCATTCAGTTTTTTTTTTTTTTTTTTTTTTTTTTTTTTTTTTTGTTTGTTTGTTTTGGTAATACAAAAGGCAAAATGAAACATAAAGTTAAACTTTTCACATGATTTTGAGTAATGATTTCTTCCTTCCTATTATTATTTTTTTATTGTCCTTTATCACTTTCCTGTAGTAAATCTTACATATAACCCTTGTTAAAATCGTGGTTTCCATGGTATTTCACTGAAACACTGAAATGTCATCTTAAAAAATTAACTACAATTTATATAACACAACAGAATCTCAGGACATCAGTGAAGAAATCACACACAATTATGCTTCTCAGCCAAGTGGTGTCGTCAAGGTAACACAGTGTATGTGCAAGCACATTTTGACACTGACTTAATGACCTCCATGTCCAAAATTAACTTGTTAACACAGTCTTACTTTGAGGATTCTGTATTCTTAAAATTGGGCATGTGATGCAGGGTTTTGCACTGTTTATCCAAGCACAGCATTTATGTTTAAAAGTATGAATCTTGCACAGTTAAATTCTGCAGGGACAGCTGACCAAAAAGAAACTTAATGGGGACATTAGGGAATTGTTCAGTGATACCTATTCATGCAACTTCCTTGCTGTGTTCTCAGGTGTGGTCACAGCCGTGGTCTTCATCGCAGTGTGTGCCCTCGCTGTGATGAGCCGCCTCCTCTACCAGCAGCGGCAGGCCCAGAGGAGCAGCAGCAGCATCAAAGAAGAGCAAAGACACAGCGTGTACACAGACTACAGGACAGAGCTGCACCTCCACAACTCAGTGAGGGACAACATGAAGGAGTACTACATCTGACTATAGTGTGCACTCTTTGGCCCTAAGTTGCAAATTTACCTCTCTCTTATAAAGGATTAACAGGTGGACGCGCTGCTGCAGCATTTCTCACAACAAAACATCTCTGTGCCCTGGTGGTCTCCCAGGAACACTGCAAAAGTCCACTCTCTTAATGCTCGAGTACAAGCAAGTGGCTGAATCTTTACAGCTGTTAGTGTATTTGATGTTGGTGAAACTGTCCGAATCAAGCTGCCGTGGTTTCTGTCATTGCAAAATGTGTAAAGCAAAAAGATGAATGTTCTGCAGGGGTGGACACAGGGACACACCATGAGTGCAGCGAGCAGAAGCTGCTGTCCATCCTGAATGCGCACAAGTCAAAAGATTTTGTTTTAAAACCCTCAAATGCTGAATATTTCCACATTTCAGTGGGACTCACTAAATTGTACTCGCAAGTCAGGAAATGTAGGCCAGGCCTGTAAGATATGTGCGCGTTCGCTGCTGTCTTTGTTTCTGCAGTGGTGGTGAATGTTGTAGAAGAAGAAAAGGGGACAATACTGCCTATACTGTATGAGTGCCTAATTTGCATATGAGTTTTTATTTTAACATTTTAGAAGTTATTCGTGTGATTTGCACAAAGGCAGTTGCATTTACATAGAGAGGAGCTTATTGTCATTCAGTTCTGCAACCCATACTGCACAGAATAAAACGAAATTGGAATTTCCCAGTCATGCACAACATCTGCCCATTGACCGTTGGTAATGTGTCTTTGACTGAGTTGTTTTCCACTGCACTGTTTGAAGCGGCATGGAGACAGACAACCCTTAAAAAGTCCAATAACTCCAGTAAGTTCCAGTCGTTTGTGACCAGGTTTTCAAGCTGAGCATTGTGCACCATTCAGGCCACATATATTTAGCTATAGGCAATATTTAGCAGATAACTTATGAAATCATGGATTTTTATATTTATTTAATTGTGCTAATTCTTTGTGTATTATTTTTCCAGTACATAAAAATCTTGTGTATATTGTACCATGAGAGCAGCAGAAGTAAGAAATTAGGGGAGAGGATTATGGTATTTACATTTTTTTTAAAGTAATTTATGGAAATGTGTACAAGAAGGGGTTTATCAAAGAAACTGCATATGTGAGTGTGGCCAAACTCTGCGGGCAGCCAGGAATAGCATCTACAGGCTAGAAACCACTGCATATACTGACCAGTATATGAGCAAATCGAGCCATGAAGCTCCCAGGCAGTATCTTTGGTGTTCTTTACAAGAAATGTTGGGTGCAGCAAGTGAAGTTTGCAGTAGTATGAAACAATCACAGCAGCAAGTTTGTTGGGTGCTGTACATCTATGGTAAGCTCTGGGAGTAAAATGTGTGAGTCACAACCCACCGTACTGCATTTCGTCACAGTACTTGTGAGTTTGGACCACTGTTAAAAGCCGTAATTCTTTTATCGCAATTGCTAGTTTGGTGATATGCAAAAGCCGAGTAGGCAGGAAAAGGTAGGCCCCTTTTTGCAGTGTCAGACTCAGACTGTGAGGCTGGGATATTTCTCAGAAGTATTACTGAGCAGTGTAGACCCAGCGCATACCAAACTCAGAAAGTGCTGATACAGAAGTTTAGTTTGATCATTATTTTACAATGCTAGCCAGCAGTGCTTAGGGCTTTTTGCAACCCAAAAAAGGCCACTATGTTACCTGACATAATTTCTTTATTTATTTACTGTTTGGATTACAGGGATAAGTGGTGTTTTTCTATATATTTCAAGTGGAATACTTTTTATATACATCTTACACTGGTTGATCATAAGAACAAAACCATATATACTAATAGAAGACAAAAAGTCTAGAGTCACCTAGAGGTCCTGAGAGCACATTACACATCCGAAAAATAAAGCATGGCTAAAAAAAAATTTAGACAACTTTTTTTTTTTTTTTTTGGGGGGGGGGGGGGGTGTTAGATCCTTACCACTAATGTGGAAAAGTTTGACATGATGATGGTGCCAGAGGAAAAGCAATGTTTCCTAAATTTCAAAATCAGCTTGTCGGGCTCAGCTCTACATAATCAGATTTAACTCATTATCCACTGGCTTCAGCTGCTCGCAGGCAGGTTAGCCATCTTTGTCAATGTCAATTGTACTTTGAGCTTAATATGCTAAATGTAAGAGTTGAGCCAAAAAAGAAAACCCTGCATCTAAGGATGACAGAAATGCAGTAGTTGTTTTTTTTGTTGTTTGTTTGTTTTTTAAGTATACTGTTGGACAAGTCATTAAGTCATTTGTCCTCTTTGGATCCTAAATGTGTATAAAATTTCAAGGGAAGCAATCCAACAATTGTGAAGATATTTCCCTGGACCAATGCACTGATGGACTGATGGATGAAAAGACTGGAGCCCCACTGCTGCCATGGCTAAAGATTACACAGCTGAGAGTGACACGTGCAAGTGGCTTGATCAAAAGATAAGGTCTTGAGCTCCTGGACCTTATCTGTGCATGTACTTGTAATCTAAGAATGTCTCAAGATATGACAGTCTGCAGATCTCCAGTATCAGAGAATAAATACATACCTCTCAGAGTGTTTAGGTTATATTGCAATGGGTAATATCATGTGGGTACCTCTTCGTAATGATTTGTATAGCTGCAGTTTTATTAAGGATCTATTGTATAGATGTATAATTTAATAATAAAAGTGAATATATTGCTAATCGACCGTTGTAAAATGGCTTGACTTCAACTTGAAACGGGGAATTTTTTTTCCAATGGCGGACCAGCAGTGAATCCTGTCAAAGGTTTAACATTTTTCATGGTGTTTGCAGATGGGAAGTCGGTGAGGGATGATCACATTCCTGTGTCACCTACTGTTTGGACAGTACACAACAGGGGTGAGAGCTGGACGAAAATAGTGTGAACCTTCTGTAATTGTGCCCTTCTATTAAAGGTCTTTGCTGGCAGGTGAAAAGATTTATTGCTTAGCTTTTTTTTAAAAAAAAAAAAAAAAGCTAAAGCTTTTTTTCATAGTTGCATCTTAGTTCATGACGTTTAAAAATACAAATACTACATGTAGCTAAATCTTACCCAGCAATTTCATAAGAATGCAGTTCGCACTAATTTAAGTTAATTTTACACCTGTTCAGTAAGCATTTACATTTATCATGTCACTATTGCGTCAATGCCATTATATTTAGCTGAACTGCTTGATGATGAATTAAGTGGTAACTTAGTTCAAGAATTATGGCAGTTTATGTCAAACACTCCCCACCCATTCTAATTTAGCAGTTGCATGAAAAACAGGAAAAAGATCTGTTATTTAGAAAAAAATTTACAATCTTATAACTTGGCCAAACCTTCCTCCAAAAAAACTACTTAAAGGGTAAGTAGTTGGTAGGGACAAAAATCTCAGCAATCAGGAACTGTTAAACAGCTGCTGCAATGTAATCAAACTGCAACTGTTTGCATCAAAGTTTGTTTTTGCCGCTCACAGGCTCAGATTGTTATTATAAGGGTGTGACAACATTATGGATCAGATTCCAACAGAACACCACTTTGTTAAAAGGTAATCCTTTTTTACCAGACTCCATTGACAAAAACAGTAATTTTACCTTGCAGGAGTTGCTAACCTACTGCTGCATTGATTGGTCAGGTTTTTTGTGTAATTGTGTGACTTTCAGTGGTAGGAGAGGTATTCAAATCCTTTAGTTAAGTTAAAGTAACACACCATAACACAAACAAACTAACTGATCAAGGCAGCTGTAGATAAGCAACTTCTTTTCTTTTTTGTGCTATGCCATTTTCCTTTCAGTGCTTATGAACTGACAGATTTACAAGACAGCAATTTTAGCATACTTGTAGTGTAAGTAATAATGAGTTTGTAAAATATTCAGTCAGTCAACAGTGATATGCATTTTTTTCTCAGCAGTAAAAACAGCTACAGCTCCTTCCTTGCTACATTAAGTAACTTATACCATTAGAGTCAGTAGCAGCTGTCATAAACATTGTTTATACATACTGTTACATCTTCCACTAACACTGGATGTCAGGAGTGTGAAGTGCAGAGGGACTTTGAAAAGCATCCAACAGACTAAACCAGGCACAGTTTGTAGCTTAAGTAAATGTTTTTATTTTGTACTGCATATCTATTCAAAACTGCCTGTACAGATATTTTAAAAGAAAACTATTTGGTATGTCAGTGGTGCTCCTGAGTATCTGCTACTCCAGTCCTCCTTTTTATGTTCTGTATGCCTCTCAGTGCCTGTGTTGTGTGCACAAAGAAAAGCAAATAAAATGTCGCACTTTTTTGCCTTTAAAGGCTTCACTGTTTTTTTTTTTTTAATTCATAGCTTCCAGGCTATTGTCCAAACAATTTCAGAAGATATCAGTCCAAGTAAAATACACTATTTTAATGCCTTTGGGGGATACATGAATCACTGCAGCGCTAGCAATTTATACTTGCCTCCTGTCTTTTAGGTCATAAGTGAGGTTAGATTTGGACCTGATTTCTTAAAACAATAAATCTTAATGTAGTCTCCAACATGATGAAGACATATTCAAGTCAGTAAATCAGTGTGTTTTGACTGATGGAGTAAATATGGGGTATGTGTTGCTCCTGTTAACAGACTGCCATCTGGCTCTGAGTGGCAGTAAAGTGAGTTACAGTAAACAAACACAAGCTCAACATGCGATTATCCAGAACCTCATGTGCACCGCAGCCACTGGACACAATGTTATGATTCCATACACTGGCACTGCATACTATTGCTGCTAATAGTAAGCAGCTACTTTCCAGCAGGACTAATAGTTGCTCCAAACACACTCCTTCCTTGCTAATATAATTCACTAGCTTATGTCATTAGTGTCTGAGTGCACATAAGGGGCTGACACATACTTTAATAGCCTTTTGAAATAAGCTCATAACAGTGTTTTGGGGTGTAATATAAGGAGGGACTAAACCAGTGGGAATTCAATTTCTGAAAAAATGTGAAGATGGTAGTTTTTTGGTTTATGGTTTTGAAACTGCATTCAAGTCACGACTACACGTAGCTGCTGCAACCACAGGACGAGTAAACATCATCGTGGGGGATCAATAGATGGCCTCTCCCTGATGCCTGTCCCTGTCCCCGTCAATGTTGCAGGATCATTGTTTTTGAGCTCCTGGAACAATTAAACATGGGTGGGTTTATTACATTCATTTATTACATATAATATTATGGATGCAATGCATGTACATCCCAGCCACATTATTAATTGTTCATGGCTGTCTGGAAGTGCTGCAAAAGGGAAAACTACCCACATCACAGAATCCTTCAGTACTGATCCAAGGTCAAGTCTCCTCAGCTTTTTGCCCTCAACTCAAGTTTGGTTTTCAAGTCCCAAGTCAGATGAGTCAGATCCTTATTTTCAAGTCCAAGTCCCAAATCTCAACTCCACTCTCCATCACAGTGAAAGGTTAGCATTTGTCTTGGCTCCTGGCAGATAGACTGATGCATGTGTTCACGCCATAGATATTCTGAAGTTGCTATGGTGACAAAAACTGCAGCCTATGTGTGATACAATGTATATTCAGCTATTATAGAGCTTAATGTCAGGGGGCTAACATTTGTGGGTGTGAGAGAGTTTCCGTGTGGCTTTGTTCTGCCCATGACTTAATGCTTTTCACAGCAGGGAATAGCACACTTAGTCCATCAACACTAAGTATTGTACTAGCTGTACCGTCAGGTCTCTCTCCTAATGTCCAAACAGTTTCCCTTTTGGTTCACAGTTAATTTAACTTCTGAGGGTTCAGAACAACCCATGTGTCCTATGAATTTCATTTATATGCAGCTAGTGTTTGCATCGCACACTGCCACATCAGGTTAACATCCAGTCACAAAGGTGTCATTGCTGGCATTTATATTTCATTTAACCAGGACCATCATCTTTCCCTGACCTGGCCCAAGTGGTTTAAGATTTATATCCATGCTAACTATATGCAGGAGCATCCAACTGACCCTTGGCTATGACCCTGCCCCCTAGTTATCATAACACCTGTCAACGAGGGCATGGAAATAAGAGTAAAGGCTAAAGCATATGGCAGTCAGCATTCTCACAAGCTGCTGGTAGGATGCAAGGAAATGCAAGGAGCAGTTAGTTGATAGTAGTAGAGTATGAGGGGAAAAATGTAAGACCACATGCAATATTATTTCTTTTTAACATAATTATGGGTGCTCAAAGAAGCTTTACAGGTTTATAGTGAGTGTCAGCTAATTTGTGTGACCCCTCAGTGTCAGCAGGCAGCTGTTTTAAGTGAAATAGCTCTAAAAACCCACCTGCTCAGCACCAAACAGCAGACAGTCAGTTAGAAATGAGCTTGTGGAGCATTTAGCGGCTATATTATATATTAGATATTAGAGAGCAAAAACACAACTAACGGAGAGTGACATTATTCATGTGGCCACAATGCTAATTTTGCTTCACACCAACTGGTTAAGTACATAAGCGATCATCTGCGGACAAGCTCAGCTTAGAAGATGATGATATGTCAGTGTTGTGCTCAGCTTGTTTCCGCTGCCCTCCCCCAGAAAAAAATGTAAATGCAGGTTTAACATTACACATGAAGGTCAGATTTATGTTTTTAGGTTACGACATGTTTCCCTTTAGCAAGAGTGGATGAGAGCTTACCAATATGCGCTGTACAAGCATCTCAGAGATACCTCTCAAATTCAATAGAGAGCCATTAATGTTACTTTTAACTCAGACATAGGAGCATCCAGGAGCAAGTCCCAGACAGTGAATGCTGCAGGCTCGTTTTCTGATTTAACCCCCTCCCCCCCAATAATGTAGTATGCTAATTATGGGTTTTGGGAGTAGTGCTAGGTTACAACTGTAGGCTAAGCTAGTTTGTCAGGCACACGTTCAAAGAGACAACCACACTATTTTCAGCCCTGTTCATGTCAACCATTCAGCCTGTGTCTCCTGCCATACTCTACCCGCCCACTAGATGTCTTTGGACTTTCCCCCTGTTCCCAGATCCACCTGCTCACCCTGCTTTCCCATACTCAATAACTGGAATGTCGCTGCCCACCCACACACCTGTTTTTCATTTCCTTCATTTGCTCTCCTGTAGCCCTTTTTCTCAGGTTTGTTTCCAGATTGTTGCACATGTCACAGCGTCTCCCTTTGTGCTGCTCATGCTGTGGACTGTCTTGTCACCTTGTCTGCAACCTAAAATTTGCTAACTGTTGTCTGTCTGTAAGCCTGGCTTTCACCATTTGTTCTGTGTCTGTGCTTTTGATTTCCCCTGCCTGTGCTGCTAACACCAGCTGTGACAGATATCTTCTATCACTCCTACTTGAAAACTCCACTCATCAAAGGGTCATGCTAGCAATAGAACCTGATATTGCTATGTGTTAATTCAGCACTCATCTCTGCAAAGATGAGCTGCATGACAAGGCTCCATCTGTGTTTATAGAGGTTACTGTGCATAATCATCCATACCAATCAAGCTAAATTGGGCAGAAAATATATAGTATCAGACAAAAGTTGTGATAAGTAATTCTCTGTCAGTTTGATGTAATGAAATAATTATGTAATAAAGGAATAACTCCATGCTGGTAACAGCCTCACAGCTGGTACTCATTTTTAAATCACCCCAGATGGATTCACATGTGTCCCATTCACCAACTGCTGCCCTCCATGTGTTTGAATCTCTCCCTCCTTTGTCGCAGCACATTCACATATTCACACATTCACACACACACACACACACACACACACACACACACACACACACACACACATATCCCTTGGACAACAATCAAGTGAAATAAGATGAAGTGATTAGAATCACCTCCACTGCTTATTCATTAGACTCAGTACGTTATATTTTGATTTCAGAGCCACCTACACAAACTCCAGCAGCACAGTGACTGTTTTTAGCATTAAGAAAAGTTGAAGACAAAGTTTCTCTCCACCGAACTTCTGAGGTAATGAGCTGTGTTGAACAGGATACTCCTTTAACTTCCTCTACGAGAGGTACTTGACTGAGATTGCAAACTAAATTAGTAGAGGACCCAGTGGAAATATGTGCATGACGCCTGAAATGCTACTGTATTTTCACAGCATGAACTTCTCCATCAAACAAGACACATATAATGCAGCTGCACTATATATATATATATATATATATATATATATATATATATATATATATATATGCCAGTTCGTGGATAAGTTTGTGACTCACAGAAGCAAGCAGTATCCCAGAGATTGCGGCTGCTCAACAGTTATTTCAGGTGCTCATTGCACATCTAATGACAGCCTACAGATACTGAGCCAGCAGTGTTGAGGATGACTTTTGAAAGTAATTATAGTATATTAAAAGTAAGCAACAGCAAGTAGAGCAAATACAAAATTATTTGGCCTTGTAGAACATCAGATCCTGGACATGAACAGGCAGAAAATGACAGGTACATATTTTAGCTTTTCAGGAGGAATGACAAAAGAAAACCTTTGTACACTGATGCAGGTGGAACTGAGTCTGGTTAACTGACAGGGAGGGACTTTTCAGCTAATGAAATGCTTCCTGTGGAGGTTCCACCAACAGAGCAGAAATGCACAGACACTGCGAAGCCCCACTTTGAGCCCCTGACAACTCCCACACTCGGCTGCCTGTGGGCAGATCCATTGAGCTGTCAATCCAAATACACTTTACTGCTACTTCCACTGCTGTTTTTTTCAGCTCACAGTAATAATGCATGAAGTGCTTTTTTTGGAGTTATTTAAGGCATAAAATACTAGGCTGCAAAATTACAGTCTTTTATTCTGCAATATTTGAGTGTCAGACAGATATTGTGGTGCTCTGATCTTTCATTGTGTTGCACCTGGGCCTTGATGTCTCCTCTTTACCAGTGTAGGAGAGTTTGTCTTGGTTCCTGCATGACAAGCATACCAGACATAATTTTTGCGATATATTATTACTGTTTTATTGTACTAATGTTTTTTCTGCTTTGCATGGCCTGTGTTTTCCCTTGATAATTCTTATTTATTGTTTATTTTTGTGCTGTTGATTCTTGAAACATCTTGCCAAAGGACTGCAGTTGAAAATTTGCCAGCTGGCTAACACTGGCACATTTCCAGACATGTTCATTAATGTATGTGGTCATTATAAATAAATAAAAGAAATGAAAGGTACTACATGTGGTGAATTTGAGTCAAAAGCTATACTCCTTAGCATTTTAACTCAGTCAAATCTCTACAGACCATGAACACATTTAGAGATATATAACAAGACTGTCAGGAACTTGCCTGAGAGTCATCACATTTTCCACAGTATCAAAGTAACACAGTGATAGCTGTCTGTACATCCAGGGGTAAATTGCAAACAGGAACTGCTAATAGATTAAATTCAGCATATATTTAATGCTGCCACAATGGAAACAAATATGTAGAAAAATTGTTCTCCTGATGGCTAAAATTTTTTTAGTGCCATCATATTGGTTCCCAAGTACAATCTCACACTGAGCTGATTAAAATAACATGAAAAAAAGAAAGAAAAAGCTGAAGGACAAGCACCTCTTCATGCAAACAAAACTCAGAGATCCACTTTAAACATATAAGGATCTCTCTCTAGATGGAATTTAAATTACAGGGGGACCAGTGAGTTCACAATAAAACTTTAGGTAATTGCAGCTGTAATTTATTACTAGGTTGGGAGTGAAAAATTACCCTCATAGGCTCTATTGGATTAAAATCACTGACCAGCGCAGGTAATGGCAAATTCACCTGACCTCCACAAGAGGAATAAACCCAGTCTGAGTAGAGCTTTAAATTGCTGCAACTGTGACAGTAGAAGCTTGTTTCTAACAATAGGTCCCCCAAATGAAACCAACCCCTAGTGACAGAATACTCCCCATCTGCCTCCATACCTACTGTGTTTTATTCATTGGAACAGTCTCTTATCTTTGTCCTTAGGAAGAGGGATGACTTCAGAGACAAGCCTCAGTAACCAGGGCAAATGTGGTAAAATAAGCGGTGGGTAAACACTATTTTACCTCAGCTTGCCTATCACTATGTTGCTAACCACTAGCAACATAAGTCATAAAGCATTTCTCAGACATCATCCTGGGATTAAGTTTTTCTACATTCAATAAGTGAGTAACACTGCTGTGTCCTTAAATATAAAAAGTTTAAAGAGCACTTTATAAGCTAAATTGTTGACACATTTCCCAGTTATAAAACTGTGGACTAAGGATTTATTTATATATTTTCCTTGGCAAATGCAAAGTGACTAAAACGTGATAGATCTAATTTTTAGGCCTACTTATGCAAAACATTTAAGCAACAATAATAATAAAACGAAATCTTCACAACTTTCAAGGACATAGTCATTTTGATGATGATGCTATCCCACACAGCTGCACATGGACTATAGTAGCAGATGCCTCAACTAAAGAGTGACATCCACTTTAATGATCACTCTGAGCACAGACAGAGCAGAAACTGAAAGTCTGCTCACTAATTCATCTGCGCTGTTTGTGACAAGACATCTGATATCTGCAGACAGCTTTTAGCTAGTGTTAGCTCCCTAGCAGGAACAGACTGAATAAAGTAGAGTCCACACATTGTTCGCTCAGCATCCTAGGCTTCAAATCTTCTAGCTAGACATAATATCTTTTCAACGAACACAAAACTCAGATTAGCTTGCAAGGTCTTTTTTTTTTTCAGTCTATCCCTCTAATAGATATGATGTCTAGATTTGTTAGGAGTCAGCTAATCATCCTGAGTCACAACAGTAGAATCTGTAAGTAGTGTTAATGGTGCTGGCTCTCTAACCTGCTTGCTCTCACACTCACTTTTGCATCAACCCCCGATCAAATCCCTCACCATGATGATAGAAATTACAAGTATAGCGTGGACAGCTTTTGCATGTTGCCAAGACCAAATACTAGTGAATTGTGTTTTGTGTGTGTGTGTGTGTGTGTGTGTGTGTAAGCGTGTGTGCTTGTTCTGCTATATTTGTAGGGTCCATATAGCCCACTATACTTGGACCCCACAAGTTTAAATGGCTGTTCCCCTATAGGGTTAGGAAAAGGCTTAGGGGTAGGCATTCAGTTGTGATGATTGAGATTAGTGTAAGGGTGTAGGGAATGTGTTATATCGATGATGGGACCCCACAAAGATAGGTGTGCAAGGATGTGTGTGTATGTGTGTCTCACAATCCTCTTGTTTGCCAGGGAGAGAAAAAAAATCCAATTAACCAACAGCTTGCTCTCAAGTGGAAGTGAGAAATTGAGAAATTTAGACAAAAGCACAGGCACAGAACAGACTGGAATAACAATAGGGCTACAGATTATTGTAGGAGATGCAACACATTTCTATAACACTGTTTACCCTGGATGAACTAAAAATAACCTAACCTGTACCATAAATGGCTAAGTTTACATGTGCATAGTAATCACAATATAGTCAGTAGAGCTGAACTAATTAATATTTTAATATTAACAATGACTCTATGGAAGCATTTTAGCATATGGTAATGATTTTACAGCCCACAAATGGTTCATTCTCACCTCTCTCATCAACCTGCCCCCCACAGCAGGAAACTGTACCTACAAACTATACCAGAGGAAACTGTACCTACCAACTACAGCAGATAGGCAAAGTTAGCGACTAGCTTGTCATTTGCAACATAGTATGTAATTTAGCTACTGAAGTGTCAAATTTCTCTTGGTAACTGCTGAAAACCAAAAATAAAGCTAAAAGGACAGGACTACCATTCATCAGGTGGTCAGAAACACGCCTCGGAATAAAAGTCAATCACCTAGATCAGGTGAGGTGTATCGCCTCACCTCTAATGTATTAAAGTTATCAAAATCAATCAAATGTATGTAATGCATAAATTATGCTTGATAATTTAATATACTTAAAGGAAAAAAAAAAGCCTACATCACAGCTTTCCATTAATGGATTTTTTGTTACAAAAAGGGTTGGCAGCTCATTGTCAAAACACCAGCATCAGATTGCTTCTTAGTCAGGATGGTGATCCCCCTTCACAGCCCTTTATAAAGGGAGAAAAATAAGGAGAAAGGAGGATGAGTATATTCCAAACTTGTTAAGCAAAGAAGTTATAAGGCTTGTTAACACATCAACTAACATTTGTTAGAAAATGTTATCAACAAATTGGGCATATTAAGACATTGATACTGTGTAATATACTTTTTAACTCACCTATAATGAGAACAGCATTGCACTCAGTAGGAGCAGTGATGCTGCACTTTGGACTGAAGGATGGCTGGCAAGTCAGGAGTAAGTTTGGTGGTTGAGATGCGAAGCACATCACAGAGATGGCTGTCTGTCATTTTGGTTCTCAATTTGCTTTTGTTCAGAGCTAACAGAGAAAATGTTTGCTCACATATGTATGTTGAGCAGAACAGACTCATCATTCTTTTTGTGTGGCATCTCATCAGAGGAAACTTGCTCTGGTAGTATTTCGATAAGTTCTAATTGCAGCGTCTCTTCCATCTCTTCTGCATCCATCAGGAAGTTAGTTGAGAACAGCTTGAGTTCTTTCTCAATGATAGAAAAATCCTGGAAGCACTGACTGAATTCTATCATGAGAAATGTGATCACAGGCACATATTTCCCCTTTTTAAGAAGACTGGCCTTTGGAAAAGCAAGTTTGATTTCGGACAGCGAGGGGAAGTGTGCAACATTTAAGTTGTGTAGTTGTGTCTCAAAGAGATGGAGCTTCACACAGAATGCTTTCATGTGTGTATAAAGATGTGGTACAAGTTGGTCTTAGCCTTGTAGGCTCTTGTTCAGTGCGTTAAGATGATCAGTAAGATCAACTAAAAAAGCCAGGTCTGCCATAGAGGGTCACTCAACTCATGAAGAAGTCGGGCTCTCTCTGGTTGATTAGTGATCTCAGGGAATAAAACCGCTGCAGCACGGAGCCGCAACTTAGAATGGTAGAGTAGGTCCCTGTGTTCGGCATTAACATCAGATAGGAAAGATGCCTCATGCTCGAATTATGTGGACAGTTTTCACAACAGTGTTCATCACATCGCCAAGCTGGATTGTCTTGGCACAGAGGGCTTCTTGGTGAATGATACAGTGCATTTTAACAGCCTCGCCTCCTTGTATCTTGGTGCACACCATAGAGTCCATTACTTTGCAGTCACCTGCCATTGCTGGAGCTCCATCCATTGTAAGTCCACACTATTTGTCCCATTTGAATCCCATTTGTCAATTGCATCTGACACAGCTTCATAAATGTCTTTACCCATTATTGTGCCCTTTAGACTCCTAAGATCAAGCAGTTCCTCTGCAATGCAAAATTATTGACAAAACTCTGCAAACATAATTAACAGCTGTGCTGTGTCTGTGGGATCTGTGCTCTCATCACATGCAACTGAGTAAAAATCAAAAGCACAGGCATTATCTGACACTTGATGTTGATTGATGTTAGCTGACAAGTCTTCAATTCGCCACACAATTATGTTTCTGGACATGCTAACATTGTTGAATTCCTGCATTTTCTCCAGGCACATTATTCCTGCAACTTTATTGAGGCACTGTTTTATAAAGTCACCATCTGAGAAAGGTTCCCTGTGTCGAGCAGTGAATTGAGCTACCCCCTAACTGGCTATCAGCTAGCAGGCTAGCTGTAGGACATGTAGGTCTGATGTTTGGTTTCATAGTGTTGTCATACATTATAGTCTTTCATCACTGTAACAGTTTCATCAAACATTATTTATTTACCTACCATTTTCTGCACTATGTTGTGTTTCTTCAGTTCAGTTCTCATTTTTGGTCACCCTTAGCAAAATGTTTCTTTTCTTCTTTTTTGTGGAGAAGCTGCCTTGTTGAAGACGGGAGCTTGAACACAACGCTAACATGAACAAAATGCATAATGAAAAATATGGCAAATCATCTCTGATTCTCAGGGCAGGGTGAGGCAGCCTTATTTGAATTATTTGCTCTTTGAGAGCTTCTCATTTTCATCTTGTTTTTATAATGTTTTGTGTGTCATTTCTCAACTCTCAGAAGAACTTTATCACAGTAACTAACTTATAGGAATTTTTTATTCAGTCAACACATTTCAGCAAAGGGTGATCAAAGTGTTTGATTGAGCTGTGAAAACCTGAGTCAGTATCACTTATCCAGTGAGAACTTGAAACATAGTCATCCTCTAAAGGAAAACTTTAAAATTATTGTTAAAGTTCAAAGTTAGTTTGTTGGGGTTAGTTGCTAATTAAAGAACACAGTCATGTAACAGCTACAAAGCATTGCCTTCTAATTTTCATTTCCATGTTAAACTTTGAAATGTTTATTTTATTAACTTACTGAGGCAGACAGTGTTCACCAGAAACATTAATTAGCATCTAGTCATGCATAGCAGGTAGCTCAATCCCAGATCTATGCTGGAGATGTGTAGGTAGAGGTGTTTACTCTATTTCTGTGAAAAGCCACAATAACATTTATATGGAAGAAATTTGCTTTTCATAATAAGGTTGCCACCTTGTGATAAGAAAATAATTAATCTGTGATCAGTATAACAAGCTGTTAAATTGTTTCCCGTGATCACGAAAGAAGTATGCTGTAAACTCTAAATAACATCCAACCGTTATCTTATTAGTATGACAGAATTGAAGTGTGATCTGAACAGACCAGAACTGGGTGATAATAAAACTACTAAACATCTCCTCAGAGCCATACAGTATTTCTCTCAGTGCAGTCTGAATCTTTCACACCTTAAATGGATAAACAAACAAACAAACAAACGAGATTAAATATATAGAGGTGCACATGAGACAAATAGTTCAGTAACTGCTTTATTGTGAGAGTTAGGTGAGAAGATCGACACAACTCTCATACTGAGTCACTGCACCCAACCAAGAAATATTCCCACAAACCCCCCTATAGCCATCCTGATTTGCTGACTAACGATGCAGCATTTGTTTACCAGCCTCTTTTTGACCTCTAGTGCAAACACAGACACCAGTTTGTTGCTCCAGTCTTAAGGTTGGATGTCATGTCTGCTTTAAAACCTCTACTACCCACCCCAATCTCCCCCTCAAAGCTAGTATTACTGTTATTTTGGGTTTAAACCTAGATTAAATGAAATTGTAGGTAAATTCAGCCCCAACTTTGTTCTTCACAGATGAGATTTCACCTAAAATTCTTCCCTTGTGCAGCTTAAATGGTGAAGCGTGTCCTTGTGCTGCCTAATTCCCAAACTTGACTTCTTATTCTTAGCGAAAGGGCAGGAGGTCCAGCAAGATAATTCCAGCACTCACAGGGGAAGATTAACAACCCCTCAGAGGGCTCGGCTGCAGCTTGTCAATCAGCCAACTCACTGCTTTGTTCTTTGAGCTGATGCAAAGGGCACCTACTCATGTCCATCACTTGCAACTCCTTCAGAATATCCTTGCTAAAGTGCCCAGAGAGAAAGAATTGGGAATGAAGGGGAAAAAAAACACAATTTTAAGATGAAAGAAATGGATAGTTGACATTCATCTCACGATCTTATTGCTCCTCAAGTATGAGAAGCAATGCTTTTATATGGGAAAGCAAGGCAAAGATAAGGAAATGGCTTGGAAATTACATTTGCCATACAACCATTTGTATCAGTCACAAGATAACGAAGGAACTTTCTATTCACATTATCGTCCTTTGCAGACTTAGCATGAACCAACAGCAAATTTATCCTGCAAGCCTATATCACACACATTAATTAGCAGAAGACTCCAAGACATGGACGCATATATAGGATCATTAGTCAGATATATGTTGTGCAGCTAATGCAATAAACCTCCTCTGCTTCCACTCTTTACACATCCAGAATCAATCAAAGCAGACAAAGAAGGGAAAATCTTTACTTGAGCCCAATACTCCCAGTTGGCATATTGATGTTATCTTTTGAAAGTGTGTCAAAAGAAGCGTCACCATCCATTGAAGCAGCTCAGGGACGGACAGCTCAGAGGACTAAAGGACAATTAATTACAGTTTGAAATTGGCACACAAGGTAGTTTTTGCACAAAGGAAGTGGTACATTTAGTCTATTCTTCATCCTATGTACTGTACATCTTGCAGAGCCTCTTGGATATTCTTTCCTGCTCCTTCTGTCCACTGCTACACAGCAGGCAGGAAGTCAGCATGAAGAAAAGTTTGAGACTTGGCGATGCCAACAGGAGAAAACACTGATTTTGGAAAAATAGACTCCTTAAAACTTAGTAAGTTTTGACACGGAGATATTAAATCCAGAATAAGCTACACAGCTACTCTGTTTATTATTTGAATTGAACAGCAGAGAAACTTGCTTTAAACTCAAATATGATATGACTGTGTGTCCTCAGCTCATCTTTCCTAATCAATAGTTACCTGGTTATGGCTAAACTTTGCTCCTAACATATATTATACTGATGTTGCATGGCCTAGCCGCTGGCCCTATTTTAAGACATCAATACTAATCCCATACAACTCTTCCAGCAAATACATTCCAGAGAGATGTTTTAGTAAAACCTTCAGGGCTCATGTAGGGTGAAAATAAAGGGTTAGATTAATGGTGTGTGGCATCAGTAACATGTACAGTAGCATGCCGCAGAACATCCAATAGAACTGGAGGGGCTTTCACTGAAATATCACACTTGAACCACAGCAACACATAAAGTACAAGGGGTGACAGGTTATCAATAACCCTATTATATGACTTGTCAGGGGATATGACAAAGAACTCTGCCACCATGTCACATCACAACACCCTGAAAACGTTTCTTGTCAGTTCTTTTACAGTTAGCGATAGAAATGGATAGCTCATGTTGTTACATTCCCAGTGTGTAGTTGCTAGTTGCCTGTGTGAACATTTAAAAATAATTCTGCAAACAAGGTTCAGCAGGTGCAGACAACTTCATCCCATTGCTATGCCAATGATAGAGGAAAGATCGAAAACAGGAGGTGTTACTTTTTTCATCAAGGAAAATAAAAGCAAAAATATTCAGTCATACAGTACAGTATCCACTTGCAGTGACTACTGTAGCTTTTTCATGGTCTGGTTTAAAACAGAAAAGGTTCACAGTGACTTCAGACACATGTTCATTTACATTTTATCATGACCATAACTCTTGCCTAGTCTTAACAAAAACGCTTTTGAGGATTCTGGATGAAAATGCCCTCTGTCCACCTCATCCACCTCCTGGTGATTCTGTTCCACTTTGAAAGCTAACCATCCAGTGATTGTTTTCTTCAAAGCACATTTGCTGTTGCAGTTTAGTTGTATAAATGAAATTTCTAGGAGACAGGGTTGCATAAAGGCTTTAAAATAAGGTTGGTAATGGCCCTATTAACTTCTGTTTGAGTGTGTTCACTAAAATCTGCAATTTCAAAATGAACCCCTTTTTAAAGATATTTTTTTAAAGAAGTATGGCTAAGTGCCATAGACACTACTGTATGATATAAAGCATCATATATAGAATAAATTCAGTCTAAGAAACACATAGTTGGTTATGTTTTTTTTTGTTGACTAAAAATCTAGAATAACACCAGCCTTATCCTTTATGAACACATATAAACTACGATTCCCATGGAACGCTTTGCGAACAAACAACCAGTCACCATGATTTTCATAGCTTTTGCCCCCTGCTAACACCACCCTGAAAGCTGAGGCTTTGTAGGAACCAGATTCAACAGTTTAATGAAACGTCAAAGTGTTTGGATTTGTTACAGCTGGTTTCATCAAACACTGGCTTTGTTTACAGCAACAGCTCCTAAGGTTCATGAGTATTGTTGCATTTTGAGCCATTTGCCATAAGAACCTTTAAGAAAGCTCTTATTTCGCAAAACTGAAGAATCACATTTGATAATGGTTTACAACACAATACAATATAGATGTACACATTTTAAGACATTTTAAGTGCATATTAATATAAATCATTTGTCAGAAATTATGATTTCTCCCTTGAAGACATATTTTGTATTATTAACTCTGTAAACAAGGTTGACTATATTGTCATTCATTATTTGTTTATACAGCAACCTCCACCTATGGGTGCCCACAGGAGGAATTACAGGTGTTAACAAACACCTTAATAAATGCTTGTATCTGCTTACAATGACATATATATTTTTAAATGTTTAAAAATGCTGAATAAGGGGACTGCTATTTGACACAATAACTCAGGTATCTGGCAGTGTGTATTTGCATTTCAGTGATGTTACCCAGAGGCACATATGCCCACAGCAACATACACTCTGTCAAAACAATACCCTCTCCTTGACAATGTACTCAGACGGCATATATCCAGATAGCAACACTGCCATCTGCTGCCTCCACACTGATGTGATGTCATCAGACCCGCTTCCTTTTTAGCCTCTCACATCCAGACAAACACTCTAAATAAGAGCACAAGCAAATGATTTTATTAAGCGGTTATGTTACGGTTATTAATTAATGGTAATTAGCCTCGCTGATTACAGTGCCTTCCCCTTCCTTCTCTCTCCTGCTCTGGTTTTCTTTCCCAGGCTCGGGGACTCCCATGATGCTCAGCAGCAGCCACAGCTCACTGCAGCTGAGAAATGAGCCTCAGCACCAGTAATCTCCCCTCAGCTTCATCACTGACTTACTGCGACGCTTCCCAAGGCATTTCCATGGAACAAAATTTGCTTTCTGGTGCAACATGTTCAATATCACTCTGCTGTATAGCGTTAAATTAGTTTTAATCCACAAGGCTGTGAGTTTTAGATGAAAGTTTAAAGTCGGCTTTTAGTGAAGTGCTCTGCAGGGATGTCAGTCCCCAAATCCCTAACACATGACAAAGCTCCTGCAGCCATCATTTGCCTCCAAAACCTAGAAACCCAGTCCCATGGTACAAACTCAGGACACTGATTAATGACAGGATTTTACTTAATCCCCTAAATTCTAGTCTTATACGGTCATTTATACTGAACTGTATATTACTACATCTCTTGAGCCTAAGGCAAGGCAGGCTGGGATTAGATAAATACAGTATGTACAACAGATGTTACATGTGAAGTAATAATAAACGAATACCAACAGAATGGTATTATTTAGTCAAAATTAAACGATGTATATGTACTGAGTGTAAAATAATTGGGATAAGCGGATTGCAAGTGTAAATTAAACCAGTGATATTCCATGGAGACAGAATGTCACAACTCTGGGGTTAAAGAGGAATTTATTTTGAGCACTAGTTGAATAATTGGCTAATCCAAATAATGAAGTGAGTATAAAATTGTCACCCTGAAAAAACATTTGTATCACATTTGATACAAGATTTTCTCAGACCACTATATCATTAAATAGATTAGCCATCGTCTGAAAAACTTGTTTTTCAATTGTATGCAAGATAGGAGAGTAGTGCTAATCTTCTTGTCTAACATTCTGTGCAGTAGACAAGAAAATAAGCATATTTCCCCAAATTTTGAATCATTCCTTTGAGCATAGGATTCTTTTTACAGACATTTGTGATCCTGAGAGGTTAGCAAGGTAGCTAATGTGTGCTTTAAAATCTAAGTAGCTTTTGTGGATGATTTAAACTGTTGAATCACCGGTTCAAGACTGCTCAAAATCATGCCTTTATTAGATAGTGAGATGACAGGAAATAAGAGAGAGAGACGCAACAAAGGCCATCTGGAAGATTCAGTGATGTTGACATTCCCCTAAGCCACTGAGTCTTCAAAACATGCCCTCTCAAACTTCTGAATGACACAATTATAATCTGGGTTTTATTCAACCATTAAGTTGTCTTTGCTTCCACTACAAAACCACCATCTGATGTCTGTAGAGTTACAGCTTTATCCTGCCAAAAAATATCCACCTTTTCCCAGCCTAGTCTCGTTACTGATCAGACCTCAGTGCTACATTATACCAGGCAGGATACTGTGCCAACCTTCTTTCTCCACAGTTCATGTTTTCCATCCTCCTGTAGCTGAATGTGACTGCACCAGATTGCTGCGCTGTCTATTATTCACACTCCCTTTGTCTGAGTAGGCCTGGCACAGGGAGCGCAAGTCGACAGCCTCTTTTCAGCTCCTGGCAGGCACCTGGCTTCCACTTTCTGCTGACTGTCCAGAGCTGATTTCTTACTTTGTTACACTTTGAGTGACCTGTGAAGTACTTTTTTTTTTTTTTCTTTGTTCACACATTTTTGTTGATGTGCTCAGTCAGTTTGATGGGATATGCAGCAATTTAGATCTGTGGATACATGTAGGTTTTTAAAATGAAGTTTTGTATATACTGTTATCTGACAGTATAGTAGACTGAAGAAAAGTAACAAGCATATTTATTTCTTTTTTTCTTCCCCTTTGCCCCTAGGTTACTTTTCCTTCACTATCATTTCTCACCTCTTCAGTTCCTAAGGTAGTTTGAGCTTGTTATAAGGGATGTAACTGTCTCCCAGATCTGATATATAGCAGCTCTTCAGACAGAGACTTCTCCACTGCTCTCAGGGACTTCCCATTCAACACAATGTATTTGGATCTGTCAAGGAACCCTCTGACAGAACTCCCCTTGGGCTTGTTTGTGGCACTTTGGGTCTGAAAGTGTTGGAAAGGGAATAACATCGCTTTCTGTGGATGGCATAACTTTCATCAACTTCCAGAGTTTGATGGCAGCTGAGCCAGCTCTCTGTCCTGGAAGGAGACTTCTCTCTGGGCATGGACTTCCTCACAAAGCTTGTCTTGAAAAAGCAGAACTTTTGAGAACCTGGACCATCATGTGAAACCGGGCTTAAGCAGCTATGTCATCCGGCAAATTCTGAGCAGCAGAGTTTTGCACCAGAGGAGAATCAGAGCTGAAGGCGATACAGTGATAATTAGGAGCCGGTTATTTATATGACAGGGTAATGAGGGGTTTAAAGTTAATCACCACTTCTTTTGAAAATCCATGACTGCTCTATAAATATTTTTAGGCCTACGAACTTAATTACAAATAGCAAATCCCTTTTTCTTAATGTTGAAGCCTCATTCATGGTGAGATAAATATAATTTTCAATAGTTTACAGGTAGCAGAGCTCTGTTCAGTCATTATCACAGTCTATGTGGCGTGCCAGTCAGCAGATTTGGAAAAAAAAAAGATGTCCTAGACAAAGACAAGAAAGGCTTGGTCTGTTTCCTCAAAGGCTGCAGCATCAGGGGTCAGGGTCGATATCTGATCCCTGAGATGCTAGAAATGCTTGAAAAAAACTCCTGTTGTCCTGATGATGGAGAGACAAGGTAGGTAATTGTGTCTGGTTTGTACCAGTGCTGCGTGGCTTTGATCTTTCTCTTACCCGGCTTTTGGTAACACATCGAGCCACATGCAGCACACTTCAATGAAGGGATTATGCAAATTGTTTGCTTGCAAATTGCACATGAAAACAAGGCTCAAAACCGTCTTTCTGAGTCTCTGCATACGCTCAGCTCTTTTGATGTCCTGAAAAGCAGCCTTTTCAGGGTCAGACTAATCAACTACCATGTGGCCATTTGAGCCAAAGTCAAGCAAGACATCATGATCCAGCCTCTGCCTCAAATGCTTTATATTTTCTCCACAATTCCCATCTCAGTGATATAGTGTGACTTTGTGTATCCTGTTGTATTCTCAGTTCTCAGCATTGAACATTTCTCAAATTTCCATACTTCACCTTCAGGGGCTTCAGAGGTTATTTTGTGTCCCACAGTCCCCAAGGCCATTGCTATGTGGGGTCTAGGAAACTGCCTGTAGCTTGGCTGCTGCCTGTTCTCTATCCACTGGTGATCAATCTTGCACAGCTAGATTAGATCGGCACCGGGTGCTGTACCGGACTGTTGCGGTGAAGAGGGAGCTGAGCCAGAGGATGAAGTCATAGTTGAGCAACATCTCTGCTAAGATCTGACAGCAGGAAACAAGTCATTGGAGATTTACCCGTAACTCTCCTGCACACGCCGTTGAGCCCAGTTTATCCTTGTATCTGTGCTGTTGATCAATTCTTGATTACGACGAGAGCCTCCTCCAGGAAATAGGAAGACAAACTAATCAACTCTTTCAAAAAGGGGAGCTCAGGCTCAGCCCTTCAAAATAAAACTCGAGGCCAAATAAGGAGACTTAACAGCAGCGATACATTGTTGAGTTTTTAGAGGCTGAGTGATATGGGGGCACTGACAGGAAACGTTAAGTGATATTAGAAAATAAATGTGTCACAGGAGAAATATGTCTACATGTCCAATGAAAAACAAGAACTATGAGGACTTTTACACTTAATTTGATCACTTCTATGTATTTTACTTCGATGTCTTGTTATTGTCATTTTGGAGTTTCATTTTGAGTGGTCGTAATTATTGACAACTACTGTATATGTAAAACATTTAAAATGTCCTTACAGCTGCAGACAACTACATTACAGTGTGTTATAAATCATCATATTTGGGTGCTTTTGATAAATGCAAAAAGCAAGGCATGAAGTGCAATGTTAACACAACATTTTACAATAATGCAGCAGAGCTGGAAACAAAAACAACCTGAACTACAGCTGTGTTTAAATGCAACTGGAGTCTGACTATCCACAGTGCTTTTCTACTTGTGGAGAAGTGGCTCTTTCTCTTTTCATCATCCTATGGAAGACACTAGAATCTCTATCTTTCCATCATCTCTGGCAGAGTCACAACAAAAGACATTTACTATAATCAAAGTTTATTCTTTTAATACATACATATTATTTGGGATGTACGACACAGGACAACTGGATCAATAAGAGACGAGTGGTACAGAGTTCACCTTGAGAGCTGATCAGCCAGTGACAAGAAATGAATTAGTGCCGGGTCTGTGAACTCATTCACTTCAGCCAGATATATTTGTCTCCAACGTCTGCATTATAACCAGGTGCGTACTTCTTCCCAGGGAGCTACAAGGATAAAAATGAAATGCAGTTAAAGTAAAAGAATATGACTGAAGAATAAAACCAACAGAGAACCTGATGCTAACACTAAATATAAAAACAGTTTATTTACAAGTAAAGCAGGAAGGCGGAAAAGAAAAAAAAAATCACTCTTTTGTCTGTCACAGTATTTTAGCATTTACAACAGAAACTGCAATACATCAGTTCTGCAAACATCCTTCCATGACTTTACTTTGCCATCTCAAATGTGCTGAGGGAAATTATGCCACCACGTGTCACAGTTTTTCATTCTCTCCACTGAGATCCAGGCTCACGACAAAATGTCGGGTCACAGCCTCCTGTAGCATAATGCAGCCGGATTTTTGCAGCAGGGGAGACAAAAAAGTCTCCAGTCAATAAACAGAAAAGGTCAGACCCAAATGTTTCCCTGCAAGACTGATGATACCAAAAGCCCTGTAGAATATTCCACATCTGACATTTGGCTTCTTGTAACCACGAGTTGCTCAATATTTCAGCGGAAGAAAATGAGTTCAATCATGCTGACAGTAATACACAAGCTTCACGTCACAGAAATAAAGGAGTATTCAACATAAAGGCAGGGTTCTTCAATACAATGATTTTGTAAATCTTAATGAAGTGCTCAGCACAACACTTACTGTCAGATAATAACAACACGCAAAACAAGGGCAGCTTGTCTGCCTGCAATGTCTGGACTTCACCGCATCTGCAGACTCGGCTTTACAGACACGAGCCCAGGAAGTCCGCAATTTATCAAGTTGACAAGGGTCTCCTTTCTGTGGACTTCCATAGAGTCCACTCAGGGTGCAAACCTCAGCAGACTTCACTTGCTAAATTACCCATGATCCATAGTGGTATGGATGTCACAATGTTAAATAACAGTCACTCTAACAGAGCTTCAGAAGTCCTCTGCAGAGATGAGAGAACCTGCCGGAGGGACAACCATCTCAGCAGCACTCCTTCAATTAGGCCTTTGTGGCAGAGCGGCTTGTCAGAAACCACTTTGAGCAAAAAAAGTAAGACAGCCCACCTGGAGTTTACCAAGCGACATTTAAAGGAGAGCATACAGAAAAAGATTCTGTGGTCTGATGTTACAAAAATTGAACCCTCTGAGCAGAATTCGAAACACTTTGGAAAACACCATTGGAACAGGGAGACCAGTCAGAATCTAGGTAAAGATGAATGCAGACAAATACAGAGAGGTCCTTGAAAGAAATCTGCTCCAGGTTGCATGTGACAGGTTGGCATGACAATGACCTGAGGCGAACAGCCAAAAAAAAAAAAAAAAAAAAAAAAAAAAAACTTGAGAGGCTTAGGGACAAGATTCTGCCTTTTGCTGAGTGGCCCACCCAAAGCCCAAACCTAAATGCCACATAATATCTGTGGAGGGACCTGAAGATGGCAGTTGGCAGATGCCTCTCATCCAATTTGACAGAGCCTGAGAGTATCTGCCAGAAAGAATGGGATAAAAATGTCTACAAACATGTTTTCACTCTGTCATATGGGCTACTGAGTGTAGACTGACTAGAAAAAAATTGCAATTTTGTCCATTCAAAATTTAATCCGGAACATAATCAAGTGTGCAAAATGTGAAAAGGTCTGAATACTTTCTGAAGCCACTGTATACACAAAATAAAGAGAAAGACGGACATGGAATGATGTGCAATAAAGCTACCAGGCCAGACCAGTTAGTAAGAATGAATATTTGAATAAATACATACCGATTTATAGGCATAGTATTTTTCATCAAAGTCATGGGCCCCAATGGTTATCTCTGGCAGGAACTTGGGTATGTGAGTCAGGGTTGCCACCTGCTGTTTGTCCTCCACACTATAAATTAGAGAAAAAGACGTGTTGAAAAAAAGTGTTGAAAATCTGCATGGTAGAACGGAATGAGTACAACACACAAAGCTGTTAGGCAAATCTGCATTTTCAGTCCTCCACATAATTCACTTAAGGTTCTTTGCACATTTGTCCATAATGAGCATCAAAGTACAATCACTATAATGTGATTATAATGAGTACTATTAACACCAGCAGGTGTAAGTGCTGGTGTGTGTGTATGTGATTTTCTTCCTTCCTGTTTTTCTTTCTCCACTGTCCCCCCATTTTCTTTCCAGGTGCTAACAACATAATTGGTTTCCACCTGTGCACTGCAGTGTTTCCACAGACGTTGAGTTGGCCTATTAGATCCATTTGAGATTGACTGTGGCTGACTTCGCCTGACTTGATGGTCAACATGAATTGGCAGTGACTGCTTGAAAAAAAGTACAGAAAACACCTAGGGCGATGTGTTCAGGTGTATGGGGGGGGGGTGTTACACATGGAGAGCAACATTTTTGGGGAGATAATCTTTTCCTGTTTTAATGAGAACCATCAACTGGAGAATTAAAAAAAAAAAACATGGGCCACCACACTGCCAGGACAGTGAAAAAGAGGTGAAATATGAAGGATAAAAAATCTGACCTATAAAGACTTTACTTTCTACAATAACAAACTCCTGAACTAAACTGATGAACAGCTTCTATCTGGAAAGGAACACTATAGTGTGACGTAAAACATGTGCTGTCACAAGAAGGACATGAAATAAAAATGATCTGAATTTCTTAGAATAAAAACCAATTACACATCATGTGCTTTGAGCCAATCAGGACAAAGTGCTGCTGTCACAGAGGTAGCTCCAATTCAGTGCAGCTGGTGGAAAGCAACTGCAGAAAACTGAGCAGAAAACTGCAGGTGCCTTGCTATCACAAAGTTTTAATGTCATGTGACATGGTGATGTTATCCAGTGCTGGCAAAAGTCAGACAAAATTTCTAACTGCCATGCATTGTTTTTAGCTCAGCATACATCACGTCAAGTCAGTGCTGCGAAGCGCCACATAAAGTAGAACACACCTATTGTCACTCAGGGGCCTTCAATAAACGGAGCCCTGAGAGTTCACTCTCTCAGTCACTCACTCAAGTTAGTTAATATTTGTCTACAGAAACTAGGATTATTGGTTGGTGCCACCTCTGTAGTCATTATGGTGAAGTTCTCTTTTTTTTTAGAAAAGCAAGTTAGGGCTTTTGTTTGAGTTTGCTTTCAGGAGATAGAGATTAGTAAGGCCTAGTTCTGTTATATTGCTTTAATTTCATTTGGTGCGACCACCTTGTCCCCTCCTCCCCCACATTTTGAGAACCTTTTAAGTATTGACATGAGCTGAAAATAAATTGCCTTCTTTTTCAGTTTTACTTTGATTCCTTTAAATGCTTTGGTTGTTGTGTTCCTGCCAAGAAAACAAGCATTATGTCTCATTAGAGGCTGAGACTGTGATATGCCGCCAACCCCCCCCACCCCCAGGCGACCCTTAAGGATAAGCAGTATAGGTAATGAATGAATGAACGTGTAACACTCATTGTGAACTCACAGCATCCTCATGTGATGGTAGGTGACATCATCCTGTTCCAACCACGGTCCTTTTTCAAACTTCAAATACTCAATGTCCTCTGCCACCTGTGAACAGAACACAATATATAAGAGGTCAACATAAATAATGAATAGATTTAAGGGGCCAAAATAACGTTCAAAAAAATTATTTACCCGGCTCCTAGACCCAATTACAACTACACTCTTACCCTTTCAACATCCAGGGCTTGGGTTGCATCGTAAGCGAGCAGTTCTGACATTTCGCTGAAAGAAACACAAACCTCTGTTCAGGTGGATGTTCAGGGTTTGCTAGGAAGTTTTTCAATATCAAATATTAATCAAGACTGAAGCCTAATAGGTTTTACAGATGTAAGGTATCTAATACACATTTGTCATTCAGGAGTTTACTTCACCTGATTTTGGGCAGGAAAGACTTCTTGTAAGCATCCTCAATGCCCTTCAAATACGCCAGGGGCACATTCTGAAGGTAGGACTGAGAATAAAGAGATTCAATTTATATCATTATCAGTGTTTAATGCGAAGCTTAAAAAGCCTGACAAAAATGTCCCACGATACACCATCCATCTCAAACAAGTGTATCAAATCCTCTGAGGTGGTTTGTGTTTGGATTAGGCTGACAGATGAAAATGGAATACAGTGCTGTCTATACAAAGCTAGTGAGCAAGACTCAAATATTTGACATAATTACAGCATCCTACAGAGATGACAGTATTTCTGTGGTTACAATGAGTGCGTCTCACTACCTTGCTGCTCTGTTTCAGCTTCTTCTGCACCTCCTCAGCTGGCAGGTCTATATAGATGACCAGGTGTGGGGGCAAGAACTCACAGATGCTAATGCCCTCTATTTCTTTGTAGTGCTGCACACCTGCAAACCACACAACATTTTTTTTTTAGAATTGTGTAATGTGTGGACAGTTTGTAATACTTCTAATGGTTGTGCTTGATATGTGCTGTTATATCTTAACAGGAGGTTAAATCAAGACCATATGTCTGCATCTTTCTTGTTGAAATACTCACACTCATTCCTGATGTAGCCCTGTTTGAACATAGCCTCCAGGAAGACCATGTCACTGAAGGGGGACCGCTCCAGGATCACTCCTTGGCCTTAAACACAAAAGATCAGGATGAAGATGAGTGGTTCTGTTACTAAACAGTAAATCTTTTCAATCAGTCAATATCATTACCTGAGTCAATCTACCAGTATCACAAGCTCTGCAAACATATTTGTATAATTACATATGTCAATCATAATCACGATTTTCAAAATATGTACAAATCCAATGTTTGCCATGTCAGCAACAGAGTGCCACTGAGGTGCAAATCTTAACTCTGATTCCTTTGTTAGAAGCTACACTGAACCCCTGAGCCTGTAATACCTGTGGTGAGCAGGTGTTCTATGGCGTCAGCGTATTGAAGCAGCCTCATGGTGTACATCCACAGCTGCAGCCTGTAGCTGTTTCCATCAGCAGCTTTGGGGTCTGCATAGAACTTCTCCAGGCTACACATCCCATTGAAGTCAACAGAGAGTGGCTCCTTCTCTCCATTCATCTTGTCCAAGTAGAAAGTGTCAGGCTCAGGCATGTAGAGCATCCCTGTAGATGCCGAATTACAAGTTATTGTGTGCAACACAAATACTGTCCACGCTGTCCTCCCACTGTAATATCTTAGCAGCTCAGTCTCTATGTATACCTATAATCCAACTGTATATCTACCAGTAAGACCACAAGCATCATATTTCCCAAAATGTCATAAGATGCCTTTAATACAGT